>NC_073700.1:39940075-40306741 GCF_023634085.1 Falco cherrug | reverse complement strand
CTCACTCTTGAAGTCTGAATAGGGATACAACCTTCCAGCAGTTGAGGACACTGTAACTGTGCTCATCACGGCTGATGGGTGAACTTCAGCTCTCCCACTAACCCACACAATCTGGCACTCCCACCCCATGGACTCCATGGCTGGGATTTACCTGGATCTGAGGGAATTCAGCACTGTTCTTACAGGAAATCAGAAGGAACCAACTACCCAGTATGTCTTGGATTTCTTTAAAAATCTCATCTTTAAAGCATTTTGTCTGGATTTCAATCATTTTGTGAATGTCTTTCACAACATCCCACCCCCCGTTCCAGGTGAAGAGGCGAGTGACTTCCTGAAAGACTGAATCTTTACGCTGTGGAACAGCAATAATAATCTCAGAAAGCAGGATTTACTGAAGGCTAACTTAAGTCTTGATACGGTGCCTAATAATGCCCTACCAGCTCCCATCCTTATGACTATTAAAAAATATTTTTCCTACTATAGGATACAGGAATCGCTTAAAAGATGATAATTGTTCTTAAAGGCTCATTTGTGCATTGGCATCATATATACTAAAAGTCTGACGTAGTATTTTAGAGCAGAGTTCTCACACAGCTGACATACTTTACCCCGAAGTACTTCTACCATTGATTTGATACATTTGTTTAGGCATTTTGTAAAAATTCTTAGTTCAGTAAATGCTGCAGGATCAAATAGCATACTTTCAAATTCTGCGAACTTTTATTATACATATTGTAAATAAATTCTGTGACACATTATTCAGCGTCAAAAAGGTTTCGTAAGAACTCTGTGCAATGTTTTCTCTTTGGTATATTTTGAAAATTATGACTCTGTCGTATTTATGAGTATTAATGTTTAACACGTCCAGAGAAAAAACTGCTTTGTGCAACTGGTATCATGACATGTAACTATATCAACTGAATCACTGTTTTATTTATCTTTTATCCAAAGCATAAGCAACATAAAAGCCATTAAAATGAGAAATTAAGTACAAATCACCACATCTGTCTCAGCATGTGTAACACTATAGATTGTTAACACTAGGCTTGAGAAAGTTCTGAAGTTATTATCATTTTAGTTCTTCATAGACATACATAACAACAGAAAACGAGTTAAGCTCTCACGAGCCAGTGGTTCACTATTGGCTTATGCACAGGGTAACACAGAGAGGACAACGCTCGGTAAATCCTGCAGGGTGCTGAACCAGAAGCTGACTTGCCAGAAAATCATGTAACTGCTTGAAAGATTTTATAGCCTTTAAGGAAGAGTTCATTTGGGGAAATCAAGAAATAATAAGTATAAAACAGAGGATCAGAATTTCCTGGATCTCAGGAGGTTTGGGGTGTGATGCAGGGAACATGATGTCAGCACCACAGCCATGCAATGTCCCAATTGAATCCTGGTTTGCAAATCACACATTTTTTGGAAGAGATTATTAGTAAATATCTGGAAATATGTTGACTTTTTTGTACTTGCACTGTTTTTCCATCAGGTAAATACTGAGATGATTTATCAAATTACACAGTGCAGTAATTGCATGTTAACCCAAGCAAAAATTTGAAAAGAAAATGGATTCACAAATTACCATATGGAACAGGTCAGATGAGGAAGTCCTGAACGATTTTCTAGTTACAGTATTTGTTTCAATCTACTGTCTTTACCAGGAAAAATATATTTAAAAAACCCCAAACAAACAAAAGAATAATCTGGGGGTCAGATTTGCCAAAGTATTCTAAGTTTCCGGAAAAAAATTACAACCTTGTAAAACAAAATCTTTCAGTTAAAGTATATTAAGATAATTTTAAGAGATAAGGTACAAGAATGATTGAAAGAACTAGATAACCTAAGTAAAAATAGAAGGCAAATGATCCAAGTCTATAAAAAATGGAAAATTAAATACACAGAAGCAGCATAATAAGGCCAATCCTGTTACTATGATGATTAATGAGCTCCCTGGTAGTATTGACAGAGTAAGAATTTTGGTGTATGGCATCTGATATATTGCATGCATCAGAAATGAAAGTACCGACATAGCATTTTAGCCTAATAATTAAATTAATCAAATACAAAAATATGAGAAACCTGTTTGCATTATGAAAGCTTGAGCTAGTTTTACTAAGAAAGGTATACAAACTTATTTTATTAGAATTTCAGTATTAAAATATAGAAAATAGGGAAGTATGAATTCAAATGTAGGATCATTACATAACATAGGGTTTTAAAAAAAGTAATTTTTTTGTGTCTATAAATCAATGAACCTTAGAAAAGAAGCTAAGCATTAACTTTGCTTAATTTATCTTAATTTTACTGATAGAAAACAAAAGCACAGAAAAAGGAAAGAAATGCCCAAGGAAACAGGCAGGCAAGTACAAAAAATTGCAGTCCATGCTCCATATCCCTCAGGATAGTCCCTGCTGTTAGAAAATTACAGCATATTTAAACCATACATTGTCATGTTAAATAAGCATTGTTCTTCATGCTTTAAAATTAATTTTTCATACAATTCTAGAAAGTTTATAACATCTGATGCATTTTTCTCTGAGCTGCCTTTGCAGCAGTGTCTTTCAGTTGCTGCAGCAAGGGCCCAATTTAGCAGCTGGATCAATACCAACTGCACAGACTTCAGTGTAAGATTAACCGGGCACAGCCTCTTTGTCCACAATGCAACTATGGCTGAGTTAAGTGGAAACCCATTTTTTATTGTACAGAGGGAGGGACTCACTATCTATCACTGCTGGTTGGAAAGCGACATATTTCTTGTGCAGAATTCATCTTAAAGTATCTTGTCTGTTTGCAAAGAAGCACTGAAAAATTCTAATCAGATCTGTTTGTTGTGTATTTGTTTTCCCAGTTTACGATCTACACACCATCACCACATCTGGTAACCCCAGCTTCTAACCATCTCAGCTCCACTGCCCTGCCTAAGTTCAGTGCTAGTACCCCATTTTCCTTTTTAGCCCATTTACACATTCCTCCTGGCTCAGCAACTAATCATTTGCTCTCATTACAATCAAACAAAAATTGTAAGCTATGATCAGTTGTCAGCCACTACAGGTGGAGAGCATGTGCATTTCTGCATGATACATACTTAGCACTTTTCATATGAAAATATCAAGTGGAATTTCTAATGGAACTTTACAAAAAATAAAAAAAATCGATTAAAAACCCCTAAGAGAATAACCAAACAGGAAGCATGGGAAAGTAAACGTACTCACACCACATAAGCCTTGTGCTCTAAATGTAATAGGTGATAAATTCTAATAGGCTGTAAACACTGGAAGAAGAGGATTTTGAACTACGAATTAACCTGAGAGTTGTGCCATTAAGAAGTAACCTTCAGTCAAACCATAGGAAAGTGCTTCACGCAGACGTTTAATGGCTCAGAACTTCTATAGTTTGCTTCTGATCCAAGACTACACACATAAAAGTAACGTGTAGGCACACTGGAAGAATCACAAAGCACATGCATCAGCACACCGTCCAGCCACACTGGAATATTTCAGCCTTCTGCAGAACAGATTCAGCCAAAGGTAAATATTTACCATAAACCAAGTTTATTTAAAAACATTTCTGACTGGTTGCCAGATTGCTCAGAGTGCCTATTTAGTTTTTTCTTCTTAAGCTTTTAACTTAAGAGCCCAAAAGGTGACAATGGTAGCAAAAAATGGTAGCAGTTTTATGTGCTTCTGCTTAGATTTTGGGGTCTTTTTTTGTCTGTTTTTAAACAGCGCAAATGATTTCTCATTACATATTAAAAATTACATAAAATCTTGCAGATATTGTAAATAATGCAATCCATAGTAAAACAGAAGAGTGAATTTATTAATAAACTATGAAGTCACAGATATCAAAAGAAAATTTAGTTACAAAAATTTTCTCTTCTGTGAAAGGGTTTTCTGTTTTCGTGTTGCCAGAAAGAACTGTTCTCACTCATTTTACATAGATACCATGAAAAAAACCCCCACAACCAAACCCAAACCAACATACAAAACAACTGCATCTTCCTTATTTTTAGAGTTAATGGGGAAAAAATGATGCCCGAAGATAGCTTCCTGCATACAACTACGAGTGGATACAGGTGGCCCTCATTTTCTCCTGACAAACACATTTACTTACAAAAACATCTGTCCCTAACTAGATTGTCAGAAATAGGTTTTAAATATCACTTCTATATTATCATATTTTTCTATATTTATGTAAGGATTCTGGTTAGAAAAAGGAAATTCTTTTAATCTAGGGGTTAATCGGATAACTTGACATTCAAAATAGCTGTTATTCAAATACAGTTGACAAGTACCTTTCAGAAAGTTAATTTAGTTTCCATCTCTCTTCCCACCCCCCATTAATTCAAACCAGAAACAGTTATTTTACCTCACAGACACTCATCTCCAGCCCCAGGTTGCTCCCCTACAAGCCAGAACACCAGCCAAACTGCTGAGAGCTGGCTCCCGTTAAGCTCCAGCCGGCCCATCTGTAGATAATTTTACAAGTCACAGATGCAGCAATAACCACCAGCAAACCTGAGATATCAAAGGCTGCAATGAAGGCTCAGAGTTCACTTCAGACACATGTTCTGGCAAAGCAGGTTAGTTAAAAGTTAAAAAAAAAAAAAAAAAGTCCAATAATCTCACCATTATCTACACAGGGACAAGTGATGTGCTCTCAAAAGTACTTGTAACAGAAATGGCATCATGTATCTTTCTTCTAATAAGTCTCTGCATTTCATTTTTACTTCCCACTCCTGTGACGCATTTCCTTGCTGTCCTGCCTCACTTACTTGGCTAGCTGCTTGCTAACTGCGGCTTATTTGCACTTATAACCAGTCATTACGTTTCATCATATCTAAATAATGACGCTAATGATAGCAGGTTTACTTCTGTTGATTCAATAATGTATCACTGATAATATCAACATTGCAAAGTCTACTTATTCAAGAATCATTAATAAGGCCTTTCACAAAATCATGAAGATGGCTAATAATCTGCATTTAGATATAATAATGACGATGCTGCTAGCTTTATTTTATTGGCTTTTTGCTCCTGAATTCTTATGGTGAATGGATTTTTTTCATCCATTTTTTCTCCATTATATAACCACACCAAATTTACTTGAAAAATGACTGAAAAACCACCTTCTCACGTCTTCAGTTGAATTTAGGAATGCTGATGTTAAAAAAACCCAACAAAACCAGCAAACTAAATATTGTGGTATTACCATACATATCATATTGATGGTATGGATCATTATCATTGATCATATATTAATATCTACCAAAGAGTGTCAGCCCTCTCCATCTCACAACAGACTACGGGCAGTACAAAGAGAACGGGCTGGTTTCACCTGGAGATTAAAAAGTCAGTACATCCCCACATAGATATTAAACTGACCTCCTGCTAGAGCAGTGGCTATGCAAACACTTAAATCACTAGGTCATTAAAAACCCTCATGCAGTTAATTGGAAGAGCTGACTATAACAAATCTGAATGTTTTGGCCAGTCTTGCACACACAGTTGCAGTAATGAAACTCTGCCCAGGTTGCAGGAGTGCAGAACCAGACCGACAAAACGGAACAGGTTTGCCAGTGGAGGCAAGTCAACTGCCAGCAACAACAAAACCACTTGTTTTGAAAATATTACCTGTAGTATCAGGACTATCTAGGAAAACAGCTGTCTTACACAATAATTAGGAGTTGCTAATAATAAAATAATTTTTTTCCTAACATTAATCAAAAAAGAAGGATGGGATAGGTAAGTGTCAAACCCGAGTGAAATTGCATCCCACACTACTGCACCCCCAGATGAGGTTTACCTTGAAACTACGGCAGTGATTCCCTGACTTAACACATGCATACCTAACTGATCCTGATCCGAACAGAACTATAACATCTGGGGAAATAAACAAACCACAAAACCCCCACAACCAACAAACAAATCCTGACAAACCCAAGGTCACCCCCGAACGCAGGTACCCAGGGCACCCAGCCCTGCCACCTGGCCAAGGTGGTGCAGGCAAGGCGAGCAGCGCCGCAGTCACTGCGTGGCACCTCCAGGGCACTAGCGCTGGGGCTGGGTGGGCTGACTTGGCAGGGGTCACCTCCACAGGCTGGGACCTTTGCCTTGGCTTGCTCTACTGGTGACTGTAACTGTTCTAATAGCCAGGTGGCTGGTGCCTAATTTGTTCCACGTCTGATTCTCTTTGTGCATTATAAACATTTATACAGAGAGACAGTAGTAACAAGGAGTTACTCTGTGTAGCCCGAGATGTTTCTGACTAAAGTAATGCTGCAGTGCCGAGGAACACAGGCCTGGCACGATGGCAAAGACCTGACAAGTTGGCACACAAGGTGTAGTGTAGAGAGGTTTGGGTACAGAGGTGGGAATGCTGGGGAGTTGATGGTTTTAAACGGCTTATCCATGGTCTGCTTAAGGAATGCAGAAATTAAGAGGTCTGGGAAAATGCTGTTTAGAGGTAAGAAAGAACAAAGAGCAAGTACCTAGCATGTGGAGAAGGCACTGTGTTACAGAAAATTCAGATGTAATGTGGCATCGCAGATCAATGAAGAAAGAACAAGGTGTTGAAGCATGTCAGAAAACACATAAAAATAACCCCAGGTGAATTGAAAGGAGAGGAGAGGAGGAGAAAGAGGAAACACCTTCAGCATCACACACTTTCCAGTAAGAATTCTGAACACTGGTGACCTGCTGCAAACTTTGAGCAAGACTAGCGGCTTTGACCTTAGGATCCAGAGGTGGGGTGGGAGAGTGAGCGTAACACTGGGAAAAGGGGTAGGTAGCTGAAGTATACATATGACATTTGAAACTGTAAAATTTTAAGTGTTTTCCTGTAATAATTTTACTAATAATTAATGTATTTTCCATAATAGTTTTTTCTGTTTGGTTTTTTTTTTTTTTTCATTTTTTCTGTAATAACCAGATCTGGCCTAGCAACATTTATATTTATATATATATATATATAACACAATTTTTATATAGATAACAAATTTATAATAAACAATAATAATACTATTAAGATAGTTACACTAAAAATAAATTCTTGGATCTACAGAGAAGGTTTGTTTTCTTTCTACCCATAAAACAATTTTTGCACAGAGCAAGGTGGTTCTATTCCATTTGGCAGGGTGCCAGGACCTCGCTGAAACCCCCAGAGGAGTGCAAGGAAAGCAGCATGACAGAGGGCGTTCTAGTCCTGTGCCTACCGACAGAGCCTTGGTGCACAATAAACGCACAAAAACTGAAGAGTTTCTACTACAGGATCTGAAGGACTGGGAACACTCATCGGTCGCTGCTGCCTCGTTGGCAGCTGGAGGCAAACAACTGAATGGCAGCGGTGTGTGCCCCGACTCCCTTTGTGGCTTTAGTGACTCACTGCTGGAAGGTATGGCCCTCACAATGTCAGACAACTACAATTAACTGAAGCAAGTACACAGCAGCTCACTAAACCATCTTTCAGTTGCAACATGCTCTGTGAGGTTATCCAACCTCTTTTGGGAAAAAATGTAAACATCACCTCAAATGACTAGTAATCACATTAAGCAAAAACTGGAACAGAATAGAATATTTCAGTTGAGAGGGACCTTCACTGACCACCAACCCACCTGCCCGACCATTTCAGGGCTAACCAAACTTAAAGCATGTTATTAAGGGCATTATCCAAAGACCTCTTACACACTGACAGGCTCGGGACATCAACCACAGCCCCAGGAAAAGCAGGCTAGGAAAGAGAGGTAGAAGACACAGCTGCAGTAACTACTTATCTTACCTCTGTGGATCCCCCCGACTGCAAATGAGCAGTGACTGATGTGGAGATAACAGCCCCGACCAGACTGCTGAAGGAGGACAGGCCCCCTAGCCCGTACCAGTCAGGTGAGGCAGCAGCCCTGCCATGTCTGCTTGAATGTACGGTTCTCCTTAATGATATAGAGCACTTGTTGGAAATCACTGATGGAGGTAAGGTACAAGATGCTAACTTATTTCCTATTTAAGGGATCTTTAAACTGGCTAATTTTAGCCTAAAGAAAAGTTAATCCCACTTGGCTCCTTAACCAAAAGAAGTGGAAAGGGCCCTATACTGGGCCTTTCTTTCTCTAAATCATGACATAGAAATCCCTTTATTTTTAATAAAATGAGAGTGAGAGTAAGACTAATTTAAATTCAACCTTCATGAACACCCCCTTAATCACTAAAAACTCAGGTACACAGATATTTCGATAAGACGTTACTTTGATTGTATGAGTCTGCTCAATAAACTGTTACAAAGACAAAAAAATTATTTTGAAACATTGAGGATTCTTGGGAACTGATCTGCCTGTACAGGAACGTATACAATCCCATATATACCAGTTGCCCTTCCCTTTTTCTCACACGCCCTGCTTTGTCCAACCAGCAACCTGCAAGGCAGCGGCGGTTCCCACCTCCCACCGCACCTGCACGAGCCCAGCTCCCTTACCAGTGCCTCCCACACCACAGCCAGTAGCTCTGGGCACAGACCAGTCCTTGGCCAGAGACAGGCTCCGGGTTTCCACAAGAAATAGAAATTTTCTGATAGTAGAAGTCCCTAAGTCTTGCTCTCCCTCTCGAGAGGGACTCTGGCCAGCGAAAACAACAAATATTTCATCGTCAATGATGACGCCAATCACACACTCACACACTGAGGAAACGCCAACAGCATTGTATTTTCTCTTTTTTAGTTTTACTCTTGTTTTGTTATTTGTGATGCTACCAAAGCTGCATTTCATGTTTGGGTTCCTCCCCCCTTTAGATCAAAAGCAGTAGAGTGGACATAAACACAGAGATTTTTACTAAATTTCATTTGTTTTCTTATCTCTTTCAGATAATCCTTTTGAATAAAATAAAATGCTAGAGAACATCTGAGTGCTATATCATATCAACAGTAACTCAGCACTTAAGGACACACCATTTTAGCCCAGCAATTTGGTTTCCTTAATGTTTGCTGGTAAAGCAGACCCAACCAACCCTGGACTAGCATGCTCTCCAGCCCTTTCTGGCGTGTATTTGGAAAATATATACAAAATGGAGAGATGTTTCTTAACTTAAAAAAAAAAAAAAAAAAAACCAAAAAACCACAAAAGGATTTCTTGGTTTTTTAAAGTGTTAGTATCAGGCTGATTAAATGTTGAGCCATTACAGTTCATTACAACAAATAATGAAAACAAAAATAAAAGCATATCGAAGTGATTTTTAAGCTTACAGCAAAAACTGAAAGAGGCGGAAATATGTAAAAAAATCAAATTACATTATTTCAAAGATAGTTTATATAAAAGGTGACCCAAATTTAAAGATTGTAGCATGTGCTTTGAATTTAGAAAACACACCATATTTTTGCAAGGCACTCATCTAACCTTAATAAAATATTTTGGAATCTAAAATAACATGAACAGATTCAAGAGAAAATAGCTTTCAATGAAAGCTACGGCTACTCTAAAAGAATTAAATAATTTTCCTTCATCATAACTCAAGAAATACATGTTAAAAGACAGTTAATATCATAAATGTTGATTTCCATCTTTAAATTTCCTATTACATATTTGTAGATAAACTACTTTTTTTTTTTTCTACAAAAATAACAAAGAGCTACACACTAAATTCATAAATATATTTCTAATGCCATACATCAGAGTTCAGGTGAAATACATCACTCCCAAGATGTAAAGGACTAATTCATTACTATTTTGCATTACTATTTGGCAATCTTCTTAAATATGAAAATGTAGCTACTACGTAGAATTATGTACTTCAGAAGTCTTACAAAAAGATGCCATAATTACCTGGGTTTTATCACACGATTGCTAATAACGCCATAAGTTGTTTGTGTTTCCCAGACAATTTGCATGTGTTTGCAAGTTTCTGAAACACACGATTTTTAGTCTGACACTTCCCATGCTTAACTCTTTTTAGGCAGGGAGCCTCGAAAGTGGATCCTGAATCTTTCAGGGAAGGGTACACACATGAAAAATATTTTAAGAATTCGTTAACACTATCAGAGAAAATGTTTAGAATTTCTCAAGAGAAACAGTACATGCAACCTGTCATATGTGCTTAAGGAGAATTAAAATAATATAAAGAAATCACTTCCAGAAAGGCACAAAGTAAGATTTTAGTAAAGCTTTGTCAAGCCACCAGTCCCCAGAGAGCACCAAGCCTGTTAACGTGTGCATTCACGCATGGCTTTAATAATGTAAATAACCTCCGATTCCACTGGAATCATTCACGAGTGTACCATATACACAGGCTGGAATTGCTGAATCGTTGGGAGGATTTTCTCTTAACTATTCATAAATCTGAAGACAAAAAGACTATTCATTCCAGTTACAAATCTTCTGATTCTTTATAAATCCGACCACACCTTCATTTTAGGAACAGGGCAGGTCCGATCCTGGGCCAATGGCCACAAGGAGATAAAAGATGTTATTTTTAAAAGCTGTTTGGCTAAACAGATATGCAAAGTTCATGCCTAACGTAAAAAAAAAATAAAATTGAATATCACAACTTGTATTTTCAAATAAAATGTGAAAATGGGAAAAATACAGTACATATTCATATAGGACAGAAATAAATCTGCACGTTACATTACAAGCTGAGATTCCTTTACAGTGCTAGAAGGAAGCTTCAAAGCCTGCATTACAGTTTTAAAAGTTCCTATCATTTCTTGACCTAAAATATATAAATAATGAGCTAATGCTTTCTGATTCTGCTTGCATCAGCCTTCTAGACAACTGTCTTTTGTCAGTTGCTAAATGGTTTTACAGAACGTACGTTACAGAAATTTCAGCACAAGCCCAGGGCAGCCCAGTGTTTCAGGACAATTCCAGGTGGAAGTCAGGACTGATAAGCAAACTGTACTGCAAACTGTGGGAACTGCTGAATAAAGAAATCTCCCTTTTCCAAATGTCCTAATCATCAAGATTCACAACTGATAAAATATCTATATGAACAGAAGAGCTCTTTCACCACTTGCATCATTTAAAGTAATATCCTCTGTCCAGCAATGATCAGTATTAGATGTTTATGAAAGAATACAAGCACCAGTCTTTCCCACAGTAATTTGCAAAGGGGGACATCCTGCATTTTGTTTTGTAAGGAAACATTGCACAATAATTTACACAATTATTCATAACTTGCTTATATGTTTTGCATCTAAAATATCCAGTAGCAAAACTTTGCAGAATAGCATTACATAGCATGAAAAAAAATTCTCATGAGTCATTGCTTGACCATTCTATCGAGTCCATAATCCTTGCCTTATGAGTCATATCGTTACAATATCAATATTAAAATCAATATTAATAATAATTTAAATCTATCACTTTTCTCTCATTACACTCACCTGACGACTCTTCCTAGGCAAAGACCTCTAGCATGTTTTTAATGTCTTCCCTGTACAGAAACTATTCCGTACCCTGGATCGTTCCTTTCACCTTACCCGGGGCTACACCCTTCTGAGCCACAGGGTAACCAGAACTGCTCACAATAAGCGCCTGTAAAACCAGTGCAAACTCCAGCAGACACACTACTATATTTTCTGTACCAAATGCCTTTCCTGAAAATTGCTAAATATTCAATTGGCTTTTTTTGACAGCTGTCAAGCACTGAACTAATGTTTCTGAGAACTCCATCTGATGTTTCCAAGAAAGGCTTCTGAGCGATAATAGCCATGGCACTCCCTCCTCGACAACAGATTTCCATCTATTATGAAATTCTGAAAGTGATTTTTATTCTGTCACTTAATCCTTCAGCTTTCTGCACTTCCCCAGTCAGTCTTAGTTTTGTCTGTTCTGCATAATCCTGTCTCAACATAAATTTATGTCATTATTTTGTCCCTTTCACACAGAATAGTCTATGAACAGAATCCCTTTCACTGTAAAAATTCACCATTTATTCAGAGTAGTGAAATACTTGTGAATTTGCCTTTGTTACACTTTAGCCTCCTGGTTCACTGGATGTGCACTTAAAAATCCTCCATTGCTGCTTCTCTCTGTGATGTGAGGAAGACCCTAATCTCCAGGCTCTGCTACCAAAGTGTGTTTAAGGTTACCACTCTCTTCTGGGTTTGGCTGTATTTTCCCACTGACCTCCTTATCTTTACAGTGAACCTATCTCCTCTTTTCTCAGTATAAACTATATTTGCTATATGCACTGCTTGCCCTATTATCAGCAACTATTTCAGCTGCCACTAACCCAATGCTGTGAAACCTTTCTGCAATTCTCTGATTTCTCTAAAATCATTGTGTTATCAGCAAGTGTTCTTTGCCTTTCCATGCAACCTTTTTCCAGGTCTTCCACTGATGCTTCAGTTCAAGCAGTTTATCCCCCTCCATAAAGAATGGATGTTTGTACAAGAACCTTCCTGACTTTACTGCAGAGAACATTTGCCCATGGAATCAGGCTTATTTTCAGGTGGCCTTTCCATACTTTCCAGGACTTTTGTTCTTTCCATCTTACATTATAAGCAATGGGAGTGTTATGCTGTTTTTCTCCCGTCTCTTCCTTCAACACTGAGCACAGAAAGTTCATAAGGAAGGGACAGTATCTCCACCTGGAATGAAGCATGAAATCCATGTAGGACTTCATTCCCAGATCTGAGGGAAGCAGGAGAAACATCCCATGAGAAGTGGGATGGACAGAAAGAAGCGGGAGGGGAGTGAGCCTGGAACAGACCATTACTGAAACAGCCACACTGAGTGGAGACAAAACAGTATGTATGATAACCTCCCCACTTTTTCAGACCACTTTGAACAATAACACACCTCCCAAGAAACTACGGAGGCTGTCCTTGGACATCACAGAGGAGCGTTAGTTAAGGGACTGTTTGCATGGGCTTTCATTTGGGGCCAATGGTCCCAAGGAAATAATTTACTGACATCAGAGGGACAGGCTGTTGACACAACCACAGCCAATTTTAATATAATCCATTTTCTTTAAGAATATTAATCATGAAAGAGTTGTATCATGTTATATTGAAGTGGCTTTTAGGGACAACCAGAACGTGATACTATTAGCCCTAAACCTACACAGAACCATTCTATTTCATTTAGCACATCAGATGGTACATAACATTTTTAGCGTTTCAGCAAGTGTCCTTTAGAACTGTTTCACAAGCACTCTCTTAGGAATTTTACTGCTTCCTCTCTTTGGTATACAATAAAGCATGAGTAAAACCCTAGCTGTAATTATATCCATCACGTTATGGAAATGCAGGCTTTCTATGGTACTTAAACATCAAGTATTAAAAGAACATTTTTTTCCCCTGAATCTATTAAATAAACATGAGGTATATTGTTTTAAGCACACCTGTAGGTTGTAAATTTATATCCTCCTAACCATATTCCTTAAATCAGTATTTCTGAGTCAGTAGTAAGAAATTGTATTGATCTGCCATAAAGTTACTTGTGTAGTATGTGGTTCAGTTTGTTTTATTAGTGTGTTCATCAGTAGCTAAGAGCTAGAAGAACTGGCTGTATTTTTTCCAGAAGAATATTTTTCCAAGTCCCACAATTCACGTGTTCAGAATTTCTGCCTTGAATGACCAAGCCACCCCTTTGGAACTGATTCTGCCCCAACACACTCAGATCCTGCCACCTGAACCTTCCCACCAGTTTAGCAGTAAAACTGATCATCTCCGGCAGCATGCATCTGTGCCAGGAGAATACACACCAGCCACACACACATGGCAGTGCTACCACTTCATTACTACCCTTGTACTGTCGCAGCACTCTCCAAACTATCACGCTGCAAACAAAGTATTTTACTATCTCACCCAGCACACTCTTCATACATTCCCTCTGCTGCCTTCTCCTCATCTTGCCTCATCCAGGGCACACTCTCTCTTCTCTTGATTCTCTCGATTACTCCTCTCTCTCTTCTTCCTCGGCTGCTCCCTCTTCATTGGCTCTCAACCACTTAACTTAACCAGCCACAGCTGCACCTTATCTACGTCAACCAACCTGCAGCCCCTGAAGCCAACCACAGCTGTATGTTATCAATGCTAATTAACCCAGCTTCATTCTTCTACAATTCCCCCTTTTTTTTCTTAACATTTCATACTTTATGTTTTGAACAATCATTACAACCTTTATAAAAATAAATTTTTCATACAGTCTTCTATAAATCCTCTACATTGTACCTTCTTGTAAGATCTTACAAGTGATTTTTGCATATTTCACATATTGCCGTTAGGAGTCATTTGTGATGATTCTGCCTCCTATAAGCGTGCTTTGTTGTAACCTATACAAGCTATCTGTTTTACTACTAGTAGCCAAGTTGCACAAAAGCTTGTCAGACAGAACAAGCCCTGCTGCCTGTAGGATAAGACGCAAAACCAGAAAACACAAATATTTGAAAACCATAACTTATGCTGAGATTTTTTGTGGGGTTTCAAGAAATCTAAGTGCTTCAATATCCTAACCTGGATTAAATAAAAGAGAAAAAAACAAACTTAAACTATTTTGGCTTTGCAACTTTTACTACTTGTAGACTGTACCAATCTTAAAATCAATAGCACACATCAACTTGGTCTTGTTGAAAACGTAACTTGTGAAAGATTTCAGATCAATGTTTTCCCAGTGTAGGCCCTATATTATTGTTATTGTTATTATTAAACTGCATCATTTAACTGCGCAAAATATGCCTCAGGAGAAAGAAAAAAAACCCAGCAAAACTCTAAACCTTCAAACCAAACCACTACTCCTCCAGTGTTTCTATTGCACCACTTTGACTCTTTTCCAGATGTGCTCATCAAACTTTGTTCCTCTGGGGCGCAGACGAAGGAAGCAGAAACTTCACAGCGAAGAAGAAAAGCAGCAGTTTTACAGTGCATTGCATCTGCCTGGGACACAGTTAATTTTCTTCATAGCATCGCAGATGGTGCTGCGTTTAGGATTTGTGACTAAAATGGTGTTGATAACGCAGCAGTATTGTTGCTATTGTCAAGCTATAGCTGAGCAGTGGTTGCACAGCACCAAGGTTTTCTTTTTTTAATTTCATTTTCCTCACTCTCCTTCCCCAGCCAGTTGGCTGGGGGTGCACAAGAAGCTGGGAGGGGACACAGCCAGGGCAGCTGGCTTGGCCTGACCAAAGGGACATTCCAGACCATATGATGTTCTCAGCTACAAAAGCTTGTGGAATGGAAGAAAAAGGGGGGAACGTTCATGGCTATGGCATTTGTCTTCCCAAGTTTCGTTTCCTTCCTGGAAATGGTGAAACACCTGCCTGGCAACGGGAAATAGTGAATGAATTCCTTATTTTGCTTTGCTTGTACGCACAGCTTTGCTTCACTTAAACTGTGTTATGTCAACCCATAAGTTGTTTTTTTTTTTTTTTTTTCTTCTCTTTTACCCTTTCGGTTCTGCCACCTGTCCCACCGGGGCAGTGAGTACGCTGGTGAGTGGGGGCTGATCTGCCATCCAGGGTCAACCCACCACATACAGGTAAGCAGGTTTCTTGACTCTCTTAGTATAAAGAAGATACACCCAAGTCTGAAATACAGTATGTGGTAGGTGAATAGGATTTGTGTGCTGGTCCCTGAGAGCTGCCTTATCTAACAAGCACTTGGCCAACTGCTTCTGTTGGGTAAAGTCAAAACATACCAGTACACCGTCACTCACAGCGAGGTACGGCAGCTTTCCTCCCTCTGCACACACAGCCAACTCTGTTCTTCAATCAATCTGGCCAGATTTGCTCTGTATGGTGAGTGTGCAATGATTTTGGTATAGGTCACAGACAAATCTCTCTCGTGAATGCACTAACAGACATGTAAATCTATTTCAATATTGTAAAAGATGTAGGCTTTACTTGGTGAGAAATCCCAAAATCGCTAAACCCCAGTGACCAGTGCCAGAACACTCCCACAGCTGCTAGTGAGCTTCTAGAAAGGTCCACAGTCAGAAGCAGTTCTGAGAGGTACAGTTCGATTTCTGAAGGTAATAAACAATCCTGAAGGAAGGGTAAATGTTGCTAAATACAAATGTATTCTGTCAAACTCATGTGCTGCTTCAACTTTTTACCTCTCTTCAACTATGTAGAGTAAGAATAAAGATTTCATTTTACATCAGCAGATTTGTTCTTCCCTCCCAGCATTCTCCTTCTGTGCTGAAGACACGTTTTCAAACTGCCATCCCATACTCAAAATATAAAGAGCCATCAGTTATATGATTTCTAAGATATCTTGCAGGGTCAGTAAAAATTCTCACATAGCATGTTGTTTATTGGTTGTGCACAAGCTATACCAGAATAACACGTTACAGCACAAACTTGTCAACTCAGTAACTAACCTCAAGTGTCAAGTGTAATAAGACAAAAAAAAAAAAAAAAAAAAAAAAGGGGGGGGAAATTAAAATTTCCCCACATCTCATCCAATTATTACAATCCAAACCTCCTGCTCATTCCACGAAGAGCAGCAGTAAAGATACCCCCCCACCGAAACCCTACTGTGCTGTCAGACTTGTGCTCAGCGCTGCGGCCAGACGTGACTCAGCAGGACCTCCCGCCTGACACGTGGAAAGCCGAACGCGGAGTGCACTAGGTGGACTACAGATGCACCATATGCAGGGGCAGAGCAATTTGCCATTGAACACAGGACTGTCTTACCAAGCATTTAGCACAACATTCTGCGCACGTGCGCTGCTGCAGGCCCCCAGCTTTGCCGCTTGCTAAGACAGCCGTACCCAACCTAGCTGTGCTGAAGCAGCAGCTGCGCTGGAGATGTAGCAGCACACTAACATACGGCAGCAGTAACACAGCAACACAGAAATAAATCCTCCAGGAATCCTGGGCTGCTAACACACCCCGAAGCCCAGAATATCATGCTACAGTTAACAACATTTGCCATACAGAACTACCCAAGCGCTTGCAATGACTGTACCTTCTCCTTGCACAATTAGCATTATCAGAAAAAGTTACAGAAGTCTGTAAGCTCTTCAAAGAAGAAGAAAAAAGGATCAAGTGTATATCTTTATTAAAGAATGCTAATATCCTTGACATGACCCAGATCATCATGAGGACTGTTACATTTCAATTAGCTTTGAGCTAGGCTGATAGGACTTTTCTAATAATTGCATGATTTTCTTGAGGAAAATTTTCAATTTTTTATGAGACAGGAGAGAGCATGAAATTCTAAGTTCTTTTTCACTTGTTAAATGTAAAAATCATTAACAATAAAAGGTACAGGATTAGAGGGAGAGCAGGAGGAAAGATGGCCTAGTAATGGAGGCGATGATTTGGGATTTGAGAAATAGGAATTGAAATCCTAGCTCTGCTATACTTCTCCTGGCACATCAGTCAGGATGTTAAATTTTCTGACTTCTCCTTCTGTAATAAAGAGATAATAACATGCACTAATCTCACAGGAATTTTGGGACTTGATATCTCTTAAATGCCACAATGCTGTGGAAATGAACTTGATCAAAAACATCTTAATGCTGTAATTTGGAGAATATCCAGAGTGCACTCAACTGCCAATGGAAGTATTGGAGGCTAAGTGTTTACAAGCATGTGAAAATTTTCATAATGCCTGAATAAGAAAATGTCTGCAATGCAATGTTTTTGAAGGAAAGATCTAAGTAGTGTCAGAAAACAGGCTGCTACATACAGTATATTCAGATCCTAAGGTTAATTTATATTCAACCCCTATAGCTTTTACTTGGTAGACTCAAAACACCACTTGCAAAGATGGAGGATTTAGAAAGTTCACAGAGGAATCCATCAGAAAGAAATACTGACTGCATTCTTGAAAGAGGCAGGAGAAAAGAATGAACTCTTAGATATTTTTTTACATGTACATTTGTATACGGCCAAGAAAGAATTACAAAGCTGACTTTACTTACAGAGTTATAGTTCAAAATAATCTAGGGTAGTATTTCCAAATCAATTGCTTGTGTGAGGGGTCTGTCTCTTGTTTTCAGAATGTCCTATGCAGTTGCAGTAAGCCTTCTGCTCTTGAATGCGCTTTGAGAGAGTAACTTCTAAATTCTTTAGATGCTCAAATAAATACATATATCATTATGTGCAGCAGTGATTAAGCACAATCTAACCAAGGGCAATGTCTTCCTTTATTTATGTAGGAAGATCATGATTTATGTGAAACGACCAGCATAACCACCTGTAAAATCAGAAGTAGACCACTGATACTCTGATTTGTAGCTTGTACAAACACACACCCCTGCCCTGTTACAATTTAGGTAATCATAAACTATAGCAGTGATTAACTTTGATTCATGTAAAACTGCTCCCACATACCTGCTCTTTTTCTCTAAGATCGCTAGAGATTTTACTGATATAAACTTAAAATTAATGATGTTCCATAAAAGAAAACAACATTTTCTTCCCTTGGGAAAGAAATAAGATAAACATTGGAACATGGAAATCAAAAAACCAAACAAACACCAACCAAACCCAGAAAACTAAACCAAGGCAGCATATTTAGTCTCCTGTGCTGGAAAGAGTTAAAAGATCATATCTAAGGAAACAGGTGCCTAACTAATAGAAAAGTAATATTAGAAATCAACCACCTAAACCTGACTTACCTTGCACCAGCAGTAAAAAAAATTCACACACAGGTCAGGCTTAGCTACCTTAGTTAAGCTTTTGCTGAAGAAAACACATCCATGAGAATGTTCTCCTGCTTATCACTGGGAGCGTGTAAAAGCCTCACTGCTTCTGGTCCATAATGAATTCCTACAATAACTGTTGAAGATATCGCAAAACAACAATGAATAATATGACAGTGGAGCAGATACTAACAACTAAACAGTTCCCCATCCTAGCTCAGATGAAGTAATGGAGCAGAACTTACTGCTTCATTTACGTTATCTAACTACCATTCTTCAACCCTTTTTTATTGTAATTCACAGATATCAGTAATTCAGTGCTGCAATTTTAAGAATACTTAACTCTCCAGACTAATACTATAATTCAGACTACATTAATAATACAGAGATGAATAAATAAGAATACAATCATTAATGTCTTTTTTCCTTATACATTTATTACAAAATGGTTATACTGGTTTATTTCTAAAAGAATTATGATATTTTAAAATAACTCTCTTTCACAATTATTTTGTTTATGCCTCTCAGGTAGAAATCTCTAGATCATACTAAACTCAGATAGCTCTGTGGCATACTATGTTGTTTTGGAAAACAGATTTATTGTATTAACAATTTTAAAAGATGTGTTTAATGAGGGGAAATAAGGACCCATAATTCCCAATAATGTTTTTTCAATGCAATAAAAGCCATTTGTCTGTTACATATTTCAACATGCTTACAATTCCAAGGAAAACCCAGCTCTGAAATTAGAGGGAAAAGGGGTTTAAATGCCCTCCTTGCAATGGCTTTATAGGCCTTTTACATACAGCACAGCAATTAGTTTTGTGTCACTGACAGACTGCAGAAGTGAAGATAAGACTGTTTTGAGATAGACAGCGTATCTGCATATATGCATCTACATCCACTGGGGTTTACAATGTGCCTGCTGCCCAGCCCTCTGAACTGGGAACCAGTCAATGATCTTTTATGTCACTCGTGCAGATCATGGTCATTACATAGAAGATCGATCCCATTCGTTGTCTCTCAGTTCTAACCAGCGTATGACAGCCAGAGCACGGAGCTCATGGCACGTGCTCTTGCCTAGTGCTGCACTCCGCAGCATTCCCACCTTCATGAATTCAAGTTCGTGACAACAGAACAGGAAAAATGCTCCAGTCAAGGGAATGAGTGAGGACTCTGCTCCTCTAGGGTTTACACCCATTTCTGCTACAAACTGCTTGCCAGTCACTCTTTGTGCTCGATTTCCACTTGTATATTTGGAACAATTCTCTCTCCTTTGCCTGTCATGTTTATTTTTAGTTGTTGTTTTCTGGACCTGTGTTTTATTGCTTTGTTTACGGGTTTGCTCAATGCACTGCAGCTTTGGTCGAGTACTGTAGACATTATTACACAATTAATAGACAGTCAAATGCCAAAGAAATCCATAGGCTACAAAACTGAATTTTAACATCCAGGATTTCTCTCTAAACTGTTTAAACTATACTTACCTCAACATATTGATCTATCAAAATGAAAAAGGAAAATACCATAAAGCAATCATAGCTAGAAATTATACTTAAATTGAACTGAAGCCCACTGAACACAAAATTTACTGTGACTATTACATGAGGTTCTCGACACTTGTGAGAGATATTTGTTTCATTACGCACAATTCCATCATCTTAACACGTCTGTGTTGGAGTGGTATTGCTCTTTTAAAATGCTTCTTCTAAATAAGGGACTGGGACAAACCATTTTATAATCAGTAATGTTCTACATGTGTACACCATGTCACGGGTGAATAGGGCATAACGCCCAGCCATATGGTGTACTTAAGAGCCAACTCATCTACATAGGCTGTTACCAGGCAACATGCTGGACTTCAGTCTGAGCTTGGTTAAAAGATGACCTCTTAGCCCTAGAAATTGATTGATATTCATTGTGCTGGTTAGGTTATGATCACAAGGGAAAATAATAAAACCAATTATGCACATTGAGATTTGGCAGCACTAAACCTTCCCCAAATTCCTAACGAGTATTTTCTTCTTACTTGTCATATAGCCCAAATCTCGGCTTCAGCTTGTTGAAGGAAGATGAATATCTTTTCCTTTAACTACACTTACAGAAACTAAAGCACTATATGCACAGTCAAATCAATGTTAGCTTCCTAAAAACATGCCAGTAATTATGCCGGGGACCGCTGTCTCCCATGGGTTAGAAACCCCAACCTCATTCTTGCAATTTTTTCCAGAATTTTTCTAACAGAAGCTGTTCAATTGCATCAAATTCTGCTAAGAGCTATAAGGTTATTCTGTGACAGAAAATACTGTTCATGACAGAGGAGAAGCAAAAAGCAACAAGCATGCTGAGCACTATAGAATTCATTTGAATCTGTCCTCAAGATGAACAGGATTTTTTTTTTTTGTCCAGTAAGTCAAACAGTCTTTTGGAAATAATGAAATCCTTTTTTCAAAGACATTAAGAGGATGATTGTGTTCAGTGTAGGAGAATAAATGTAAAATTCTTCTTATTTCCAACAAGGACTGTATGTCTCATTTTTTTCTATAACACCAACCTTTGTGTGTTGGGGCAGAACTGGACTACTAATATTAACACATTTGAAGAAAAGAATTAATCTAGTATCTTATTATGTCAATACACATGTGCGACTACTTTCTATACATAAAACAAAGAAAAGTACAGGTATAAATGTATATAAAATGTAAACATCTTCAGTTGGCCCAATATAGAACAAGCCATACTTATTACCCAATCCAAAGTGTTAGAGCATCACAGTTTCCTTTAAGCAGAGGATTACTGAAAACCTGAGAAGTACCAAATACACACCTACCAAGAATCATACACGCAGCTTTTTCTGATACTTCTGTATTCATCAGAGTAACTACAGAAAGTGATATCCTGATTAAAAAGTGCCTAATCAATATGGTCTCTAAGAATGTGTTAAAACTAAAAACTTTACAAGAAAAAATAAATTTCAGGAATGAAAGAGCAGCAAATAGTTTGGATGTGAAAGTCTCTTCTCAAGGAAGGAAAGAAGTGAAAAATGAATCAGCACAAATACTTTTTCACATCCTTCAAATTTTGGAGCTTAATTCACAGTATTACTCTATTCTGACATTATGGGTACATTTAAAAAGGCAAGCATGATGAATTTATCCATAGCCGTCCTAAGGGAAAAAAAGTGTCTGTGACTAATTTATATATAAAGTAATTTCTTCTTGACAGAATCATCCTAAGGTAAAATAAATATGACAGTGACATAACCCTAACATGTAAAAGGGTCAGAAATGGGGAAGATTATTTTCTAATCATGTCACTAGCAAGTTGTTGTTCACTGAAGACTAATTGTACTTACGGTCTACTAGCCCTGTGAGCCAGCATGCTGTTGTGGATGGCTACAAACTTTTTAGGAAAGCCAGGACAGTGAGGAGGTGATGGCACTGCTCTTTATGCGAGGGAGCAACTGGAATGTATCGACCTCTCCTCTGGGGTGGATGCAGAACAGATCGAGAGTTTACAGGTGAGGATTAAGGGGCAGGCCAACATGGGGGCCACCACTGTGGGTGTTTGCTACAGGCCAACTGACCAGGAAGAGGGAGTCCATTAGCCCATCTACAGACAGCTGGATGCAGCCTCAGGACCACAGGCCCTGGTTCTCATGGGGGACGTCAACAACCCTGACACCTGCTGGAAAGGCAACACAGCTGGGCACAGCCAGGCCAGGAGCTCCTGCAGAGCCCTGATAACTTTTTGATGCAGGTGGTGGAGGAGCCAGCGAGGTGAGGTGTGATGCTGGACCTTCTACTCACAAACACAGAAAGACTGGCTGGGGATATGAAGACTGGGGCAGCTTTGGCTGCAGTGACCATGAGATGTCAGGATCCTTTGGGGAGGAGGCAGGTCACTAAGTAGGACTGCAATCCTGGCCTTCAGGAGAGCTAACTTTGGCCTCTTCAAGGACCTGCTTGGAGGAATCCCATGGTTTAGGGCTCTGGAAGGTAGGGGGGTCCAAGAGAGCTGGCTGATATTCAAGCAATACTTCCTCCAAGCTCAAGAGAGGTGCATCCTCATGAGTAAGAAATCAAGCAAAGGGGGCAGGAGACCTGTATGGATGACAAAGGAGCTTCTCACAAACGGGAGGAATAAGTTTATGGGATGTGGAAAAAGGGACAGGCCACTTTGGAGGAATATAGGAGTGTTGTCAGAGCATGCAGGGAGGCAACAAAGGTGGCTAAGGTCTGTTTGGAATTAAATCTGGAGAGGGAGGTCAAGGACAACAAGAAGAGCTTCTTCAAGTACATCAGTAAGAAAAGGATGAATAGGGGAATGTGGGCCCGCTGCTGGCGGAATGGCAGAGCTCAGAGGGCTGTGATCAGCGGCGCAGCGGCGCAGGTTTGGCTGGAGGCTGTAGCTCGCAGTGTTCCCCAAGGGTCAGTGCTGGGTCCAGTCCTACTCCAATTTATTCATCACTGACCTGGGTGAAGGGACTGAGCGCACCCTCAGCAAGGTTGCTGATGACACAAAACTGGGAGGAGTGGCTGATACACCGGGAGGTTGCACTGCCACTCACTGAGACCTACACAGGCTGGAGAGTTGTGGGGAGAAGAACCTCATGAAGTTCAATGAAGACAAGTATGAGATGCTGCAACTAGGGAGGAACAACCCCACAAACCAGTACAGACTGGGGATTGACCTGATGGAAGAAAGACCTGGGAGTTCTTGTGGACAGTGAGCTGCCCATGAGCCAGCAGTGTGTCCTGGTGGCCAAGAAGGCCAGTGGTGTCCTGGGGTGCATGAGGAGGAGCGTGGCCAGCAGGTGGAGGGAAGTCATCCTCCCCCTCTGCTCTGCCCTGGTGAGGTCACATCTGGAGTGCTGTGCCCAGTGGTGAGCTCCCCAGGTCATGACACACAGGGAGCTACTGGAGAGGGGCCAGCGGAGGGCTACAAAGATGGTGCGGGAACTGGAGCATCTCCCTTGTGAGGAAAGGCTGAGGGAGCTGAGCCTGTTCACCTGGAGAAGGGAAGGCTGAGGGGACCTTCCCAATGCCCACAAACACCTTAAGGGCGAGTGCCAAGGGGATGGGGCCAGGCTCTTCAGCGGTGCTCCACGGCGGGACAAGGGGCAATGGGCACAAACCCCAACACGGGCAGTTCCATCTCAATATGAAGAAAAACTTCTTTCCTTTGAGGGTGACAGAGCCCTGGCACGGGCTGCCCAGAGAGGCTGTGGAGTCTCCTCTGGAGACATTCAAACCTGCCTGGACACGACTCTGCAACCTGCTCTAGGTGACCCCGCTTCAGCGGGGGGTTGGACTAGATCTCCAGAGGTCCCTTCCAACCCTGAGCAGTCTGTTATCCTGTGATCAGCATGGCCAGCTGTGAAGTCCAAATTATTTCTTCATTCGTTGTGACAGCACAACAGAGATTTCAGACAAATTCCAAGGAAAGTACAATAAACAAACAACAACAAAAATCAGCGCACTTACTGAAAGAAGGCTCCGATCATGAAAACAATAGGCACCACTTGCATGGGGCTTCTGTGTAGTTTCCTAAGAAAAGAAAAACACATTCTTACTGTAAATGAGAGACTCAAAGGAGACTGTATTTGTGCCCTGCACCCATGGACAGCTGAAGGTAGGCTTTAAGACTCAAAGTGTTGTAATAAAATATAAAATTGATAATGCATTATTTGGGCTTTCACAAGAAGGTTTGCATACATAATTGGGTCATAATTACATTTTTATTGTAGTACAAAGCTGAGCAGCAAAATCTGCTTATTGATTCACAAATACCAACAAAGATTTATTGTTTATTAATCAATTGTTCAATAGACAGTAAAAATTTCCAGGCGGTTTGCAACTTATTTGAATCCTAAATCCTAGGTTTGCATTATGAACTTAAGTAAAATAGACATGCAATTACTATGCCATAGTTTAAAATTTTCCCCAGTATAGATTTCTGTTTCGATAGAAACACACAACCATGATTTACTTTTTGTGTATTTTTCGATTGAAAACTTCAAGCAATTTTTCAGAAGAAAAATGATCATAAAATGCATAAACAAAAGTGGTCATCTAAAATATATTACACATGCACACAGCTGGCAATTAGAATAGGGTAACATTCTATTCCAGTCCACTTTTTCTTATTGGTGAGCAGCTTTGTGAAATGTAATATTTTACTGAGTTATTAATTGAATTTTCGAAGTTAAAGTAAGTTCAGCCATGTTTTTCATAACAGATTCTCCCAATACGCATTTTTCATTTCCATGTGCACGTAGTAGTATATACTCTCTGATACCAAATACTCTTCAAAGAAAACACATAGCTAGGTATATGTATTACCAAAGCATTCTCTAGATAAATTTAATATACTTTTTGTCCACTTAGATAAAATTCCAAACAGTAAATATACTGAATATTTGTTCACAAAGGATGTTATTCCTCATATGTGACTTCATTTTAAACAAAACAAATAAACAAAAAATTACTGATTCATAAATCGTAGTGGCTGTCTCTAATGCAGTTGACGGTAAATAACAAGAACTACCAGTATCGGAAAGGTACAGGTTCTACAAGCATGTCAGGTAATACTGCAACTATGGTAATACTGCAACTACCTCACATTTAAAAAAAACCAACCAAATACAAAACCAAAAAAAAAAAAAAACAAACCCACCACCAAAAAACCCCACCTATCTCACATAAAAAAAGCCCTGACAGGTTCAGAATCTGAAAAAGTAATAATCAGCAACAGAAAACACTTGCATTTTGGTCATCTTAGAGCAGGGACCATCACTAGGAAAGCATCTATCAAAGTATGATCCAATTTCACAACTGAAGCTCCTAGCAGTAACTGCAACTGTCTTACTGCCAAAACTCCGCACGTTCATCATTTTCTGAGCTGAAGACACAAATTGCTTCCTACTTATGAACTATAATGGACCATATACATGCAAAAATACTACAGAAAATGCAGTTCGCATAGGAAGGCTACATATGCACATAAACTAGAAGTTAGAACTACTGCATCTTCTCCTTTCTGGGTAGTGTTTCTTTGTGTGAGATCAAAGATATCTCTGAGCACAACAGAAAGGTGAAATAATGGTATCAAGAGTTCCTTAAAAATCTCTAAGGAGAAGTATTTTTTAAGTAATTAGCGTACATTTTCAAATATTATGTCTGATTTAGGACCATCTTGTCATGCCACAGTGAAACTTACTTATGGTCAACAAAACTGAATTGAATAATTGAAATAATAATTGAAATAATTGAATAATTGAAAACTGAGTCTCTCAGGTTTTCTCCATCAGGGGTACTTGTGTTTCACAATTTGAAATCCTTGTGATTTTTGAAATACAAACTCTCAATTTTAGACTTCCTAGTGATTAAAATTCTATCCCATTATGGTTACAATATGTTAATTTTCCTTTTCTGAAAGACTTGTATCTGACCACCCAATCCTGGCAGACTTTCTGTTTGGCATCATGTTACTAATCATTAATTTCAGAAACATTATACTCCCAACCGTTACTGCTAGTGTTCCTTAGTTATCCGGCAGTTTCAAACTCTAGTGACTGAAGAAACTCAGAATACACACAGAAATAAGATGTACAGAATTTTAAGAATATATGCAACTCCAGGAAGAAGCAAGAGTATACTGTCATACATCATTTACAAAGTGCTGTCGCATTAAATGAGAGCAAAAACATGAGAAACTGTAAAAATAGTTACCTCTAAAACAATTAACTTGGCTATAATATTTAACCAGTGAGCAATTACTCATTTTGCCTAATTTTACAGTACTGTTTCATCCCTCTACTAATTTCCTCCACATCGAAATATTAAAGTTTCATGCTCTACTGACTGCAGAAATTTGTTCAAATGTTTAGCGATCTGAATATGACAAGCAAAGAAAGATTTTCCTCAAAGCAAACGGTCCAACAGCACCTGCTAAAATGACAGCGGGACTCCACGCGCAGTCCTGCACCCATCCCACCACCGATGGTACTTTCTTACCATATAGCTGGCCAAAAGGAAGAGCGGTATGGTATGTTCACAAACTTTACAAAAGTTTGTAAAGGTTTCTCCCCAGTGAAAGGAATATCCAGCCACGTACCCGTTTGCCTGCAGCGGCGTAGGCCACCTAAGGGAAGCTCCTGGCGCAGTGCACCCACAGGCTTTGCAAACCACGTGGACCTGACCAAGTTCCGTTACCTATCACAGAGCACATCGCTGGATTTCCAGGTCTCGTGTAGACCACTTTGCAAAAACGAAATACATTATGAAGTAGATTTTATTTGTTATCTACTCAGGCAATATCTAAACAACAAGCAAGATTTTCCAGTCATATTCACATGATAATATGAAGCAACTTGCAGCAGAAGGAAATACAGTTGAAAAATGTTAATATTTTTTGTGGAAAAAACCCTAGACTCTGATAAAATCCTATTTACAAGCCTCAAGATAACCTAGTTGACTACGGACTTTGACATTATACCTTATTATTCTTTGTACTGAGATGAAATGTCATTAAGACTGTCCACACAGCTAAAAGCAGCCTTGTGGAGGAACACAAGATATGCATTTTTAACAGTAAATTTTCATTTCTATAACTGTCATATATCTTATGACATGAAGAAGGCTCTTGTTTTGCATTCCTATCACACAGAAATGAATATACAATTAGCGACATTTTGCTTGCATCTGGTATTACAAGATTTGTGTGTGACAGGCATATTCAAGAACAACAACAGCCTTCTCCAGACCCACCGCAGCGCTCCCGCCCTGCAGCGCCCAGGCTTGCTTCCCTGAGAAAGGGAACACCTGGGAGTCAGCTAGAAGTTGTCCCACTAAGTGTGTTATGTGGAAGCCTGGCAAAGAAGATGATGCTTTAAGATTCACCTTCAAATGGCAAAGTTGTGTTTTCAGGCGTGTAGACGAAGTACTGAGAATACTCTGGTCTTGCCTCCCTCAGAGCAGTCAGCTCAGGCAGCCCAAACAGGCTCATTGGGAAAGATAGCCCTTACCATCCCTGGGCGTTCCAAGAGTACCATTTTTTCCATAGAAGCAGGTCCCTTAAACATTATATTACAATTAAAACAAACAGAGAAACCCCAAAGCAGTAATAAAAATTAGTAGTAATACATATACACAATTACTAAGCCTGACATAACGCCTACTGTTTCACACCTTTATCAAAAGCCTACATAAAAATTGATCTAATCTGGTATTTTTTATTTTAATTCTGTTCTAAAAATGCAATTAAACAATGATATCTGTGCTGCAAGTTACAAGTCATTCCCTTTAGATAACAGCTAAATACAACAAGCAGTGAGTTTTGCCATCATTAGACTTCTAACCATATTACTTCTATTTCGAGGCTTTTTTGTTTGGTCTCAGTTTAATTTCCTGTCAGCCTTACAAGAGATTTCTAATGTTTGGGCTGTAGGATATGCTCTGATTAAAAATAATCTTCCCAATTACTGCCTGGCATGAGTCTACTGCCACATGCACTCTGCCACTGGCTTCTGAATTTCTGTCAGCAGTAATTGTGTCTGTAGCTTCTAACTGTAAATGAAAACCCAGGGGGCATATTTGGGTTCCAGTTTCCTTTGCCTAGCCATATCTTTTAATTTGTACTGTCTGTCAAAGGAGATGTTCGTAGGCACTAAAAGGAGATCCTTAGAACATCAGCTTAAAAAAAGAGGAAAGGAGAAAAAAAGAAATGCAACTGGAATATGATAAGCTATATTTGATATTTATTCTAGCATACTCAACGTTGATGGAGAATCCTGCTGCATTGCTTGGCCTCAGAAGAGGTAGATTGAAACTATTTATCAAGCATTTCTAGCTGCACTTTTTAACCATTACATTTAATCAGAAGTGTTGATCATCACCTTATTATTGCTGAGTTTTTGGAATTTGATCATTCTCATGAATATTTGTCAGAACAGGATTTCTTATCACAATGGAAAAAAAATGTTCTGTTTCTCAGGCTTTGGCCCCTGGCCTAAGCCATACCCTGGGGACACCCATCTCCAGCCCTGGCTGAAGCTTGGAGATGGGTTGTAGGCAACCTGTCTCCTGGGTGGACCCCCTATGCCTCTGCTGCATCTTCTCTCCCATCTGTCTTCTACTCTGGTTTCCTGTGGGGAAATGCCATGGACCTGGCTCTGCCCTCCATGTTTGGACCCAGCAGGGCATGGGGAAGGGCAGGGACTCAGCTCCTGGCGCTCTCCAGGAGCAGCCAGCTGACACCAGGCCCTACCGTGTCTATGTTTGAAATCACAGTGCCTACACCTGGCAGTTGACGCAGTCACCATCACCAGCCTCGTGGTAGGTTTGTGTTAAGGTTCTCATAGATTCCCTTCTCTTAGGAGTGGTGCTGCTGCGATGGAAAGGTGGCCCGGTGCTGCCAGGGAATGGTGTCCATGTGACAAGAGCAGGATGGAAGCAAGATGCCCCGGGTCCATTTTCTAAAGAAAAAGAATCTCAGGAAGAATGACACACTGAGCACAGACTGTACTCTGTGAAGGAGATACAGAAGAAACTCAAGGTGTAGAAAAATATTTGATATAACATCAAGAGTGAAGCTCTGTGCTGAAGGGAAAAAAAAGTACAATGAACTACAACAAAAGTATATAGGATATACGGTATTCACTGCAAAGAATAATATTCAGGAAATATTTGCTATAAAATGAAGAATACTGTAAAGTCCTGTGAAAATAATTTTCTATGAGGTTTGATCTGTCAAAATTAAGTAAATTTTGTATGAAAAGTAAATGGGCATCCGACACATTTGGAATCCAAGGAGTACAGAAAGCATAATTTTGCATGCAAGACACGTGGAGGTTTTCTTCATGATAGGGGGACAAAGACTGAGATACGGTGCATGTGAATAGGGTCTTGTCCAAATGGCATTTGAAACTGAATAGTTGTTCTTGCCACAAGAACGTACTTGAAATATTAAGGCCAAATGTTAGTGTTCTGCATTCTGCTGGTTGATACTCTATTCTGTATGCTTGTATCTGTAAATGGGGGGAGACAGTTGAAAGGTGGGAAGAGAACTGTTTTCAGCTCTGTCCTAGACCTTTGGCAAAGCATTCTGTAATATAACTTCCCTGTTGCCAGGGCTATGCCCTTAGCAAGTATTCTGTGCAATGTGAGGGCAAGAGGCCTTCGGTTAATATGTTGAATTAAGAACTTTAACGTATTAACTGAAACACACAGTTTCTCACCTGTGCCATGGAGACTGTAACAAACACCACATTCCTAACTGCAGTATTATCATTATTATTATTATTATTATTATAGGTAAAAATACTATGGATATGTTAAAATATTGATTATTCTAAAAACATTGTACAAGATGCATAAAAAGTTCTTTTTGCCTCCTCTGAGCCCTACCTCAGAGCAGCACTGTACAGGCTGCAATATGGAACGAGACCGTGATATCCTCAAACTATCTTTGCTTCTATTTCCATATCTCATTTGAGATAAAAGCATCATCTGCAAGGTATATCCCCCTACCCCGAGATGATGGATGAAATTGCCAGAGGATTTAAATAAATACCCACTTTTTTAAAATATAAGATAAGCCACTGAGTTCAAAATGGTTACCCCTGTGACAGAGGTCGTCCAGATGTTTAAATAAATTCAGCATAAAAGCTGTAGTATTAAGTGTAACAGTAAAAATATTACGAAACCAAAAGAAATACTGGGAAAGGACAAACGGACTCACAAGTAAGGTAGGAAATCTGGCACTAGACATGGCTGATATAGCAAATGGCATCAAAACCTCACTACTGACTTCTTCACTGAGTGTTTCATTTCAGATCCATTTTTCAAAATAGGTAGCATTCCATTGCCATTATCAAGATTAATGTCCCAACAATACATGAAGACATCAACTGGACCGTGGGAGAGAAAGTAAAAGAGGAAAAGAAAAAAGGCATTGTGATGTACTTCACTGATTATATTCCTAACAATATTTGAGCTTTCTGGTTCATAATTCAATGCTTGCTCAATAAAGAAATACAAATTTAAATTGTTTCCTGCACCATACTAAAGAGCCCTTTAGGAACAACCTCAGCCTCTGACAAAATTATTATTAAAAAAAGCACAAGTTGATAATCAAAATATCTTACTGTCTAAATGGTTGTGATGCTAAAGATATGATCAGCATTTTCTACAGCTTGTATTTATGCTAAGTGGTGGCTGCCTGGCCTCCACAGGCAACCTCCTTCTGCATAGGAACAGAAGTCAGTTCCTCTTCACACAAATTACTAATGAAATCCTCAATATAGAAATACAATTTTAGAGGGTTTAATCTGGAAAAGTTGTGGTCTTTTAATGTAATTCCCCTCCTTTCCAAGCCTACATATGACAGATTCAGTCCTGCCTTAGTGGTTTTTAGTGGGTTTGACTTCTTTACTTCAAATCAGGTTTAAAAAGCTCAGGAAAAAAACAAAACAAAACACACACACACATACACACACTCCAAAAAAAAAACAAACCACACCAACCCCCCCCCCCCCAACAACAACAACAACAAAGCCAAACAAAACCTGGTCAAATTGTATTTTTACAGTGCTATGCACCAGATCTGCCTTACATCAGCTATCGTGACTGTGTGCATACATAGCCAACGAGTAAAGTCTTCAGTGTTCTCAAGCTTTCAAGAGAAGTCATCAATGGGTCAGCACTCTGCAGACCACCAAGCCTCTCCTCATAATAGAGTAGTACCACTGTCATTACAAACACCACTAATTGCTGTCAAAATATTTTTTTGTAATCATGACCACGGTTTTATCAAGACCTAATATCATTTATCTCTCAGGCTTTTTTGGAACACCTGTTAGTCTCTTTTCATGCTACTACAATGTCAAAATGTGCCATCTTCACCTGCGGTAGTACTGCCCAAACTGCCCAAAGTACAGGCTGAGCAGTACCATGAGAAGTATGAGGTTATTGCACACAGCAGCCTTCCAGAACTCACACCTCAAAATGGGAAAAAGTCTGTAATACTGACAGTGACATTCAATGATCCTTTCAATTATAAGCATATATATATATTACTTTTTTTTTAACCATGCATCATCTGGACAGACAACACACAGATGGATGCAGTAAAAGCAGAATGATGAGAATTATGTTTATGTGGCTACCTAAAAGCATTCTTGACAATATGAGCCTGCTACACCAAAAATACAGCCACACGCTTCTTTATTCCTGATGCATAAAACACCTAGAGCTAAAAACTAACTCTGTATGAAAGAAGAATAAAAAATAAACTTTGGAAATTATTCAGGATTAAGGAGAAGAGTTACATACACTGAACAAGTAATACAAATTGGTTTGTTTCTTTGAAAATATTTTCAAAAGCAGTTCCAAAAAAACCAAACCCAACCAAACAAAATACTGAATCAACCCTCTATATATTGACTGTTTTATTAGTGTAAGTTCTTGAAAAAGATCCCTTAAAAAAAAAAAAAAAAAAAGGATCTTTCAAAACTTTGGCTGGAAAGGCAGCTTGCTACAAATGCATGAGCCTACTGCTCTGGGAACACCAGCTCCCCAGTCTGGGCAGGAAAGTGGCAAAGTCCCAGGCACCAAGTTTCTCTCTTACTACAGTCATCATGCCTACTACTTACGCAAATGACAGGTTTAAAACTTTTCTTCAGAATTGTTTCTTTTTTTCCTCACTTTTCTGCAGCAAAGACTGTTCTACCAAAGCTCTTGAGCAGAAAGAACAATTCCACGAACATCAGCAGCATTACTCATATGCTTAACCATGGTAATATGCTCATACGCCTGCCAGAGTGAAAGAGCATTTATCACAAATTCAAGTGACCAAGGCATTCAAAGAAGATGCTGAAATAACCAAGTAATTTGAAAAAGGCTTAACTGTTATTAAGTGCAACTGTAGAGGAGTCTTTCTATCAATTCCAATGGTGAGCTTTTAGCACTGAACACCCTGATACTGACAAAGACTAAAAAGCAGGAACATTATAGTTTCAGAATAGGGAGTTTACATTTTGCATTTTTAAACTAATGGTTCTCTCATCTATCATAGGTCAAGAAATGAATCATGCCTGCATAAGCAATGCAGTTTTGAAAGAAATTTCAGATATAGAGGGAAAAGAATAGTAAATTTGCCCATTTTTTTGTAATTTTTTAATGAAAATTTTGACATTGCTTATGCACTTTAGTTGCTAATAAATATAACCTGAAATCAATGCCCAGAACAAGGGAAAATTAAGCTGCCAAAAGGAAAAAAGAAAACACAAAAAGCCGTGTATCCATAGCTTTGTGATTTATGACATGATTATTCTTACCAAAACAGCTCAGCTCTGGTCTGCATCTATCACCGCGATCAGGAAACTGCAGCACATCAGGAGAGATGCAGTAGCGTGCAGTAGTTATGAGCCCTAACAGAAAACCTGTAGTTAGAGGGTACAGCACATTTCACCGACTGAAACGTGCTTCTTGTGGACAAAAAAAGTCTAATTTGGGTAGGCACTCCAAATCTTCTGATCCAAAGAAAGTTTTATCCCTGCAGAAAACACAAGCATCCTTTGACACACTGGATGGAGCGGGGGTGGGAAGGGTTAGCAGATAGTCACCAGTCTTCAGAAAACTGCCTTTGTAAGGTTCCAGCCTTTAGAAAGGGTCCAGCCTTCCCACCAGATGTCACATAAACCATGCTGAATCCCAGACAGTTCGTGGGACCCGTCACAGACCTATTTCTATAGAGAAGGCAAAGTTGTATTTACCTTTGCACATGAGGTATCTTTACAGATTTCATCAAAAATATTCTTACTGTTTATGAAGAAATAAGATTTCAGTATGAAAGAGAAGCAAACAGTAAAATAACACAAGTATTCCATGTTTGTAGATTTACCTCTGCTAGGTATAATAACTACAACTGATTTTAAATGAAGTTAGTGTTTATTTTACATCAAACAGGAGAACCTTGGGCTGGGTCTCTTTTCAAATGAATTAGTTGTTGTTGTTTCCAGCTGAGTATAACTGATTATGATTACAAAATATAACGTCATGGTCCAGAGAAAGTCCATGCACATTCCACCTCTGATCAGAAGCAAGCAGGAAGCACGGCTGTGACAAGGAAAAGCAGGAGATTCCCCCAAGTGCAGCACACCCTACAAACACTGCTGCCTGTGCTAATAAAATTTTACTTTTCATGGTAGGAAAAAGGACCAAAAAGCATAAGTGATGAAACCCGTAGCCCAGGCACCCAGAATACAGCTCTAAAGAACCATTTGTCCCACATTTCCAATTTGTAAACAACAACAAAAAGTTGTGTTTTTTTAGCTACAGTTCTTTCTAGGTGTGATACATCCAAGCAGATAAAGAACCGGGTTTGTAAGCATCACTCCCTTTCCTCCACATTTCTGAATGACCAGCTCCACACATCGTTTTCTTCATCTGTACCCTTCCCTGTGTACTATGAAAATCACAAACCGCAGGTAATGGTACCTTCTCCATCACTCACAGCATCAGGAGCCTCACACCAGTAAGCTGACACACGTGAAATAAGACCACTTATCAATGAAGACAGAGGTCAAAGGCGTCGAAGGTTAGAACAGGAACCTGCTGGCTGCTGCAAATCTCTCACCAGTGCATTTGAGCCTGACACTTAATATTCAAACTGGATTGCAAGCTATGTACTCAAGGATAAAGCTCAGTAATAATAAAGATTCACAGCCTGACAGGCTCAGCATACAAATTCCCTATGCAGAGCTCATTCTGAATATCTTTTAATCTAAAAAGGAATCAGGATTTTTTCTGTTTTTGAACAAACAACAGCACTTCCCATTTAGTGAGGGAAACAAGGAATGAGAAAATAAATTTTTATTCTATATTTAGATATTGGTAAAGAAGTATGCATATTTTATTACAACATAGGTACATTGTGTATGCAGCCTTTGCCTTGCTAATCAGACAAAGAAATACATGAAATAAGACATACATTTTGTTTTTGCAGGGCCAAATCCTTTGAGCCAGAAATCCACTACTTTAACCTATTTAAGAATGTGCCGAAATTTCAGATAATTTATGGTATGTACTTAGCATGTCAGCTGTGAAAGCTAAAAGTCACTGGATAGAATCTAAAACCCTAAATACATTACTCAAACGTGCCTAACCAGTGGTCTAGCCAATCTAATATTAGGTCACCAAAAAGTGGCAGTGGCCAGTATTCTTTCATAAACTCCAGACTGTTTTGATTTTCTGCCTATCATATAGAGCAAGCTTCTAGCTTCTTGGTGGTATTTACACTTTCTTTTAATTTTTTATCTCTCAGTCTTACTCATCTTTTATTTTATCCGACATTGCTTAGTTCACAGTAAAATACTCATTATTTTTTTTACAGTGACACTGTAAAGTCACGGCCCATTTATTTTTTCCCTTTCAATGTTGAATTTACATTACAACAACCTTGTTCCGCCCCCTCCCTTCCCCCCCCTTTTTTTTCCCGAATGTTTATAAATGTAGGAGGCAGTTTAAAATTAATTAGATTATAGTTAGATGTCTAACAGTATATAAACTGAAATAGTTACTAAACATTAGCTTCACTTAGAATCTTTTGCTTATTTTGTATTTTGCTTTGAACATCTACATTTTTATTACTAAAGGTACCCCTTTCTTTCAAAATCACATTGCATCCAGCTTAACTACATCTCACTACATCACCTTGTTAGTCATACTTTGAATCATTCCATTTCATTGCCTTTCATATTTAAATTATTCCATTTCTTTTCCTACTCCCCGTATTACTTCTGAAAATGACAAGTCTCACGTCGTGCAACAATTCTTTATACTGCAGCCTCACGTAACTCCCATTATTGACACTTTATCGTTTTCCCTGTATATTTGCAAGTTTTCCCTAAGAACTACCTTCCAAAACAATTCCAAATTTACACATTTAATCCCATCTCTTTGTTTCATTTACATCCTGTACTCACCAAGACAGCCAGCACTACAAGAACTCAAATTATATTTGTTGCATCAATAAAATACGGGTGTGCTGCTGTACCTGCCCTGAACTGTACAGGGATTCCGCTGGGAAGTCTGCCTCCATCCACCTGCCCACGCGGTTCAGGATCAGAAGGTTTGCTGGAGCCGAGATATAAATGATCATGGCAGAGTGGAATCTGGCTCATGCCATATGTAGTTACAATGAAAATGTTGCTATTTTCAGTATGGGGAAGGAATAAGGACATATCCTGAATCTCACAATCTGAGACACAAATATGAATATTACAGCATTAAGTACTATTCATTCCTACTCTCTCCTTGGCCAAAGCTACATTTCTCAGGAATTTCACTCTAAATCAGCACTCACTTCTCAAACTAAACACATAAATGACTTCTGGACTCCCATAAAAAAATAAATTATCTTCTTCACACATTTCTTGACTGAATCTTAGAAAAAGATCATCTCCAATGCCAAGCAACAGATCAGTGTCTTTAGTGCAGATACGAAAGTGCAGTAATGTGAGCTCAAACCAAGGATAAAGTTGTTAAAACAATTCTAAAAATGCATGCTTCTCAAAACTCCCCTCCACGTGGCTTCTGAACAAGAGCCTCTGAAAAATCCTTGTTGCCAATATCATTGCTGGTTTAATGCTCTCGCCAGTACTAGTAACTTTTAGAAGACAGAATCTTCTCAAAACTAATTTAAACTGGAAAGCCGCTCTGCTGTTCCTTGGCTGCTGGACCTAAGAGCAATTAACCCAGTGGTTCTGGGAACGTGCCCTTGCTCCAGTCGCTGACCCTCTCCTGCGGGAATGGGGAGGAGGAACAGGAGCCTGCCTGACGGCCATGGCACTGCTGCTCTGCACTGTGTCTGCCACAGCTTCCCACTGAGTTCCCAAGTGCCCAATAGTATCTGCCAATTAAAATGGTTAAATTATTATCTCTAATTTATAACTCATCAAAAATTACACTCTGAAGATTTAATTCCAAAAGCTGTCACCTATGCTAAAAGGAGCAAACCATAGCCTTCTGTGGAAAAAAAGAAACAAACAATTCCGCCTGGATGCAGTGCAGTGTCGTCTTCTTTTAAAGGGGTTAAGAGAAATTGTTAGAAGGACTATGAGATAACTGCCTGCTTAAACAGAATTTTACCAAGTTAAATTAAAAATGGCTCAATATTTTGTTACTGAAACCCATCACCCTGAAAGCTGCAGATACTGGATGCTGTTGGACGTATGGATAATGATTAGTCTAAAGGAATTACGGCAACATTTATATTAAATATATATTTATTTTTTAAAAATTCTCACCTTGTAAAACATTTTGGAAAATATTTTCATTGTATTTTTTTTTAATTTTAAAGCAGGATAAAGATCTAGCCTACCAAACCAAACCATAACTATTTTAGTTTTTCAAAACTATAGTTTGTACAAACAATACTTTATAGCTTGAAACGTGCACAGGAAGGAATGATTGAAATCTCATAGACACAACTTCCAGGGAATTGATATCTTTGTCCTGTTTGAACAGCAAAGCTCTTCTGGGTATCACTTACATCTACCCATCATAATTCAGATACTTGTGAATAATTCAAGATGTTATGCTTTAACTTCTATTAGCAATTCCCTTGAAGAGAAGCAGTAAGTAGACATTTATTATAAGCTATAGCATGAATCCATCTAATTAATATTTTGATATACTTTACCTGTCGTACTGTTTACTCTTGTGATATTAAGTTGGTACTAAATAAATAACACACTTGCAACTTGTTGTCCTCCTTTTCAAAGATGCTTCAATTTATATAATTACTTTACTTGATTTATTGTTCCACCTTTACTCAAGTTACATATTCTGTTAACGTGCTAGCAATGTAATTAGCTGTTTCTTTGTAGGAAACTTAAAAATCAAGTTAGCATATTTATTGCAAAAGGAATACACTGCTTGTACTTTCTTGGAATCAAAATCTCCTTTTAATGGCATGCCAGCAACGTGCTCCATCTTTGCACACTTTCCTTGGCACATCGAAACAAAACAGAAATGATGTGCTATTATTCAAGCATAAGAAAAATAGAAGCACTCCACTAACAAGTGTCAGAGGTGAATAAAGACATACAAAATGATATGAAAACAACTAAAATACGCCCTCATTTTTCAAATTGGAGTTCAGAAGGCCTTTGCCCAAGCGATTATAAGTTATATATTAAGATTTTGAAATGAAAACAAGCAATACTGAAGCAAAACTGATCTCGCATTTTCTTGTTTGCTACTAGTGAATACGTATCTTTGGTTAGAAATATGAAGACTCAACACATTAGCCGGCATTCTTCAAATAAACGTCATTTCTGCAGGTTACAGGATAGCGTACTGATGTCATGTAGAAGAGTTTTGGATGTCTGCTCTCCAGACTTGTAAAGATAACACTTAAGGTAAACGAGGGTGGAGCCACAGGAGGAAATACTAAATCAAATTTCTGAAAACAGAGAGAAAATTAACTTGTTTATACTGTCTCCCCTCATTCATTTTCATTTATGAAGGGTATTAATTTTGACTATTAATTAGAGTGGCATCTGTTTCTCACACACTGGCAGGCTACCAGTGAACATTAGAGCATTAACTGTCAATACAGGTGTGGAATGACTGTAGACTCATTTATGAACTACTCCCCTACCGTACAGACACCAGAGCAACCATTTGTACAGAATTAGCTATCTCAAATACAACTTCACTAAGAACCTATTAAGTGAGGTTTTTCACTATATAGAAGCATTCTGGAAATATTTTCAAAACTTAACATCACTTGGCAGAAAAGACTAGCAATGCTCCAAGATCATAAATGCTGCACATGAAGCAAAACCTCAAAAGCAAGAAATATAACACAAGTTTTAGAAGTTACTATTACATTTTTTTCCATTAGTTACCTGGCTTTAGGAAAGCATAAGGTTACTACATTGTCTAAGAGAAAACTACCATCGTTATATTTAAAACCTGCTGGTTTTCAAAAGTTTAGAACATACAGTAATAAACTGCACAATATTGCTATCCTTGAGTGGATTTTTTTATTAAGTAAAACTGATAAGACTATTTAGAAAGCAATTACTGTTCAATAGTAATATAAAACTATTTTCCCATCAAATGTATAAAAAATGAAAACATATTAAAAATAATTTTGAGACGCAAACTGCACAAGTAATTCAGACCTATTTGGAAAGACAACTATTACCTAAGACAGACAGACAAAAAAGTAACTTCTGTTACAGTCAGCACATATTACATCTTTGTAAGCAAGAGTGGCAAGTTTTAATTGTATTTTCTTATATACCCACTTTAATTCACATTATTTCCTTTGTATAAGAAATGTGAAAGAAAACAAACTATCAGTTGTTTTGCACTTATCAGAAGACATCTGTGCCAACTTTCGCTGAGCATGGGGGGAGTAACTCCTGTGGCCCCAGTGCTTCCAGAGCTACAGGAGAGAAGATTAGAAGCACCCAAAGTGAAACTTGGAAAGTTTGAGTCCAGGACAACCATGGCAGCGTATTCTGAAATGCTCTGTTTTTCAAACAATACAAGAGTTCTAAAACTCTAGCTAGGTGGGAGACATTTTTAAGCCTCCATTATAATTGCTCAAAGACATGGCATTATAACAAACAGCATTTAGCTAGACAATGTAAATATACCTTATTTAATGCACCTGGAAAGAAAGGTGTGGCAGAAGATCACTGCAAACAGCCTGAAGCTATGGAAACAGAATTTATAAGTAGAATGTGAACACTGGTGGGAGCTGAGAGATGGCAAGTTAGACAGGATCTCTGCTCCAGAAATAAGTAGCACTGGTTTCTTTGAGCTTAAAGGTAGCTCTAATTCATGCCTCTGGGAAATAAACTAATAATCTAAATCTAAATTCACTGCCAGATCTTTAAAAAACAGAGTGCTGGTGTGGTTTTTTTCATGCCTCCACTATTACTGAATGTCAAGCACCTCGATTCAGGCCTTGAGGAAGTATTTCACCATCATCCTCACCAGGGCAGATTCCTTTTGCAAAAAAATAGCTAAAGCCTGCAGAAAAAATGCATGTCTCTTTTCAGACTCTACAGAACTTACTTAATGAGGACTTTCAATGAAACAAAAATACACTGCTTGTGTAATAAATCAACATTAAATGAGAATATGGTTGATAGAATCGGGTTATCTGACATTACGCTGCTAAATAAACTGAAAATAAACCACTTCAACTTGATAAAAAGTTGTAATTCTCTGTGGACAAAGCCAAAGCCAAAAAATGTAAGGAGCTGCCTGCAATATTTATTTATCATACTGACACACTTAAATTAGAAAATCCTGTTTAATACCTCCAAAATATTAGAAATAGCTAGAAAATCAAATGCTTACAGCTAATTTCTAATATTTTGCTAAAATGAATGTAGGATGACAACAAAACCAGCTAGATAGCATCTACAGAAAAAGAGTAAACTATGCTCCTTCATATGTCGAGTTTGGGTTTTTTTTAAATTTTTGAGATATATATAAGCAAACTGTATAATAAGTCTTGGGATTTGATTTTTCAGTATTTTTTGTCTTTTCTAGGTTGTCCTTTTATTTCATAGAGAAGTACTTTGCCATGTTAGCATGTATATTATATTAGTAGTTGTATAATTATACATGCACTGCAAGGGAGAAATGTGTCTAATATCTCATTTCTTGGGGATTTTCTGCAATGGCTGGTAACTTTGACTGACAGCTTGCCTAACAGAGAAGCAAAATGCCCAGCGAACTAGAGTGTTTATGAATTCTTGAATGATTGGAATGCTTTTTGTGACTCCAAACATATTTGTGAAAATGCTATTCATATGAATTTTATCTTTATTATTACAGCATTGTTCCAAAGTCTAGAAGTTTCTCCCTGCATGTATCCGTTCTTCTCTAGCGTCAGACAAAAAAAGTTCTATTTACAGCTGTAACGAGAATAAACCACACATTTCCTTACCAAATACTAGATTGGTAACAATGCAACATCAACATAATTCTCAAATGTCTGCAAGCCATTCAAGAACCTCAATATATCAAGTTTTAAAGGTTTTATGATACTTAGAAACACTCTGAGAGTCTGATGAAGCCAATACTACTAAGAGTGCAACAAGTGAAAGGTGATGTAAAAATCAATTTTCTTTCGCCTCAGATGATTTACACTTATTCCCAAACAAATTAATTTCACACTAAGTAACTGGTTAATAAAACTTCGGAGCAGACTTATATTACAAAGGTTTGTTCTTAATCCAGGCAGGGATAACAGGAAAACAGCAGTAAAATAACAATTTGAAATTACTCTACAGTTTGTAAAGGCTGGTTTGCCTTATTTCACATCTTTTTCTCACTGAGTTTTATTTCTGAAGTTCTGGAGGTGAATTTAAAAAAAACCAAAACCCACCATACAGGTTTGGATTCCAGAAATAACAATGTTGTTTAAAATATTAACAATACGATATAAAAATAAAGGAAGCAAATATGAAAATATCTCACTGGGAAATAAACAAGCTTGGACCATTAGTCCCCAAACTGACAAGTTATGTGCTTAGTTCTAAATGTATCTGCAATACTAATATTTGTATTACTGAATAATAAAATAAAGAGGACTGCTGATCTACTTCATACAAAGCACATAATTAGATATATTACTGCAGCCCAGCTGGAACAGTTAGGATTTTTCTTGTATGCTATCTGCAAAGCTATTGCTACTACACTGCAATCACTTTTTGCATTCTTTATGACCACAATCAATTCCTGTCCATTGTATGGCTCCTCCTCCATTTACCCATCCCAAGAACAACCAATACTTTTTTTTTTTGGAAATGATGAATACAGAGATAAAAACAGTTTTTTAAAAAAAATATTCTATTCATAGATTGAGATAAGTATCTTAACAAATAATACATATTAAAAACTCTGTGTAGCTTTACTTTTAGATCTTCTTAAGGGTGCTGAATACAACTGCATCTTCCTACAGCAAGTGATTCTAGAGTTTTATTTTTTTCCTTAGATAACCAAAACTTCAGCATAGGAGATACAAGTCAACAAATTAAAAAATAAAATAAAAGTGATAAAACATTCTTACAGAGCTGCACATAAACAGTGGCTTAAACTCACACAAAAAAGGAAATGTTCCAAAAACTAAGATCAGTTGAGCTTTTTTTTATTGTTATAACTGCTGACTGCAGTTACGATGGGATGTGAGAATACTACTGGAGTATATGTTTTCTCCCACCTCAATTTCACATCATCATGTGGCTTCCAGGGTATTAAGCAAGTGTAAAAATGTTCATAAACAGATGCACAGCAAAAAATAGCAGCCGGGAATATCATCCAAATTGTGCGTAATAAATATCTACAGCACAATCTGAATAATTTCAGAAATATTAATGCATCTCTGGAGTGTCTATTTAAATATTGATAATGTTTTGATAAGTAGTTTTAGTTTTTCAAAAATAGACTTGTATTGTAATTGTGCTAAGAATTTTTAGCCGGCACTGAGATTTAATATGCTTGCTATTGATGGAAAAACATATGAATGCCACCACTTCTATTTCTCTGAGATTAAAAATCTGATTTGAAGCTTCAGTTTTACATTTTCTGATATCACTTAAAACTGAAAAAAATGTTTGTGACCCCTATGTTAATTCACTAGAACATGAAGTAGTAAATAGACTACAATGAGATTCATAATGGTAAATTAAACATATAGTAATGCAAGATAGTAATTGGAAGTTGTTACTTCTTTTCTCATCTTACCTGCACAGGAATATACTGGACAATACAAAGCTATAACTCCTGTTGGGGGCTCACACTCAAATCACACCACACTAGATTTGCATGGCAAAAATGCAGTTTTGCTCTTGATATACCGGTCAGATTTCGCCCAAGTATTCTTGAACAGAGCACACCACGGACACCATCTGGAGAAGGCAGGCTCCAGCAGCTTTAGGTTTGGTAGGCTGGATGCACAGCTCAGCTTTCAGATTTGGACAGGATATCTCCACCCGGAGAACTTCATGTTGTTACAGTATCTCCATGCAGGAAGGAAGCCATGAAGTCCAGGACATGAAGGAATAACTACTGTCACCTACTATACCGAACAGAGAGGAAGACTGTGCATGCCCTGAAATACCAAAACGCCTCCCAAAGGCTCAAGGATGATGTCCTCCTGCCTCAGCCCTTCCTCCTCAAACTACCAAAGAAACATTTCAATCAAAACAGAACAAAAAAGCCCACACGCTTGCCAGGTACCATGCTTCCCACCATGACACCTACTGTGTTATGAGTGGCTGGGTCCAAACAGATCATGCAAATCCCAATTTCCCTCTTTCTTCAAGGGGAGACATTTTGGTACGACTGACTTCCGATCCATCAAAGTAAACGTGAAAACAAAATCCAGCCTACCATTACAGACTGGAATATGAAACTGCAATTCAGAGTGGGGCAGACTGGCAGGGTGAAAGCACACAGGTCGAGGTTGTGGAAAGGCTGGAAGCCAAGTAAGTTATTGCTCTCCTGTTGCTAGCGTATAAAAAATGATGTGATTTAGGAAAAATTTTGCTTGTCTGCCACCAACCATTTCAGGGAATTCCAAATGAACAAAAAAGTAAAAGAGCAATTTAGGAAAACTAATAAATTAAGGTTTGTTACATAACAAATTGAGAGATCAATTTTTTTAACAAAGAAAACTAGTGGAACATTTGACAACTCCATTTCCAAGCATCTTACTGCACCAATGATTCTTCTTGACACTGTGTATGGTTATTAACAGATTCCATCAGAGACTGAAAAAATGTAAATATTAAGGGACTCTACAAGAAATTAATAACAAAATGAGAAAATCCTTGTGTTTCAATGCATTCAGGTTAATTATTTCAAGCTGGTTGACGAGGGCAAGATAAACCTTAGTTTTAACCTTATCATTTCTAGGTAAACTATAAAAGGTAATGACCTACAGACTGTATTCAAGCTTCCCAGCCTACCTTCACAGGCGATCAGCTGTGGGTTTAACCTATTGAAAACTCTACGATGTACACTGGCAGATCACATTATTCCTTTTGCATATAGAAGATGATAAATTGTGATGCAGTAATTATAGTTGTCCTAGCTTACCACAAATTTCCATGTTTTAAAAATCCCTCCAATTCCAGAAATGCAATTATTTAAGAACCTTGGTTTCAATTTGTATTTTAATTGACTCTTTGGTTTGAGTGAAAAATAAGCTGAGCCTATTCAATTCTGAAGGTTTTGCTCATTCAGAAGTGTTTCTGACAAGCCTTTTTACTCATTCCTTAGTCTCCAGCACTCAGTGGGTGCCAGGAAAAGAGCTTCTAAATAAACTGGGAGAGATTTGGGGATCACAAAGATTTGGTGGCCAAGTACAAGTACTGCCATTTTGTGATCTAATGGAATGTGGCTGTTGATACGGCAAAAGTCCAGACTTCATTAGTCAGTTGAGTAACATTCTGCTTCAGTGTCATTCTGAGAACAAACCACTTCCCATAATACAGTTTCTTTTGATATGTGTCAACTTTGAAACACCTTTCTAAACAATATGCTTCTCAAGAACCTTCCATAATCCATCCATAACTCCCTACTGGCTTACAACATCGGTAGAACAAGCTATGGACCCAATCACAGGCTGTATTGGAAACTTTTAAATGCATCTTTATCAACCTTCCAAGTAAGGTCACACATCATTTTGGTAAACAGTACTACATCACACTCCCTCTGCTTCTAAGTGTTGCCTTCAGTATACAAATCACTGCTCACCATATCTGATTATTTCTCTACTTGATGATCAGGCCCAACTTTTCTTTCATTCTGCTACTACTTTTGCCAGTCATTTTTTTTTCCTTCCACACATACCTACAAATTTTCTGTATCAGAATTAAGTTTATTTCCTAATCATGGTGTGGTTTTGCTGAAATGTCAGCAAATTTGCAAACGAAAACGAAAGTCTCAATATAGTCAAGGCAGATGGTCTGATGGGGAAGCCATCTCTACAGAACACAGACTTTAACAGAAGCTCTTCGCCAACCAAACAGAACAAGATATTCCACTGCTTTTTGTTGATTTAAGGTCTATGACACACTGCAGCTGTCACAATGAAGGGTAGACAGAAAAGGCAGTCTAATGACTCCAAAAATGCATTAAACCATACAAGTTTTATACAGCATTCACTTGGCATCTGTCTTCTGTAACGTCTCCATATTATATACGGTATTTCTCTCCCTCCTCGCTCTTTAGAGAGATATGAAGTTTAATGTACTGACTGGTACTTAACAATCAGATTTTGTCAGCTTTTGTGCTGAACGCCATCCTCCCTCTCCCATTGACTTTCACAGCACCATTCACGGTGTAAATTACTGCTTCATTTTCAGTGAAGGTGACAGATCCGTGTACTACCTCAGTGCACTGAACTCGGGAACTCGGCGCTGTCAGCCAAAGCACCGTGATGCCACATAAATCCTCAGTACTGTCACAAGGGGCATCTCCACCTTCCACTTGCCTCTCTGCTGCTGCTGGTACTTACACAGACAGCACCCCCACCCCCCCACCCCTGGGGCTGGAGGGGACTGTTTCCTGGGAGGGGTTTTGCTGAGGAAGCCCAGGAAGGGTGAACTTCCACAGTTCTCTGACCCATTTCTCAAGGAAGGCTCTAGGAATGCGCTACCCAGGCTGGGCTGGTTGCAGCACCAGTTAAAGTGACATGTGTCAGAGTAAAGGTATCAGGCAATCACTTGCCTACTCAGCAAAAGAGAACAAATAAACAATAGATACATATTAACCTCTGCAACACTGGGCAATTTTATAACCGTTACCCAGGCGTATTGCTATACATTCAGGTGTGCTGCTGAGTGGATGCTCCCTGTTACAGAAGAAACTGGGCCAGTCCCCAGATCCATGCATCTTCAAATTTAAATGAGAATGGAAGGAGCACAGGGAAGAACAGAAAATGTTTGCTATTTAATTTCTACTACTGAACAGGACATGACTTACAGTGGGATTGCTGCTGATTTAACAAGTTCTGTAGGAAAGGACAATTTTCTTCCGTCATATATCATTTCTCAGCTGTGTTGAACTTTACATCCACTGTGCCATTTTTTTCATACAATCATCATAGAATTATAGAACCATTTGGGTTGGAAAACACCCTTGAGATCATTAAGTCCAACCGTTAACCCAGCACTGCCAAGCCCATCTCTAAACCATCTCCCTAAGCACCGCATCTATGTGTTTTTTAAACACCTTCAAGAATCAAACCCCCTTGTAATCTCATGATTTCTATTCACACTAAGACTAACATTTCTCATCATTCCATCAAAAGTAATAGGACAGTTGTTCAGAAAGACAAGCCTGACCCTCCCAGCAGTCTGACAGTGTGTACACACACACGTGTAACTGCGTGGCCCAACCATTATGCAGCACTGACCACCTAGAGAGTGGACTGATTTATGTACTACTCATAGCCTCACAGTTGTAAAGTGAAAATGATTTTGTATTTTATCAACCCTTTGTAATCCAACCACTCCTTACCTCAACTTTCAGTGGCAGTCTGATCTGAGATACGCATTTTTTCTCTGCAAGACAGGCCAACAATACTGAAAGACCTGAAAAAAGCCTATGCTCAAACATACAGGTAATATATGCCTGTGTACTAGCCAAAACCAAAAAATGAGCAAAAACTTCAACCTGTTCCAAAATTATCCAACCTGCCCACCTGCCAAGTACCCACCACACACAGCTCTGCTCTCCTGCAGGTAAAGCTCTACAGAAATCCGAAGTGGCCAGTTTAATGGGCTGATGCTACAATGAATCTGGCAAAACCATATCCAGAACATTGAAAATGAAATTACCAAGTTGCTGTCTTGTAAAACTTATTTAATTCTCAAACAAATCTTTTCCCTCAGACCAACAAGACTTTATCACATTATTAAAACGTGTGAGATCATAACATGTAACTCAAATTGCATTGAATCATATTTATCTGAGTGTAATTCCACTGTTAACGGGAGCTACAAAAGGAATTTATTTGGTTCAGCATACCACATTAGTCAGCACAGAACTGAATAATTCGTGCCTAAGTTCAATAGCATTAACAAAATTCCAAAACAACTGCTGGTGGAAAAACTTTATTTTCCCTACTCTGCTATTTAAAAAGATATTCAGGTCAGATGTTCAAGATTTGAATGAGGCAGATGATTAGTGAAAGCCATTAGCTGCAGAAGCCTTTCTGTCAGCAGAAGGAATAAGCATGTGAGAGGCGCAGGCTGGAATATCTGCAAACAAAATGCACCTCCATCCTGTACTGAGAAGAAAAGCTCCATTCAGCTCAGAAACAGCAACGATACACATGCTCCAGCTTTGGCAACACACTGAATGCGAGGCATAAGACAAGTCGCTATTTTAAATAAAAAATTCTGAATCACTTTGTTTATATATAAACCATCTGAGAGCATACATTAATATTTTAGACCTCTTCTCATCATTGGGAAAAATTCTAGGGGACACACTTGCATTCTTCATTCACATGTGAGGAACTGAAATAAAATGGCTTTGTCACTGAAGAGAAATAGATTTTTAAATTGGATGAAACATTTCAGTTTTGAATCTAGCAGCAAGCTCCTCTCCTGGAAATATTTAAAGATCAACTCGAGGATAATTTCAGTGCTAAATTACCCTATTCCTTCCTTTCTCTTCATCAGCCTCAGATTTTATTTATTCCACTTTTTCCTGACATATTAATATATTACTGAAAACACACTTTCAACTATTCCAAGAAAAAAACAGGTTTTTGTAAGTAATTTCATCTTTTACAAGAAATCATTTTAAAATAATGTTACAGCTCAAGTAAATTTACAGTTCCTGCAACCAACATAGAAGTATGCACTTTCCATTTTAATTTCAGTTGTGTATGCAACTGTCTGAAGCAAACACTGAAGAAGTCTGTCTGAAGAAGTTCCTACTCAGTAACAGCAACAGAGATTAAAATCTATAAACAATGTTAAGTGAGAATAAAAGAATTACATCAGATTAAGAATGGATTATTTGGATTGTAAAAATCAATTAAAAGAACCCTTTTAACTATAAAGAGGGAGACAGAAAAATTATCACCATTATAACCACACTACATACAGATGGCATGGAATTTGAGCGCAAATTATTTACATTGATTGTTATTGTAACAACTGACGTGTTTATTTCAATCACGGCGGGGGGGGGGGGGGGGGGGGAATAAAAAAAAAACCCTAGGTCCGTGCACCTTTTGAAAGAAAATAAGTTGTCTGCTGAAGTATGAAGAACAAAGAGGAAAAATAATTACAGGAATTTACAAAATAAGATTATACTATTTAAATTACTTATATAACACAAATATATATATATAAATATATATATTAATGAATTTATACTGGTTTTTTGGTAAGAATTTCTACTACAGAACCATAGACTGATGTAGCATGATGTAGGTCAGGAGAGACCCTGGAGGTCCCTGGTCCCACACCCTGCTCCCAGCCAGTGTAGGCAGAGCCGGCCACTCGGGGCTGTGTCCAGGTGAGTTTGGAATAGCTCCGAGGATGGAGATGTCAAGCCCCTCTAAGCCCCCCCTTTTTCTGCTCTAATGGTAAAATATACCTTCAGAATAACGCACGTTCTAACCTAAGGACGTGCCTTTTCACCTCACCACAAATTTCAAATAAACTTACTTGGGTTTATTACTCTGAATTTGTTCTGTGTTCAGCCATGAACAGAAGAACCTATGAAATGGACCTAAAGTTGTGAAATAATGAGATAACCTAAAGTAGCAAAATATCCCAGGATTAAGTAAGCAAACTACGCATAGCTTTGGTATCAAGAACATACAAAGACTTTGCAGATTATTTAAATTACATTATGTAACAAATCCAGTTATAAACAGGAAGCTTTCTGCAAGTAATTTGAATATTCTGATCCCAGTCCTGTCTGACTTTCAATGAGTTCTGAGCCAGTTATGTTACCAAATCGCCACTGTGTTTGTTTAATGCTTAATTTCACCATAATAAATGGTGCAATATTACTAAACTATGAAGTACCATTTTTTTTGCTGTGAGAAATGAAGTTACATTCAGCTTATCTTCCTCTAAGAACTATTCAAGTTATTAATACAATTTGCCACTGGACTAAATTAGAAATCCCTATGAGCACTCTCAGTGTTCCAAACCTGATGCAGGTTTGGGGTTTTTGTTGTGTTTCGGGTTTTCATCTTGGTTCGTTTTTTCATCCAAATTGATTGCTTTCCTCCGGGAAGGATGTTCACAGAAGTTGTGGTTAGTGCTTGGAAACGCTGTTACTTTAATTTGCCGTCCAGTGGTGACCTGCGATATCCCTAGAGGTCCGAGGACTGCAGTGTTAAAACTGAAAGGAGACACAGCAGCCTTCCATCGAATTAAGCGACCGGTTGAAATATGGGTCACTGAGTCTGCTGTGGCGGCTCCAAACTGCAGGGCAGCTCCAGTAATAGCAAGGCGGCGAGCTGCCGTCCATGGAGCACCCCTCACGCCTGCCCCAGCACCTTGTGAGTCATCTGCAGGAAAATGCAGGAGTTTGAAATGGATATGGGGATGCAAAACATGGCTAACTCATTTTTATTACCTTCTAGTGAATACCTCCAACATAAAAATTAGGAGTTCTGTATCACCCATACAGTTGATCCCTCACTGAGAATAAGAGAAATAAAAGCATGGTTTTGTTACAAAAAGCTATTTCATAAGGAAAAAAGGGCATCATCCTGTGGATAACTGACTAGCTGAAAAGGGTCACATAGACATAGTCCAGCTGGCTGGACAAAAATGCACATCGTTCTCAGCTTCCTTATCAGCATGCCTCAGCATAGCTGCAAGGCCTGCTTCAGCTAACTTACGCTAACTTTGTTTCACAAAGATCTTCCTATGTCCAACACCTCTTTCTTACAGAATCCCCTTGAAATTTGAATGACAGTCCAAAGATATTTTATCTTCAAACAGTAACAATATCAAGCAATACTTGGAAACTCCTAGTCAATATACAGTAACTAGTCCAAAAATTAAAATACAAACAATCTACTTTCATGTGAGGAGAAAGGAGAGGAAACAAAGATATCATCAGTCATGTCAGCCTACCATTAAACTAGAACGTAGGTACTAACATAAAAAATAGACATACTGACTACAATTTATGCTTCCTGCTATGGAATTGTAATCGAGCCGAGACAGAAACACTCTAAATTTGAACAGTTCATGCTAGGGAAATTACTAAAAACTAATCTACTGTACCTAACTTAAAATTTTTATCAGCTTTGAGAAACCCTTCTCTCAAAGACACTTTGTAAGTAAAATTATATTTGTAGTGAAGGCCAAAGGACAGACCAAACGAGCTTATTGAATTAAAATTTTACAACTAACAAAGCAGCTGACTGCCTTCATTCCTGACATGGATAGGTGTCATTTGAGAACCAACCTCACGGTTTTTTTCCTCTCAGAAATAACACACTCATTTCCTGCAGTATTACATTTTTCGATGAAGTTGTCAATAGCTACTGGTCTATGAACATCATGAAATATATTTTGCTCACAGCCCTGTAAGTCAGACAATGATTCTGCTGTGTTCTCAGTTGGGTGGGTGTCAATAGGGAACAGCTTTCTTCCTGACACTGCGGTGTGCTACGGGCCCTGGTTGGGGTAAAGAATCTGACCTATAGATTTTTTTTCTCAGTATACAGAAATTGAAACATACATTCCATAAGATGACAGTATAAAATGTAAGGTTCCCAAAGAGAGAACTGCCCACAGCTGATCAGACATGAATATAAAGGATTTAATCTACACTGGGAAATTTAGGCACTGACAAACCCGATCAAAATCAATATTAACAGCTGAATTATGCATCTGAAGTTGTAAATCATTTCACTGCGAATAATGTCACAAATGCCAAAGTCTGAGTATCTTCCAAAAAGTCTGTAGCCAACTAATAGCAGACTTTTACTACTAGAAGACATTTTGGCAGATGGAATTGGACAGCATGTTATAACTTGATAAGTCTTTGAAGTAGACAACAGAAATAAATTCCTAAGGTTTCATCTCCTAGCAGGTATTCCGTTGCACAGCGAAACATTGCCGTAAGTACTCCGAATGAGGCATTAAAACCACCTCTGTAAAACATACAAAAACTCCCCAAAAAACTGCTACATAAGTAAATAGGTGACCTGAGCAGGCCACTGAGGTGTCACATCTGGGAAATACAAATCCACTGCACAAGTCAACATCCTAAAACAAGAAGTATAATGTTAGAATAGAGAGAAAATTAACTTTAATAAAAGGTCTATACAAGTGTATGAAATTACCAAACACAGGCATTTAGAAAATTATATACTTAGTAAAATTAATTTTGTCAAAAGAGGAAAAGGAGGTCTATCCACAGCAGAATAAGTGTTTCAAGATATTATACACCAAAATTATGACTGCTTTGAAATGTTCAAACATGTCTGAAGAGAAAAACAAAGCCATTGCCTGCTGTTACTCCTTCCAAATAACAATAGCTCCAACCTGTATATGAGTAACTGTCCTTCTTGGAAACTTTTGCGTAGAACATGAAAAAAAATTAGAAGGCAGAACGGGTGCATCAGAATAGAAATAAAGGCTCTTTAGAAGAGTACTGCTTTTGTAAGAAAAGCAGAAAATGGAACTAGGTTAGATATTGAATTCTCAAAAAGAGATGGGGAGACTGGAACATGAAAGACACCTGAACATCTAAAGACTTTTTTGTGTCTGTTTAGAGAGACAAGAGCTGCTTCTACTGCCACAAAAGCATGGCAAACTGTGGAACTCCTGAACTTTACTTGGTTGGTAAATACAAAGAGGACCGAGTTGAAAATTGGCCAAATTTTACATCTCAATATGTTTACTATATGCTTTGATTGTGGAAGTGAACTACAGGCAATAATTTGTCAGTAAATGTATTACGATGATGACAACCAATTCCCTATTTTTTTGCCATAACATGAAGAATGCTGTAGCCTTACAAGTTGAACCCACCATCTTCTCAAATGACAACTCAGAGCAGCAAGTGTCTATCTTTACACAAATCAAGGACCATGATCCATTTCAGTATGTCCTGGCCTATCGTGGTTTAACACTAGGCAGCAACTAAGTGCCACCCAGCCACGCGCTCGCTCGCTCCCCCCTGGCGGAACGCAGGAGGCTATCAGAAGGGTAAAAGAAAGAAAACTAGTGGGTTGAGATAAGGACAGTTTAATAACAGAAATAAAATAAAATAAAATAAAAACAATAAATTGTAATGAAAAGGAAAATAACAGAGACAACTAAAATCCAAGAAAAACAAGTGATGCAAATTAAAAACAATTGCTTAGCACCAACCACCCAATGCTCAGCCTGTTCTCCAGCAGCAGCCCCCCCGCCAGCTTTCCCCCTACTGTATATACTGGGCATGATGCCAAACGGCAGGGAATATCCTTTTGGCCAGCTGCGGCCACCTGTCCTGTCTATGCCGAGGATGCACAGAGCCCCGCGTCCAGTCACAGTGGGGTGCTTCTGCCATGCATTCCCCATCAGGCTCCCTTCAGCCTCCGGTACAGTTCTCTCTTGGGATCCCCCTGTCACTCCAGAAATACAGATGGGTTCTGCCCCTGTACAGCTTGCTGGCATTAGGGCACACTGTGCACCAGTGCCCACAGGAGCCTTACACGCCTGTAGGTATGATCTTCCAGGCCATCAAATCCACACAGTCCAGTAAACCCTGTCCTTCCCTTCCTCCACCTGGCTGGAGGCAGGGCTCCTTTAGTCCTGGTCATAGTAGCCGTTACTCTCCTCTTGTAAATACGAATCAGAAGTCCCTTTATTAAGATTGGAAATAAGATCTGCCCTTCTACTCTACTAATTTCTGTGAATCTGCCCACGGGAAACTGGAGCAGCAATACTGTGGTAAGAACCCCGCTTGTGACTTTTTCCTTGCAGCTCACGTGCCTGTGCCTCTAAGGTCAAGGTAGATTTTCCATCCTCACATGCTCTCTATGGTCATGCAGGTAAAACCCCAGGGTGGCCCATGGCTTGTAGCCATTATATTCCCGCTCTTGAGCAGAGGAACATTTACTCCTAATAGCTAAGATACTGGTCTGTACAGGTGGGGAGTAGGACATGTTCTCTTTGCTAGAACTCCCAGGGCAGATTCTCCACAGCCAAGATGCTGGCCCATAGGGAGGAAGAGAGACTTTCCTCGTATTCCCAGAGTGGGCCCGCCAATTTGTCCATTTGTCCCTCTCCATCTTTCCACTGCATTACTGCCAATGAGTTGCTGCACACCCATGGTGCGCTCTGTACAAACTTCCACCCCATAGGACACGTACACTGGACTTCAGCTGGATCTCTGGAAAACTGTTTGTTGTCATCATAAATCACCTCCAGCATGGTCAGTTCCCTCAAGCACTGGATACTTCTCTTCACGGTGGTCCACTTGCCTGGGTGACACATAATATCCTCCCTGAAGGGACACCTTTCCTTCATGCCTGACAGGAGTGGCCTCCAGAGGCTGACAGCTTGTGCCACTTTTCCAATCGCTTTGCTAATGCCCCCTTCCCTAGAAGGGATTCCAGCTGCTTGGCTTCCCTACCCTCTAACTCCAGGCTACTGGCCCCGTTATCCCATCATCGGAGCAGCCAGGTGACAATGTGCCACCTGGATGATGTCCTGATGCTCACTCAGGGATAGGGAACAGGTGGTTACTGCCTCTTTTATGAGTGCTGCCTCTTCCTCCTCCTCTTCTCATGATAGCTCTGCTTTGGACTAGACTGCATCGTCCACTTCTTCCTTCTTCCACTTCATAGGAGGAGTTTCTTCCCTTACTAAACGAGCTGACTGTCGCATTCAGGATTTCATGTGCACAGGGGCAACTGATCCCAGCCTGGGCTGGGGCTCTGGCTCAGCTGCCATGCCTGTGTCACCAGTGCTGGTGCAGCCACAGTGCCTGTTGTTTTGTCATCAGATCCAGAGACCTCCTCCCTCCCTTGAGGGTGCTGGATAGTGTTGACCAGGGCTCCGTCAACATGGTCAACATGGGCCAGGCTCCAGCACTTTGCAGTGATTTCTGTTTCTGGAATTGCCAAGGGGACAGCATACTTTTTTTGAAGTATTTTAATAGTTTTTCAGGATCCTGCACTCGTTCAGGAGTGAAGTTCCAAAATACTGGGGATGCCCACTGGTGTAGGTACTTGCCCATGCTATCCCACACACCCTGCCACTCATAACCACCCAGCCTTGAGGCAGATCTCTATATGACATTCTTAAATAATTGTTTAACCTTATACAAGACCTGAAACACATTCATAAGACATAGCAATAGGAACATGCTTGTTTGAACATCTTAAGGATATTCAAAATGATCCAGAGCTACTGTAACTAGCCTGGAGAAGGGGAAGGTGAAAGAAGAAAGGGAAGGTGAAGGAGTGGGGGAAAAGTGTCCCTCCTTGCACCCCCCCCATAGATTGGCTCTCTGAGGAGAAAAGCTAAAGGGTGTAATTATTAATAGTTTCCAAGAGATGGCTCCCAAAGTACAGAGATGCAGCAATGCTGAGTACAAATACCAGATCAGTCTCATGACCAGTCATTTTATCATATCATAAACCAGTGTTACACAGTACATCAACATGATAACCTTAATCCAGCCCCCAGAGGTGATAAACAGCACAACAGGGAACAAGGCAGCAAGTAAGGTGTTACACAGCACACCTCTGAGAACAGCCACCACAACTCAGGCAGCGAATAAATCAACATTGGGACCGGTGACTATTACACTAATATAATGAACGCTTATCTCAAATCTGTGTTAACTGGCCAGATCTGTCGTCACCTCAAACCTTCAAGTCCCAAGGTGGGCACCAAAAAGGACCGTCATGGCTTAACGCCTGGCCGACAACTAAGCCCCATGCAGCTGCTCCACACTCCCCCTCAGGGGGATAGGGGAAAGAATCAGAAGGGCAAAGGCTGCTCACTCGCTCCCCCCTGGTGGGATGCAGGAGATAATCGGAAGGGTGGAAGTAAGAAAACTTGTGGGTTGAGATAAGAACAGTTTAGTAACTGAAATAAAGTAATAATAATAAATTGTAATGAAAAGAAAAATAACAAAATCAGAGAGAAATAAACCTAAGAAAAATAGTATGGTCTGGGTTAGAAGGGACTTCTGGAGATCATCCAGTCCAAGCCCATCACTTTGCTAACTAGTGATGCAAATTAAAAACAGTTGCTCACCACCAACTGACCAACGCTCAGCCTGTTCTCCAGCATCCAGCTTTCCCCTCAGTTTGTATTCTGAGCATGATGCCATGTGGTCTGGAACATCCCCTTGGCTAGCTGGGGTCAGCTGCCCCCCCCCCCCCCGTGTCCCCTCCCAGCTCCTTGTGCCCCTCCCCCCCCCCCCCCCAGCCTGCTCCGCTGAAAAATCCTTGACCGAGCACTGCTAAGCAACAACTAAAACATCGGGGTGTGACCAACATTATTCTCATCCTAAATCCAAAACACAGCGCTGTACCAGCTACTAGGAAGAAAACTAATTCTATCCCAGCCCAAACCAGGGAGGAACCCCATTGTTTCACCTTTGGAAACATGTCACTGTGCACTGGAAAGCAGAGAGAAAGCTCTAAAGACAGTGGAAGCGAACCACAGCAGCCTAGGCACAAATCCCCTTGTTCAGCTGTACAAAGGTCCAACTCCCAGCTCCTAGGACATGCTGAGTGAGAGACTGCATTCATTTTGTTCGTATGGAAATGCTGAATGGCAACATATATTGATTCAATGAGCTATAAAAGCCCTAGGATTCACGAAAAATAAGCATTCCCTCTCTCGCTCATGTTCTGTTGAACCTTTCTATAATCTACATACATCCATGAACACATCCTTAAATATCAACACTAAATCACTTATGACTAGCATTAAATGGTATTTCATCAGCAGGGCATATATCATTCTCTGGCATGTAGAAGATAAGGCTTTATTTCCATAATTCTAAACACCAGAGTAAATTATTTGAAACCAGTAAAAAACCACAAACAGTTAGAATGTTAAATTGGCATTTTAATTTATATTACAAATTGGAACAAACTAATGAACCCAGCTTGACCTCAGAAACTTATATAATGAATTAGATAAAACCTGTCCTATATCTGAGTATAAACACACCAGGCTGTATCATTGGCTAATGGAGAGCTTACTTGCTTTTAAAAGGTCTGGTATGCTTTTTATTTTTGAGTTATTCTATGCCTGTGGTCCCTGAGAGCCTGATTTGACTTGTGCTGGCTGTTGGTGGGCCCATGGGAGTCATTATGGCAGCTGCAGATAAATGAAGTGTATGAAATGGCCTTGAAAGCCTTCCTTTTCCTTCTTCAGGACAAAGTACATAGATGGTGAAGGTGAGTCACAGCCTACATCTGCTGCAAGTTGATTTTAGGTCAGCTTTATGCTGTGGTTATAGTCCTGATTCTGAAAACCATACAAAACCAATACCTAATTCCTATTCTTTTTCACAGATCCTGTGTATATACTTGGGTTTGCCTCACTACACCTAATAAGGTCAATGCATAAAATACTGGATTTTATTTGCCTTGAGGTCCACCATGATTTCCTGTTTATCACCTATGCAGTTGTTCTCTGTAATGAACAAGGATTAACAAGGTAACAACATATCCATTTGTATCCATTTGGTCAATCAGCCTTTCTTTTCTTCACCCCCATCTGTCCTTCAGTGAGGTACAACACCTGCCTCATTTAATATTTAATTGGTATAGCTGGGGCTGTGCATTAAAAGTTAGCTCTGGATTTCCTTCTTGGGAAATGCTTTATTTGCAGCACAGTTAAATTTGAGAGCCCTCACTAGTGATAGTCATGGCTGAATCCACGAATGTGAAGGAGATATCAGAAGCCCCACGTAGCACATAAGCACTGGAAACAAGGAAGTCAGGATCTCCTCTAGAATGACATCTTGTAGTTGATGGACTTTGGTGGCTAAGAACATACAAAACTTTTCCTGTCCTCAAAAACATATGTAAAGACACCATCTTGTTGAATTTTCTGGTGTTCTAACAGGGTCTAGATAGTTTTCAGTGCAGCCTTTTCCCCAAGGGAACTGGTAGGACCCTTGTCTTGTAGCTGGTCTGTTGCAAACAACTACACTTTTAATTTGTAAGAATTCAATTTTTCAAACCTCTACTACTGAGCAAATGAAACAATGGCTTAGAAAATACTAGAAAGATGCCCATAGATACAAAAAAGTCATTGAATTTACATAACAAACTACATTAGAAAAGTCAAAAAAGTAATAAATGTGGTTGGACTGAAGACAAAAAAAAAAAAAAAAAGGCAAGCTTCACAGGTGACAATGACAATTCATTGAATGAATATCATCTTTCTTGCTACTGCTGGCTAGAACCCCATGTTAACAGCAAACACAGCCAGTCCACAGTTATTTTCCAGAGCAGCTCAGTGTGCTCCATCATACATATACATCCATATACATATACATACATCAGGGTATGAAACTACTAGAGTACAAATTTCCATGCTTCAATCATCTTGGGTATCTTTCTGTTACCAAGCCACCCATCTGCCCTAAGTACATACAACAACCTTGGCACTGGCAGGTTTAGTAACCTGCACATTGCAGAAATCGGGTATTTTTAACAGTTCCTGGAATATTTTCTCTCCAGGCAACCTAATCAAGATCATTTACAAAATAAATGTTTAAAACAAAAAGCAAAAAGAATGAAATACCCTCTTTCCCCTAACACTCACATATCCATAATATGGTATACAAAGTCTATTATATATGGAACTTGGTAATCCATCCCAAAGTAATTGCCTACAGTAGTTTGAAAGATTACCTATTTCACTAGAAGAAGAAAAATACAGGAAGCTGGAACTCAAATGAAAGAACAAAGTTAATGAGGTAACTTTGGTAAAAGTATGACATGCGTTTAAAAAACATGAAAAAAAAAAAAAAGCCTCTAGGACTTGTCAGTAAGTGCTTTGCACTTTCAAAGGTTCTCATCAGGCTTTTAATACATCCATGCATACTTCCCTTAAAACTCAACAGTTCTGCTGAGGAACCAAAGGAGCAACACCCTGAGAAAAGAGAAAGTCTTTCACTATTAGATGAGCAATTTAAATTCAGCCTAAGGAAGCTGTAACTTGAAAATTGAGCCTAAGAAAGTTCGGTGTTCACATTATCATTTTAGTGTCAACCTTTACCATTTTAACTGGTACATATGCCGAGAAAATCTATTTTTTAGATTTCATGCTACAATTGATACTGTCAAGAGAAAAGGTGAGAGGAAAGGCTTATATTAGCTGCAAGAGTTTCAATTCCCTTTATTCAACTCTGCTATGTTAAAAGAAAAATTAGTGTTAGAATAAAGTGGGCCACTTGATACTGTTTCCTCAGCAAGAGACAACAATCTGCAAACCTGGTAAATTTCCAGATAAACAGTTTTAATTAAAATACCTACATTATTTAACATTTTATGCTTAGAATGTTGTGGGGTTTTTTTATCATGGTAACATGTATATTGGTATACTGCTGATGTCAGATTCTCTTCCATAAATAGTCTTTTTGTTAGCTGCTTGGATGCACAGGTGAATAATGACTGATGTGCAAGCCTCCTGGGGCAAGTTTTCAACCTGTACCTTCTCCTGGGAAGCACGTGTTTCCTGCAGAACACTTGCAGCCCTTTATTCTACGCTAACTCACCTAACTGCTTCAAGCTGCTTTTCCATTTGCATTATTCCCTACCTTCTTACAGATTTAGAAAGAAACCATTACCCTTGTGGCTGCCAGACTAATCAGTATCACTACTCCACACATGCCAAAAACACTAAAGTAGGAAAAAAGGGGGGGGGAGGATAAAACATATTAACTTACAAATTAGGTATTTACAAACTCTAAGTTCTCTTTCCTTTAGAGGGAAAGGTTTTCTGGGGCTTACCTCATTCGATAAAAAGTATTGGTTTTATAATGATATAAAAAAAGATACTGTTTAATCTATTACAGCACGCCAATTTCGTACAGGCAAACAGAATCCTCTCACCTCCAATGTACCAGGCAAACTGTGAGACGAACAGACCAAACGGGAGCTCACTAGATTGAATTCCCTTTTTCCCTTCATATTCAGGGGAAACATTTTGAAGAGGAGACTTGAGAAGCCATGCATTCAAAGGGATTGAAGGTTAGCATCAGTTCCCATCATGTTACCAGTACCTAAGTTTTCAAATTGCTATACTTCTAATGCAGAATTTTTAAGCAATGAATAAATGGATGAAATGAATGAATGAATAAAACAGAAGTGAAATTTTTTTTTTTCTTTTTAATTCAGTAGCTGATTTCTGTTCTGAGAAGCATACCCTTTCTCTTGTCCTGATTCTCAGAATTTTCTTAGACAAGGAATCAGGAGGAAAAGGAACGCTTCTAATATAGCTCCACCTGAATGCAAGCATTTCCCACTCAGGGACCACACACTCCTCTGAGATCTCTCTCCACACTCACAAAGGGGTTACCAGAGCAGGGACAGGATTTTTTATTTTGAATGTTAAAATTCAGCAGACATTCACCATCTTCAACTCAGTCACTAGGAAATATAAAAGCTTCAAATACAAAAAAGCATTTTTGTCACCCCATTCAGTAACAGTCAGCCAAGTAATTACAGCAATGCAATGAATTTGAGAAACTTTCCATACTCCTTCACCTCACCCATCCTTCCAAGAGTCAGAAGAAAGGTCTTACAAGGCACTCTACACACCATCAAGTTTAAAACCACAATTTGAAATCAAGGTAATCTTTTGGGTAAATCACTAACACAAATCCCATCTTATTGAAAACAATTATTTATGTCCATTTTTCTTGGACACAGGAGTACTGGCCTGAGAGCCAGGGCTCTGGATACACGACACACCAGCAGTCAAGCACAGGCACAAACAGAATGCATATAGAACTTTTGCAATATTCATTTAACATTGATTTACCACAAGATTCTGTGTTTGAAACGCATAGGTGTTCACAGAATCAGTTAAAGTTTATGAACTGGTATAATATCATATTCATACCTTTCTAGGACATTATCATCTCTATCAGGATAAAAGTGAAAATGAGCAATAAGCCATAGACATAAAGAACTCTTCCCTTCTCAGGATTACCTGCACAATTAATCATGCCAGTCATTAACACTGTGACAAGCAGTGAAGTAGCAAACATTTTTGACACGGGACGCAGTATTAGTTTCAAAGTGATTAGTTCTTGGCCGCATTACTCAAATTAACAGATAAATTTGCTGAAAAACCTTTGAAAGATCACGCTGGAAAGCAATGTGACTTTGGACCATAAAAATCATAGAAGTGAATTAACCAAAGTAAATGAACTATTGTTTTCTTAATATGAACTTCTAATTCAGAAAGAACAAAAGGATTAACAAATATAAAGGTACTTCAACCTATTTTCTCTCTTACGATAACATTTTCAACTTTTGACCTCTCTCATTTGTTATAAGGAATTCCAATATGAGAGAATAAAGGGTGTGCGGCTCCTACAAAAGACGCAATTTTAATGGCCATTTCCAAAACATGCCCTTTTGTACTTCAATAGATTGACTATAAAAGCTCACTGTCAACTGGCAGTAACATCAGCGTCAGTGCACAGAAGACTGATAATCTCAATATGAACAATTCTTCTTGCGCTATCAACTGCTTATGTCCTTTTCTGGCTTTTGCAGCAACATCATTTTAAAGGCAGTAAACCAGCATGTGTTCTTTTTGAAGTGGAAGTATGCAACATTTACAGGTGACATTAAGGTACTCTCAGACTCTACAGTACTGACAGTCTTATCCTTTATTTCTTTATTACAAATGATAGTTCAAAATTTGGGGCAATATCAGTGGACAACCGAAGATCAGCTCTGTTCACAAAACAACGTTATTATCGATCAGTTTTTAGCACATACTAGGAATTATGATCTACATGACAGCCCCTCCCCTGAACCCTTGATGTAAATGGTTTAACTAGAATCATAGACTAGAATCATAGAATATCTCAAGTCAGAATGGACCCATAAGGATCATCGAGTCCAAGTCCCTGTGCCTCACAGGGCTACTTAAACCTAAACCATCTGACTAAGAGCATCACCTAGATGCTCCCTGAACTCCGACAGGCTTGCTGCCGTAGTGCACTGACAACAGAAAAAGGAACAAAAAAATTTCGAAGGAAAGCAGAAAGTCTCAAGTCCTGCTGCACTTTGTTCCTTAACATATGTAGGGCTGGGTACACAGGAAAATCCGTTCAGCACCACTCTTTCCTTCAAGATGTTTTAACTAAACAGAACTCACACCAAACCCCTTGACATCTGTCCTCAACACCTACACTGGGGCACTTCCCCAAAGTCTCTTGCATTTACGGACAGCCATGGCCAATTATAAGGGTTGTTCCAATTTTATTTCATACAATTTATTTTTACCATTGGACCAACAGAAAGGTGTCTCAGTAAACCTACCCATCCAAGACGCTGGTAGGTACTTGCAGGAGCCCAAGCAGAAGATCTGTGCTTGCCTAATCCAGAAACAGCTGTATTCAATTTCTTCCTGATGGCTTCTTACATCTTGCACATTCTGAAAAGCCAGACTGTAGAGCTGCATGGTATAATTACACCTTGCAGCGATAATATCCCCTTCTGTTACCCTGTTAATCCAAAGACAGTCCATCTCTAATAGTTACCATCAAAGCGAACACATTTCCATTCTCCTCCTTCTGCAGACAATGTAGACATTCACCTGCTACTCACAGCTTTGACAAGCAGCCTACAAAATTGAGATAGCTCTTTATTTCTTTCCACTTCTGCTATTAAAAATCAAGTTTGCTGTTGTGGAACTATCAAAAAGCAGTTGATGGCGTGTTTCTGATCTCAGACAAAACTAGAGACACCAGGAGCAGAGCTGAATGATTCATGAGGCAAAACATCAATCTATTCCCAAAATAAAAGCAAACAGTCAAATACTGAGGACCTCTGAATACTTTAATCATCTACAGGTATTATTTTCCACTTAAGGAAAAAAGAAAAAAAAAAAAAGGAGAAAGAAGAAGAAGAAGCAAAACCAAGCCATCAACCAAAAAGCAAAATCTAAGTATAATCTGAGAAAACTTAAAAGGTATCTATAGATTCTTCAGTGGTGGATTCTCAGGCAACTCTCAAATAGAAATGCAAGCGTGGCTCAAAAATGCTCCTGCACACATCATTTCCTGGCCTGCAGGTTTACCTGTTTGGTAAGTAAGTAACCCAAATGTATCATAACACTTGATGAAGTTGAAACAGTTGCACAAATGTAAATAAACAGCAAAAAGCCAAGGTGGATAAATATTTACTACACAGGCTGAGCCTAGCACCTTGCAACAACAGAGGCAAGTGGGTCATGATCTTTCATTATAAATACTCTCTAGAAACTACCTTTGCATATGTATGTCCAGAATTAGAATATCAGCATGTAAAATGTAATTTCCTTTTAATTTTCGTATTACTTATTTACAATGTCAGAACAGATACTTGTTTCCCAGAAAATAATGGTACTGTCAATTTTTACTTTTTTTCTTTTTAATTTCTGCACATATATATATATATATAGGCACATATGTGTAAGTACGTGCCCATATACACAGACACCCCTAAATAAATCTGTAGATGCAGACACTGAGACAGAGCTACCCCTGCCTGAAGAAACTGTTGTCATAGCTTTCACAATAACCTTCTTGTTGATATTTTTTTTGAAAACCTTTCAGTAACCAGGACAGGATTTAACATGGACTATTAATTATTCTGCAAGCAATTTCTTTACTTACAGCAAATAGACAAAAAAGAAAACCAAAAAACCAACCAAACAAAAAAAACCCCCAAACTCTGAAACAACAATAAAAACAACAACAACAAAAAACAGAAAATGCAGAAGAAAAAGGAGTAAGTCTGCATTAAATATATAACCTAAAAGTGATGTTACACAATAACTAGATTAAACATAAGAACATGTGCAGGTACATACCTTGATTGAAGTGTTCATTTAATACAACTTAAGTAACTGAAATATTCTGCTTACTTGATTAGAGTAGATTGTTTGCATTTTAATTTATTGCTTCAAGATGAGTATTCATTAAGTCACTTAATATAATGGCACCCTTACAGCTGCTACCCTATTAAATGTAATCATTTTTTCCCATTCCTGTTTATAGCACAGTCTACTGTTACAACAAAAGCAGTCTAGAGTCATTTATTAATCACCACATTTCCAAGTGTATCTTCAGAAACAATTTGTGATGGCTAGGCCTTGTTTCATACACAGGAATTAGAAATTATATTTTGTTCTCAAATTCAAGTTGTTCATAGTTTCATGTACTATTGGGACACCCTGGGGTATAACTATGCATGCTGTTAATTCTTATTTAAAACCTTTGACCAAAAGTTTCAAAATGACATTCCTAGCACTGTTTTAAGTCTGTATTTTTGGCTCCTAAGTAACAGTCTCAGTTTTAAGAGCTTTTCTTAATGCTCAAAATGCACAGAAATCAGTGCTGTTGCTCTGTAACTTTAACAAAAAGAAAACTTCTAAAATTAGAACTGTAAACATAGTACTTCATCTTTCAACACCTGGATACCAAACCACTGGCCAAAGACTAAATCCCTGGTTTAATGGTTCTGGCTGATACAATTTACATTTATCCTTTGCCCTTTATAAACAAAACCAGAATAATCCTGTGATAATGACATGTTATTAATTTAACCACTGGCAGAAAGAGATTGCAATACTAGAAAAACTATAGTATATGCTTATCCGTTTTGTTGCATTTATTTACGCTTTATCATCTCTTGAAAGTTAGTAAGAAAGTATCATGTGAGACACACAAAATATTCAAGGTACAATACATCGGCATTTCAGTAAATTGCTGTGAGCTCCTTGTTCTGTGGCAATTGGTGCATCCCACAGTAGCAATACTGACTCAAATTCATCAAAACACAGCAACAGGCACTTTGAAAAACTGTGCAGGAAAAATTTATTATCTTTTAGCTATACTAAAAGCAATTAGTAGCTGTTAATTCAATGTTACTGATTATCAGTTTTTCTAATAATAATCAACACACAGGTAAATAGTGCTCATTTTCTCGTGTAGAGAACAAAGCTATATTCAACATTCAAGCCATCATAAAAGAAGATTTTGCTTTATTTTCTTAATTATGCAAGTTGGATGTAGTTGAGGGAAAACACTTTTTGGTATATTTCATAACCGTATTAATAAACAAGTAATGCACAAATATTCAATGGCATTTACAAAATCCCAATCCCAAAAGCACTGCCTGAAGAAATCCACTATGATTTTCTCACGCGAAGCATTTTTTTCATGTTGTTGGGTAATGCCAATTAATATACTGATATTTCTAAGACTAAAAAAAACCCAAGTTATGCTATATTTTTTTAACTGATATAATGCAACTCTCTTTCAAATTACATCCATCAGGTCAAGTTTTATAGAGTCTGTTTGTAATAAGGCCATTCAGAAATGCAGCCCTTCCCCTATTAGACTGCACTGTGCTGCTTGCGGAGAGATCACGCGTCCTACCACAACTTCTTTGCTACTGAAAAAAAAAGAAATTTTCATAAAACTCTTACTACTAACCGTTAATACACCCAACTTTATATATTGTTACTCCTATTTCTTCTTTCTGTGGTTTCTATCCAAAATCATTACAATTAACAAGAAAACTTCCATGGCCTCCAAGGGATTTCATCCATTTGTCTTTTCATTCTGTCCAGAAATGCTGATGTTTAAAGGAATCATGTTCCTTGTTCTGTTTTTCTCCATTAAAACTACTGTGGCAGAAGTACTTCAAAGGTTTAAAAGCTTTGAAGAAGCTTGAATAGGTTTCCTGGTAATGCATTAAAAATATACAGGTTTAGTATACTAATGTTTCAGCGAGGTGATAAGTTAGAGAAGACAATAAGCGAATGTGGTCAGAGCAACACAGCTACAGAAAAATACCAGCCAACATATCTCAGGAGTAAAGGCAGAAGCTACATTTCCCATTCTGTACTTGAAATAGTATCTGAGCAGACAAGACAGTATTAAATTAAGAACTACTTCCAACTATGAAATATTATGATCAATACAATAATAAGTGTTCAGCCTTGACCCATTGAAAGAAGACAAATAACAGATACAGTCACTTGTAGATAAGACACCTTACAGCTAGGTTCACTTTTGAGCCTTGACTCAAACTAGAGAGGCGAAATAGAGAAAAAAATTAAAGCCATACATTAAGGTCAAAAAGCACACTCTTCTATAACCCCTTTATTTTAGCATGTTTGTCTGTAAGACTTATGAAATAACCTTGTATTATTTTACAATCAAATCCATTTTATTTGAATAACTACACAGTGACCAAAAGCCAGGTGCTCCCAGAGTAAATAATGGCAAGTATTACTTTTATTTCACCCTAAACAGCTCCCATACTACTAAAATACCGCAAGCAATTTAGATTGTTCAGAAATACAGTCAGTTTTGTTCTTCCTAAATGAGTATTTGATGTAAGATTAAAATGTTTAGAAAAGGCAAGAAGAATTTTTACCCAACACCAATGGAAGAAGGAGGTCAAACAGACTGTGACCTGCTGCCTGCAGCAGCCTCTGCCCAGGAGTGACTTCAAGCCTGCAGTGACAGGGCACGTAGGATGCGAACGCATCATGAAGAGCTCATGGAAACAGCCCATGAGAATGGCATCATGATGCCAAAATGAGTGATGTAAGTATTATTTTACAGGTTTTACCCGCTGAAGTATAACTGGTTGTCATTAATAACTTTGATAGCAAACCTTTGGTCATTTTACTTCCATTTTGCTTAAAATCAACTCCCTCAGAGATTTTTTAAAGTTATATTGAAGAACAGCCATTAGCAAATATTGGTATGAAAACCATCCTCAGTTGTGCAAACCTCACAGGTTTCCACTCTGCACATTTTGCAAGCTACACAAAACGTTCACTTCGCCTGGATTTTCTTCCAGCAAGGATGGCAGCAGATGATACCACTGAGTCTCAGAAGGATGTAGGGACACAGCACAATCCCCTTCCTCCAATAAATCCCAGAGTCCTGGCGTTTTTACCATCGATGCCACTGAGGCATCATAACATCCTGTCACATCTTGCAGGGATTCTAATAGCAGAGCAGCAGCTCACCAACTGCCTTTATCCCTCCTACTTTTCTTTATTAAGGATAGCAAATCATCTGGTAAGAGGGTTTGGGGGCACAGAAAGAAGAAAAGCTCTGCACCCTTCCGTATTTCAGTGCCACTGGCAGAGGGCTAATACAATGAATGGGTGCTAAGGAGCCCAAGCACAGCAGCATCCCCAAAGGGCCCTAGGAGGGGTTTGCATAACTTCCCTCAACTGCTGGAAAAGCAAGAACGGGATGAAATAAGGACATATCTAGTTACCTTCTGAAGTTGGATGCAAGAAAAATGAAAGCACTGGAAAGACACTGCACAGGGAAATGCCATAGCCTATTAAAATATAGGCAATGGATAGAATTAAGCAATTAAGCATTTTACATTTACATACATATCAGTTAATACCTTAGTATATAAATACTGTACTTGAAGGGGAAAAAAAGACAGACAAAAAACCAAAACACCCCACCCCCATTCTCTAGAGTATTTCACTCAGAATTTCAAACCACACAGAACTAATCCAGAAAAAAAAAAAAAAAGGTGATTTATATATACACATTACAAAACTTCACAAAGTTTTAATTACAGTCTTTGAATATGTAATTGATAGACGGATCCCACCCTGAACATATGTGTATGACTGGAGCTGACACAAGGGTACAAGTAACTGAAATCGCATGTTTAAAACCTGCATTTCTGCTTGTCTACAAGTCGTTAATATAGCAGTTTTCAAATACACCATTACTTTTTTACTGCTGCAGAAAAAAAAAATGGTACTAAGCATTAGAGAAAATAAAGTACCTGATATTGCATGTTTATCTTTTTATGCTATTTTTACCCCCACTCAATGCACAAACTGCATTTTTCTCTTTATTTACAAAACAAGATTCATGCCCTATCCTTTAAAGGCTCTACTTGTTCCTTGAGCAAAATAGTAACACTAGCTGTTCCACATCCCAGGGACTATCACCAACCACCTGGACCTCACTTATATGTATCATACAAATGCTTTCAAAGTGGCTGCTGGAAACACATCCACACGCATGCACACACTAACATGTGCATTCTTTCTCTCTCTCCTCTTACTTGGTATTTCACAAAGGTAATACCAAGCATAACGGCTCTTCCATCCCCAGAGACCCATCATCTGGGACCAACAGGCTGAAATATTCCACTCACATTTGCAGCCATTATTCAAAGGAAACAAAAAATTTCTTTTATAATCCAGAATAGGAACAAATTCTTCACTAAATCGTTTTTTATATCTCAACTCTAATTCCACAAATAAGCCTTTTAAACCCACCAGGTGACCTCATGGTCTGTCACAGGGTCTCCCCTGGGCAGCACTGGAAACAATCCACACACCAATGCCAGCTCCTGAAGAAATGAATAAAAAAATTGTGTGCAATTTTTTTCTTACTGTTTCAAATTATTCTGCTGTCCATGTGAATTGACTGCTTTGGTCCTCAGTAAATTTTAAAGGGAAAAAAAAAAAAAAGAAAGAAAGAAAAAGAACAGCTTTTATTAGCCCAGGACATGGAACACAGTGCTGAAAGTAACAAAATGGCATTGGTGATATGAACTACATTATTTCCAACCTCAACCGAGTATGAAAAGAATGGTATCTTTCCTGTACGTTTTTCTGGGGGTAGCTGTTTGGTCAGTATGTAAGCTTCCATTTTTAGCACATTCTTCAGAACATACTGTGGGCTCAGTCTTCTTGGCTTTAGCTTTGAAACCCCCCGTTTACAGACCGAAGAAGTCTTCCCCTAGTGATCAGAAATAGACTCAATTTCCATATTCAGTATTTACCTATTCCTTTTATCCACCTCTCTCCCAAAGAAGAATCCCATATTGTACTTGATCACCATCTAGAATTTTTCTTTGACATGATTTGGGAATTAACAAAGCCATCAGAGCACCGGATAAAGCATGGCCCAATTGGGGACTGTAGTCATAGCTGTGTCAAATTCAAGAAGCAATCAAGGCCTATATTCTTCCTTTGAATACAAAAAGACATCAGTGCCATAAGTGTAATGAAAACAGATTCTTTTTGTTCCTGTCTATATTTGAAGTTTTTCTTCCATCCATTTATGTAGAAAGGGTCTTTTTCTTTGTGCTGCATGAATCAGAACAGTTTTGGGGAAAGCAACCAAATGAGGCTCTGGATATAAAATTTTATCCCAACAGTTTCAAATATGGATTTTGGTAACCTCCCCTTTCTTCTCAGATATCCACCAGGCACCAAGGACAAACACCTGCTGCCGTTACCGGCACAGTCCAGTAACCTTTGGATTTCATAACTTCTCCATTCCCTAACACCCTGCACCCATAAACGCAAGCCAGCTATTTCTGCCATCAGCCCCCTTCTCAGCTTCAAGTATTTCTTAAAACACAGTTTTCTCCTCTTCAGTCTTTACAGACCTGGAAACTACCTTCTTTCATGAAAAAATAAAAATTTCTTAAAGTATCTGGCATTAAACAGCTATGAAAATTAAATACATGGCTATGTTATATAAATAGTGGAAATACATTAGATGCTGTCTCAAAAAAAAACCCAAACCAAAACAACAAAAAAAAACCCCAAAAACAAAACATAACACCCCACACAAAACATCAGAGCTTGTTCTCCTTCAAAAAAATTATCAAGGCAAACAATACCAACAGGTCACATACCTAAGCTGGTCTTAATATGAAGCCAAGGACAGCTTTCACTTCATTGCTATGTTCCTGTTGGCTAGTTAAGGGGGACTGTGTAATATACTAAAAGAAAAAATAAAATGGGAACATTGAAGCTTATTACAAAACCAACACTATTTCTATCATATAGATTTCATGTATAGATCTCAGACAATCCATAGGAATGAACAAGTACATCCCTCAGCATTTTACCACTGTTCACAAAAGGCGTGTGTATGCATCTCCCCCCTGCCCAGCCCCGCAGACAGGCTAAATGAACAGTTCCAATTTTAATATTTATAAATCTTTAAACATACCCTTCATCCTATTAAGCTATATTTAAAACGAGCTTCCGACTAAGCCATTCCCATTAAACATGTCACTTTTACAGAACTTCAGAAATACAGAAAAAAACCACCCCAAAACATAACAAGGAGTGTAGAACTATTCAGCAAAAATTATATTAAAGAAATAATTCTAGAAAAGGGTTAATACTTCATTCTTTTCCCAGCAGCTGTGCGTGACTTCAGGCAGGTAATGATTTTCCTGTGCCTCTGTGCCCTTTCTATTTTCTATCCGCAGACTGTAAGCACTTCAGGGGAGGAAGTTACCTTTATATTCTCTGTCTGAAACCCTGAACCTGGAAGATTTTGAACACCGCTTTGAAAGAGAATTCACAACAGTCTGTCACTACAAGCAAAAAAATCAGTTCTGCCAGTTTAGTCTCAGGGCAATCATTACATTGTCAAGCAACCTTGGGCACATCACTTAATATCTATACGCTTTTCTTTCCACATATAAAATAGGAACAACAGATCCTCCTTTACATAACAGCAAAGTTAGGAGTCTTAGCTCGTTGAAATCTTAGCTCCTTGAAATCTAACAAGTGCCTAAGATTTCAGAGTTGTAGAAGCCACATGAAAAGCAAACGCTGATTAACTCTCAGAGAAATGTGCTAGCAAAAACGAGGATTATGTTCCACTTTGCCACTCCAGGAGGGTCTCTGCTAGTTTACATTAAAATGACAAATCAAAAAGAACATCCATGTCCTAAATCAAACAATTACTGTGAGGAATCAACAAAACGTGGATTACTCTCTAATCCAACGTATCCCAAACTCACCCAACTGACCAGCCCAAGCGCTGCTGGCAAATGAACAGAGACTCTCCAAGAGAGCAAAAGCCTGAGGCTGTGAGGCAGGGGAATTGTCAGAAGGCGGCACATTAAAAAAAAAGAAACCCCATCATCACATGTCAGGTCGGGGGAAAAAAACCCACCACAACAAAGGACTGAAAAGTCTTTCGGGCTTCCACCCCCAAGCGTACAGAGGCTAATCGAATGGGAGGTGCGTTTCCCACTGACAAGTCCATACACTCTTATAATTTCTAAGTCAAGGAAAGAATTTTCTTTTGGTTTTAATACTATTTTTTTTTGGTGCCTGGCAAAAGTTTTGTTATACTATGAGCACGACCATAGCTCTGAGAGGAGCCCCCTCGACTCCCACAATAAGGATTTACTTATTACAGTGACACAGGCAGGTTTCTGAGAGCGCACAAACACTGTCCCCCACATGTATCAGGATTGGCAACCTACAATCAATATACTGAAGATTCAGCTATCTTTTTCAGCCTCCCTTCCAAAACTAGGCCTCAATTTTCTCTTCGCTTCTTTCTTTCTCTGTCAAGACACAAAGTGGATCTACTGCACAGCACTAGGTTAGCCCGCGTCCCTTGGGGACAGCGTCGATCAGCGAGACTCCAAGTCTGCTTCACAGTACCAAGTGATCTTCCACCTGTGCAAGGCACCTTGCTAAGTGCAAGGCAAGAATATTCCTAGAAAAATTCCACTAAACTTCGCATTTTAACTAGTGCTTGACCTACAGGTAATTAAATTCTTGGATGGGTCAATTATGCAAAGCAAATGTGGCTAAAAGGTAAATCCTCTCTAAAATTGCATGACTAAAACCAACAGGATAAAGAGATTTGCAAATGATCCTTTAACACATGCCAAAAAAAATGAAGACATAGAAGAAAATAGTATTTTATTATTATTATTATTAATTTTCACCTTATTCTCTTTCAATTTTTATTCAGAGACATAAAGAAGGAGTTTTTGGCTAGACTGTGAAGAGCACCAGTAACCTGCTCCTGTCATCTCAGGAGACTGAGGAAATATTGCCCCACTGCAACCACTAAACCTTCCGAGGAGTGGGTAGCGTCTCTCAGCACCCAGAAAATACCGCTGTGGTGCTCACTATTTAGCCATCAGGGACATTTCAAAACATGTGCATACAAATTACATAAAAAGTAGGTGGTTTTGATTTTAGTCTTCAACTTAAGCTACACTACTTTTTCCTAAAATCTGTATTTGACAAATGATTCTTATATTTTAATTTTGGCTGCAAATGTTTCATTTATTTTGATGTTTCTGGCTGTTAATCCAGTTGAACAAGCTGCCTGTAGTTTTACCGGGTGCTGCTCAACAACAGGAATAGTGTGTTATCAACTCCTTCCTGCATTTAGATGCCCACTAACGCATGGCTACAGACATAAAACTTTTATAAATAAATATGTTTTCAAGGTGACTTTCTTTAAACACTTCTATTCAAAGATAACGATTTTTGCCTTCTGGCACATATTCTAAGTGAATATTCATTCTGCATTAGTAGGTCTGTGTAAAAGGCAAAAAGATGCCCCTAGTGCCTTTAAAAAATAATTGGGGAATAAGAGAAAAGGAAGTTCCATATTTTCTTAATTTCTCTATAGAATAGTGCCATAAGAAATTTGGTCTTTAACTTCAACTCCACAAAATCTTGAGGTCAGCCTTGGGCTCAGTACAGCAAAGCTCCAAGTCATTCATGCAGACAGAGAATTTTTAAGGTTGTCATCTTTGTTCACTACATTCATCTGTCTATTACTGTCTGGAGAGGTTTCACGGCTGGAGAACAGAACAGTTCAGGGCGTGTATCACAGCGGCCACTACACAACCGCCAGCTTACCCCATGACTTACGGTGACGCCTTGTCAGAGCTGGTAGTAAACAGAGCTACAGTTTATTGTAGCAGAAGAACACAAACGTCGGCAGCAAATATATTTCTGCAACTGGGCGATGACAATGTAATCTCTTTCATTTACAAAACAACACTCATACAGGGTTCACTCCTTCTAGATAAATGCAGGAAAACTACAGCTTAGCCTTCTCTAATGCCTACAGATTCATAGGGGGAAGATTATACACAGATTTCAAACACACACAAAGATAGTTTAGAAGTAGGACGAAAGAAGACGTTATGTTGAATTGCCCAAAATACAGAACAGAATACACACACAATGACATAACATGAACTATTTACACAGTTTCAATAACAGAGCTAATGCTAACAATGACAAAACACAGTCCAACCAAAAAGCTAGCATCAAAATTAATTTGTTAGCTTATGCATCTGCTGCAGAACTTCCTTTCTCAGTATATGTGTTTGAATGGAGATGCTACAAAAGGGAGAAAAAGATTTGTTTTCTGGGGGTAGTGAACGTATTCCTCAACCTTTCAGAAAGTTGTTTGGAGAGCACTGTAGAGCTCCTGGTGTATTTATTGTTACCTGAGTGCACAGCTTTCTTCTCATTTCAGTAAGCATTTCACAGATTCTGTAAGTGATATGTAGGTACTTTTGAAAGCATCCTCAAATATAAAATAGTTTTCAAGAACTTCAAGCTTTTGAGGAAAACTTTGAACTATTTCATCACGACAGATGAGATGGAAAAGCCATAAAGTGACAGCTACATTATAAACACACAGACATTTATATCATGCATATATAAATGTGCAAGTATATCTGTATATATACATCAATTACATATATACTGCAAGATAAGCTAGTATTCATTCAACGATAAAAGTATGTATTGACAATAAACTGTGGCTGCTAAACAAAGTATAGAATTAAAGAGACACAGGCTGGGATTTGTTAAAAAGTAACATTCAGAGTAAGTCTTGTTTTCTAATTTTGTACTGCATACATCACTATGGCAGTAATGCCATAGACAAGTTTACAAAAGTGGTGAAGGGACTGCACGTGGAATCAAGCAAAAATTAAATGTAAATTGTAAGACAATGTTCTTATATGTGTGAGAACCACATTTTGGAGATCTTTCTAAAGCTAACAACTACTTTCGCTTTTTGGTGTTATCCATGTGGTTAAACATAGTTATGAATCCCCACACATTACTAGAAACCAGCTCCACTCCAAACAAAACACTGTTGTAACATTTTATATTTTAATTGTGATGACATTGTGAAGATACAAGTTTTTCTAGCAGTTTCCTTCTTCCAGTTCTACCATAGGCAGCTTTAAGAGTAAACCTCCCTCTTCTCATCTAACTGAAATTAATTTTTTTTCTATTTAAATGGCTATGGAGACAACTAATTTTCAAGGAGTATATATCTAAACTAGATTTTTTTGAATCTATTTTTGGCCTCATACTTGCATTAAAAGTGCACGTATGTTCTATATACTGTACTGTTTCTGTCCAGATTAGACTTTAGAGGAAAGATCCATATGATCATTGTTCTGTGTCCCTCAGAAAGACAGCATAAGAGAATGTAAGGAGAAGTGACATTAATGAGAGAGATAAATCCATTAGAAATAACTTTACAGGTCACCTTTTAATGTATGTAGTCTTCCAACAACTACTCAGAGAATAAGACTTCTGGTTAGCAAAGTACGACCATAATCATGCCAAGAAATTAATTACTAAGAAATAAATATACTGCTATAATCTAATTTTCATGTCGACTTTATGGAATCTTTTTTTCTTTTTCCCCAATAAATTGGTGTAGTCACAGATTTTCATGAGAGTTCAGCTCTCATTTTGGCACCCAAATGAGAGCCAGACTTTCACAGGAGCTCTGTGCCTTGCAGAACAGGGACTGTTAGGAGTTGAGCTATTTTGAAAATCTAGCAGCTGCTGTGTAGGCTGAGAATATGAAATTCTGGTCCTGAGCTCTTTAAAAGCCCGGCCTTACCTAACTTTCTTAACAGCATTGTAAGAGAGAATCCTAAATCTAAGAAATTACTGTTTCTTCTGCAATGTCCTTTGTCCTACTGAAAACTTACACCTTTACTGCATTTCAAGAGTTCTGGGTTACCGTTACTGCCACGAGGCATCTCACTGCCTCCAGGAACAGCTCTGACCTTTTAAACACACCTTTCTTCGGGGCAAAAATGTTATTTTTCTTTTTCTGAGTTAACGGTAAGGTTGCCTCATTATTGGTACTATTAGAATTCTAAAGCAAAATAATGCTTAGCATTTGACTCAGGAGACTCAAAATTTTATGCCAGTGTAACCCCACTGGGTCACTGCAAGTGACCCGTGCCTCTCCGTGTACAGTCTTAACAGTCTATAAAAAACAGATGTTCGCTGTGACTGAATATCCTTGGTGAGTGTGCTCTCACTCTCTCACTCAAATTATGACATTTAGGATTTTAAAAATAGATCATTACTAATAATTATTAATGCACTATTACTTTTTGAAAAATAATAACCTCCAAGTAATCTCAGAAGAAGAAAAACCAGTCCAGAAATGGAACAGGATGCTTGGTGCTTTGCAGATGCTCTCAGATTACAGCCTTAGCTGTTCTGTTACAGTAGCACAGTATTCATATAAAGTCCAGTACACAGGCATTAATTGTTCTGAAACACGTAATTTTCAGATTTCCTTTATGATAGATGTTGTCATTCTGACTATACAAACTTTCATTGCATTATTACTTTGGCTGTAGAATAAACTCAACTATTTTTTGAAAACTTACTTCCTTTTCAGGTATTTTTGGGGCATAATGCTTGTTTTCAAAAAGATGTTTTGGAATGCAGAATTACAGTACCACAAATGATCGCAGAAAACTTTTTATACTTTCATAATTTTATCAAGTTCATTTGCAGCTTTCTACAGATTCTCTTAAATTTAAAAAAAAAACTGAGATGGAAGTGATAATGTGTGGTTTGTGCAAAATAGTCCACCAATTTTACGCAGTCCACAAAAAAAACACCTTAATAAAATCATCATAATGTTTGAAAAAAGGGGACTGTATTATGTAAGCCATCAAGAGGAGAGACACTCCTGACTCTTGCCATTGGAAGGTGAAGTATTTTAAAGACATGTTGGCAGACACCTCTAAAGGTGTGCAATCAGTGCTCTAAATCTTTTTCAAAAGTTATAGTCAAAATAAATTCAGGTGAGGTTTTCAGTTTTAGCCAACATCCCTAAATGTTTCATTTGGATTATGCTGACATTACCAGTCTCATAAATTCAAGCATTAAGCTTGAGTTTATGACACACTCCTGTGAAAAAAATACTTTTGAAGACATTTAGGATTTTCTTGTTTTCAAACATGAACTGGAAAGTCCCTAAACAAATTATATTAGCAAAATTATCACCGCCATGAGACAACTACATTCCTTATAATAATTTAAAATATCTTTTTAATTTAATTCCAGTAGTCACAAATTATTACGTGCATTTTCTAATCATGCATCTCAAATCAACTTTAGATCCTAAATTACATTAGTATGGAAAGTTTCAAGCATGTAACTGTACACAGTCATGAACCGAACCCTTTGCAAAGACATGGAAACATATTCAGCACAATGTAATTGCTGAAATACAGACGCCTCTTCCCTTGCCCAGGCTACAAGGAATAACAACTACCCTTAAATTTTAATCAAAGAAATTTTATTAAAAGATTTTGGAAGCACTACTCCAAATGCTAACAAAACAGGAAAGAAAAAGTACTAAAGAACATCAGGAAAAAGACTATGTATTTTAGTTAGGAAAAGTATTATTTGAAATCTAATTTCTTTTTATTTTAATGATAATATATGGATATCATTAAAGAAAAAAGTTAAAATTCAAGAGAACAAAGCGGGGCCACTTGCCTTAAAAACAGAGATGGGAAGCCAAAGAGAATTCGATATTACCTAACCAGCTGGAAATCCAAGGCAGAAGAAGCATCAGTTCTTACAAAGAAATCTGTGTAATCTGGTGCTTGACCCCTCTGACAAGAGGCAGGCATCACAATATCATCTGTGTGCTAAGCAAGTCTCCACGCGGCTTCTCTGTTAGACAAGTAAAGCATTTCAGCATCCTTATGAGGCTCAGTTTCTGAGCATGGAGAGGGTCATTCATGTGTGTGACCACAGCACAGACTAGAACCATCTACTGAACAAACACTGTAAATTTAAACACTAAGAACAGAAGATGCCAAGAAACAAACATTCCCCTCTATTCATATCATCACAGTATTTACTTTGACTCTGTATCAGCATGACTGCATGTACTCTCAGTGAAAGAGATGACTGCACTAAAGTTAATTTGAAGTTAGAAGCGTCATTTATTAATTTGTCACTTTCCCCCCCTCTTTTTAGTTGACAATTAGCTCTCATATATAAACTGAATTTTAATACCAAATCATAAGAGCACTATATAAGCAACATACTCCAAAACACAGACTTTCTCTTTTCTTTTAGGTAAAATTAAGCTAATCTGCTTTGATAGAAGAGGACTCTTTGGAACGAGCTATTGAGTCTCCCCAATATGAAGCAGTAACCCAAATGTCAATTATTTTTCCAACAGTAGCCAAATTGCTGGCACACTAATGCAATTTAAGGACAATAATTAGATAACAGGACTACAGAGTGTACCAGGTGACAGAGTTTCACAGATAATAGAATCTAGTGTCCTACTTCTTAAATATTAACATCATTCCATCTCAGTCAATCGGTTTATGGCAATTTTAAAAGGGCAAAGGAAATTATTTTTATTGCTAATAATATTGTGCTTCTCCAGTATTAGCTTTGAAGGTTAGCAATTTAAGGGGTCAAAACTTAATTATATTATTTCCATTTTATTTACTTTTCTTTTTAATCTCTCCTCTGTGAAGTCTTTTTTCATTACAGCAGTTTTAAGGCACTTGATTAAAAAACTGAATCTCTTGAAATGCAAGTTCACTGTTCTCAATACAAACAAGCAGTTTCATCAGAAATCAAGTAATATGTTTATTGTAGCCTTTTAGAAATTCCCAAAATTTTCTTGCAATCACATCTTCTTATAATCATACTCTAAGTGGTAAGAAAAGATGCGATGTAACATGTCCAAGATTTTTCAAAATAAATGCAGTCAAGCGGCTCTTCCAGACAGAAGATATCTCCTTGCTTTAGTCCCAAGTACCCAGATCATTAAATCTCTCTCTACATCAGGAATATTTATTAGAATATCACCCCTCCCCTCTATTATTTTTTTTCTCCCATTAGTCAGCTGTGGGACATTGGATGGACAGTGAATTAATTTTCAACAAAGTCTCTGTAACTGGGCACAAGACTTCCCTTCATCCATAAAACTCATCTCCACTGACATACTGAAATATCTCTGCCCTGGTTACAAAGGCCACCTCTGGGAAAAGAGAGTCATTTACCCTGAATGACGTTTAGCTTCTCAACTGACACCCCAACAAGCAGGAAAGTTTTTATTCTTTCTTTGTTTTTTTTAAGTTTTCAAGTTAATAAAACCAGAAATGTAATCATAATACAGACCATGAGAAAAATCATCTTTCAGAATATACTTTTTGCCACCTTAAACAAAAGAAAAGTTTTAGGTGCTTTATTAAAAGGCAGCCAAATCAACTGACTTCCAGAAATTTTTGTATCAGTCTTCAATTAAAAAAAAAAAAACACCCACCCCCCCCCCCCAAAAAAAAAAAAAACCAATCCCTGTGAAATATATAGTTTTAAATATTCTGAAGTGTTTTTATGACAGACACCTGAAAAGGTTCCAAGGCACTCTACAGTTTTGGTTCTTGAGTCTACAGCATTTCTATTTGGGAAATACTCAGCCTGAATATCATGACATGCTTGTTTTCTATATGCTGTGGGTTGGGGAAAGAAAAATACGAAATTATAGCAAAACTTTACTAGCAATGTGGGTTCTGTCAGTATAAGAAAATGAGGAGTACCATCCATGCATCATTGCAGCACCTGGTAAGAACAGACTTTTCCCACTTGTTGTCATATTCAAATACTATTTTCTTTCTCTACCATACCATTGCCTACCTACACTGTAGCATATAACAGTGACAATTAACTATCCTCACTGTAATTTGTTACCCTACTGATAATGATAGTAGCACACAAGTCATTGCCTGTACTTTTTCAGTTAATCCAAAACTCTGATATCCAAATGCTGATAAAAAATAAAGTACTACCTGATACGGCTATATAATCTCTACCCATGATTCCCCTATTTTTCCATGTCGATTTTGCCTATATTAAGGAAACAGATCTGTAGCTATCTGAACATATTATCCTGACATAACCTTAGTATTCCTTCCCCACAGAAAAATTCTTGTTCATTTTGACTAGCATATGTCCATGACATATCCACTAGAATATGGATTTGCGAAACTAGCAACAAAAATGCACATACCATTCTGATGATGTGGGTATCAGAGTGGTTATCTCTGACAAAGGGGTAATAACACAGGCGAAATCCTCAGCCAGAACAACCAAAACCCCCAAAACCCCCTTGTGTATTATTTATAGCCCTGTGGTAGAGCCATAACTTCATCTGCCAGGGTCAAACTGAAATAAAGTCTCTTTGGAAATAATAAAACTGCTAAAATATGTACAAAGTAGTGCAGCATATAACAGGTAGAAAAAAAAAAGCTGGACTTACTTTTTATTACAATTAGAACTCACATTGGCCTTATTAAAATTGTGATGTCTTCATCAAACACAAAGAAATATTGGAGGTGAATACTCAGCTCATCTTCTCTGGAATTTATGCCTGTCCTTAGCCATATCTGTTTTCTGTTCATCAGCACAATTCTTTGTTCACAAAACATTTTGAGAGAAATTTATATTAAAGTAACTAAACATGTTCTCCAGTCCATGGGCCCTGATGGGATTCATCCCAGAGTTCTGAAGGAGCTAGTGGATGTTAGGGCAGAACCCCTCTGGATCATCTACCAAAGGGCTTGGGAGCCTGGGGAGATCCCTGCTGACTGGAATCGGGCCAATGTTATTCCAGTGTACAGGCACGAAGGAAGACCCAGGAACTACAGACCTGTTAGTCTAACTTCAGTTCCTGGAAAAAACTGTAAGTTATGCTGGGGACTGTTGAAAGGCATTTAAAGGATAGTGCAGTCATCGAGCACAGTCAACATGGGTTCACAAAAGGAAAGTCCTGTTTAACTAATTTGCTGTCCTTCTATGACAGGGTCACCTGCCTAGTGGATGAAGGGAAGGGCGTGGGTGTCGTCTTTCTGGATATTAGTAAGGCTTTTGATACTGGCCCTCAGAGCATCCTTCTGGACAAGTTGTCCAACGGTGGGATAAGTGGCTTTACAGTGTGCTGGGTCAAGAACTGGCTTAACGGCAGTCGGAGGGTTGCAGTGAATGGGGCTACACCTGGCAGCTGACTGATCACAAGCAGTGTTCCTCAGGGTTCATTTCTAGGGCCAGTTCAGTTCAATGTATTTGCCCACGGTCTGGATGCAGGAGTTGAACACACCATCAGCAAGTTTGCAGATGACAGCAAACTAGGAGGTCCTGCTGACTATCTTGAGTTACAAGAGGCTTTGCAAGAGGGATCTAGAGAGGATGGAGCGCTGGGCTATGATTACTGGGTTGAAATTTAACAAGTTGAAACACCAGATTCCACAATTAGGACAGAGTAATGCCAGGCACAAGTGTAAACTGGGAGAGGAGTGGCTGGAGAGCAGCCTTGCAGAAAGGGATCTGGGGGCACTGGTCAAGAGCAGGCTCAGCGTGAGTCAGCAGAGTGCCCTGCACCCACGAGGGCAGCCCCCACCCCGGGCTGCAGCAAACAGCAAAACCAGTGGCCAACCAAGGTGGTCATCCCACTGTATTCACCGTGAATACTGTGTGCAGTTCTGGGCCTCACAATTTAAGAAGGCGACAAAGCTGGTGAAAGGGCTGAAAGGTGTGTCCTATGAGGAGCTCCTAAGGACTTTGGGTTTGTCTAGTTTGGAGGAAAGGATGCTGTGGGGTGGCCTCACTGCTCTCTACAGCTGCCTGAGGAGGGGAAGTGGAGAGGGAGGTGCTGACCTCCACGACATCCAGTGACAGGGCGCATAGGAATGGTTCAAAGCTGCATGAGAGGAGGTTTAGACTGGATATGAGGAAGCGCTTCTTTACCAAGAGGGTGGTCAAACACTGGAACAGGCTTCCTAGAGAGGTGCTTGATGCCCGAAGCCTGCCAATGTTTAAGAGGTATTTGGCCAATGCCCTTAACACCACACTTGAACTTGGTCAGCCCTGAATTAGTCAGGCAGTCGGACTAGATGATTGTTGTAGGTCCCTTGCAACTGAAATAGTCTATTCTATTCTAAACTTGAGCATTGCATCAATACGCTGCACCTCTGCTGGCAAAAAGAAGATATGCTACACGTGCTGCATATACTGTAACTGCACAAAACCACATGAATACAGTCTTCAGATTGCCTCCAAAAATAAGCCACAAGAGACACTTCAAAAATACAGAGCTTTGGATGACTAGAATTATAGTCAACCCCAGAACATATCAGCAAGTTTTGATAAACACATTAAACTGTATCACCTGTTAAAATTCTCCCAATTTCCCATGTCTGATTTGCCACTGGAAGAACAAAGCGAGCATTAACAGAGATCCTAAATCAGACCAATGATCAATAACCACACAGCACAGACAATAAAGGTGACTGAAACCTTATGGAACACCAACACTGGAATTAGCTCACAATCCTCCCCCCCCCCCCCCCCCAACTCAATCATCTCAAAAGATAATGATCCTCTCGATATACAGCCCCTTCCTTCATTCTCCCCTTTTAATTCCTACATTGATCTTCTCTGCGCCATGCTATATACAAAATATGTGTTATTCTGGAAAGCTGAGCCCACCAGCTGGTGGGCTGTAATGTAATAATCGGTAATGTTTCTTTAAAAGACTCTGTCTGTTCTTCCCAAACAAAGTCCACAAGTCAGCTCCCATTTGCATTTTTTTTTTCCATTTCTGCACCATTACCAAGTTATATCCCCACACTGCAGTAAGAACATCTAAGTCAGCCAGCTCAGTTAGAACTGGCACTGGCACGTCTGCACCCCCAGTGCCAGGCAAATGCAGCCGCTGCTCCTCCAGGACCTCATCTGGGGCCCGGGCAAAGCTCTGCCCACCCTGCACGAGGTAAGCCTGCTCCAGGGCAGCTCGGGTACCCCTGCACCCCAGCTGTGGTTGTGGGACCCCTCAGGTCAGCTCACAACACGCAAAACAGATCAGTCATTACAGAAGGCAGGGGAAACAGAGACTGTCTCTTCAAAAATATAATTCAGAAGAGACTAGAAAAGAGGTACTGCTACGTGGAGAAGGCTTCAACGAGAGCTGGTAAACATTTAGAGCCCAGCTATGTGTCATTTTGAACCGACTGATTTTGTAAGTGTCAGAAAGAAGAAAGAAGTGGAAAGGACTGCTAGAAGGCATTAAAAAAAAGTTACCAGGACAGCAATTAGAAAAGGGACACTTACTATAAGGCATAACGATGAGCAATAGGTGGTAATGACACACTGTATGATTTGACTTTTTAGAATTTCTGTCACCCCTTTAAATAGCTTACCCCAAATATCTACAAGAAAAAAAAACAGTAATCCATACTATTCCCTTAAAAATCTTCCTGATAAGTAGACTGAACCCAACAGATAACCTTCCCAGGAGCTTTTTCAGTCCCATTAAGACTGATAAATCATTATTGACTCCTCTAAGTACAACAGTTTTCTTAGTTCTTAAGAATAGAAGAAAATACTTTTTTGAACAATGAAACATTCTCTCTCTGTTCTTTTCTTCCCACTCCTTTTCCCCCAATTTCTACTTTGTGGCCCAGGATAATCAGAATTGAGTATAACTGAAGTAAAGGGACTTCCACCTACGTCTATAAAGAAAATAAGGTCTTTTTTGTAATCCAACATCCCATTTCAAAAAGGAAATAGCTTCAAGACTTGCTTGCTTTTAAAAGTATGTTGGATTCGATAACACTAGTCTGAGAACAAAAATCATACTCCTTAAAATGAATTTTATATCTATGGTATTTTCAGTATCTTCCCTATCTCATGATCTCTTTTGTTTCAATTATTTCATAACTAACTTTTTTTCCATTAAATATTCCTGGTTTTTGTCTCCAAAATGGAGAATGTAAAATTTTCTTCATTCTCTATCTATAAAAGCATCAACAACTGTAATCCTACATGCTATAAATACTCCTAAGTCCTCCCTGGGTATTCAGTTCTTAAATCATAAAACCTCTCTGGAAATAATAAAATAATAGATGCCTTCACACAGAAGAATTATGTCAAGGATTTAAGCTGTGCTTACATTTGTAAACATATTCTTTCCTAGTAGTCTTTCCCTTAAAATAATTAAAACTACATTACCAAAACAAAATGCTATACCACATGACTAGCCGAACAATTAAATGAGTTAGAACGCTAGCTGTGATTTGGCTTTAGTTTAGAACTAAGCCAAGTATGATGTGTCCCCCTGGGTGTTTCAGTTTCTCTGACATACTGCAGTTGGGATTTACATCTTCTCTGCTGAGGTAAGTAGGTTAAATTCCTTCTGCAATGACATTTGTTAGTTCTGTGTGATATTCCTTCCAGTGAACATACAGGGCTTCACATACACATTTCTTTGTTCTCCATCAATGTTTCTCTTGTCCTTCACAGAATCACAGAATGGTTGAGGTTGGAAAGGGCCTCTGGAGACCACACTCCATCGCCCCTGCTCAGGGCAGGGTCAAGTAGAGCAGTGCTCAGCAAACAAGCAAGCTTCAAAGATAAAAATCTCAAAAAAAAATCTGAGTGTAAAAGAATCAGAGTGAGAGAACGCCACAGCTAAGGTGCCAGGATATTCATGGGACAGATACTGAGGCTATTGTAACTGATAGAGTTTGTGGGTGCAGCACTGAAATGTCTCCCTTCCCTCTCTCCAGCACCTGATTGTGCAGAAATGCTGTTGCCTGTAGCTGACAGGAGACCCTGCAGCAATGTAAGGTGTTATTTAAAAACTAGTTGTCAGTGTCTCTTCTAGACGGGAAAAAGAAAAAAGAAAGAAGAAAGAAAGAAAAAAAAAAAAAAAGAAAGTAGACAGAGAAGCAAAAATCAATCTAGTTCAGCAATTGACCAGAGAAAACAGCAGCAGGACTAATAGGGAAAATGGAAATATTTAGGAAAAACTTTCATTGATTCTGCAATATTGTTTTGAGAAACCACATAGGCATATGCCGCTAGGAAAATACATCACAAGGAAAGATAGCAAAATTATTAGTTTCTCCAGTGTAATAGCAGCCAACTTACTTGGCTTTCAGGAATGCAGAATAACTGAAGAAAGGAACAGGAAAGAAAAAGGACATGAGGATCCTGAAAATCTATGACAGAGAAAAAAACAGAGAGACAGTAATGGATGGTTGCAAGATGAGATGATAAAATGGAGAGTACAGTGGAGAACACGGCAACACAGTGGGAAAACAAAACAGGGATCAGGGTTTACATATGAATCTGAGTCCAGAATTTATAGAATTATTGTCATAAGATGAAAAAAGGGATGGCACGCACAAATAAGGAGAAAAGCCAGTGACTTCTAACATAAAAGAAGGTAACAGCTGTTCTCCTGTTTCACCAAGTTGGATCATTTAGCACATCCATATTTCAAATAGTAATTAATTAAGTTGTGCTGGAGCCAACAACAGCAGGGACTCTTTATTAATGAATGCATGGATCAGATAAACAACTGTACTGAAGATGAATTTAACAAGTAAACTTTAGCATTACCATTTTCTATAAGAATAAAGATGCATAGAATATGTCTCCAAAAATTTTAAAGGTATGAAAAGTAAGAATTCAGACACTATCAGTAATCACAAGCTTTTTCATGCGATCACAACAGAATGATTCAAAAGAACCATGAAGTTCTGCTATACTTTATGGATACATGGATAACATCTTAACATTTGGTAAAAAAGAAGCCACAAAAAACACAATCCACCCAACAAAAAGCACCCCTCCCCCCAACCCAAAGAAACCAAAACAGACTTACCTTTCTATACTAAGTCATAGTGAATTGGAACCTTGAGAGCTTTTCTGAGAACAATCAGAACTCACTGGCTGCTGTTCAATACGCAAACAAAGCCAACTACTCTCTCTGGCTTGTACCAACATGCTTGACTTCTGACAAAGAGGTATTTTCATGTTTTACTGTAAGTAGTGATGGACTATGGAATACTCTTGTGTATACACTTTGCTGATCGTTTCCAAAGCTTGGAATAAATACAAGAAATGTACACATAGATCTACCTCCCAGGAGATGGGATAAACCACCTGTTGTCCAAAGTGTCTTCTTAGCTTGAATTGACCTAGCTAGAGTTGTGCTGTGTCAGTGTTCAGCGTATGTGGGCATTACTTACTTCTTTGGGCAACAGTTACTCCAGGTTTTTGGAAGAAGGTTCTACTTTCTCAATCAGAAAACTAAGTTTAGCTCTAGGTTGCTGTTCATTCTTTTATTAAGCATTCTTCAACATACTCAGTATCTTTAACATTGATGCATCATAAGGCAGAAGGTCAGCTGCTAAACTAGTTTTATAGTTTCTCTCCCAGTTTTCCTGATTCTAAGTGCCTATATCCTCGCATTTAAGTCACCCATAAAGCTCAAAGAAAAGGTCATATTTTTCTACTCTCTTTTTTCAAAGTTCATAAAAAAAAAATAAAATGAAAGGAGACATAAAAACTCATAATTGCTTAGTCATCTAAGCTGAGCATTCAACTACCCAAAGAAGAAGCAAGAAGCACAAGAGAACCACGTCTGTCTGTCTGTCTGAACAAATCTGTTTCAAATTTTGGAGGAAACAAAAAAAGCAGCAAGAAAAACAAGTCACTTTGCAGCTCAAAGTAAGAGAAAATTGGTGAAGCCATTCAACTGAGACACTATGGTGAATCAGAAGTTCATCTGTTCCATCCACGTCAGGGTGAACAAGGTACAGTAGGGCAGAAGAAGAATTTCTACTTTGCCCTTAGTTTGGCAAGAAAATAACTCAACAATCTGCACACACAGCTTCCCAGAGCAGTTGTCTGCACTTACTTTCATTTCTGTTCTGCACTCTTGCTACATTTTTTTTTCTGTAACAAAGCATTTCTCTGCATTATTCTTTCTCAGTATCAACCTCTATTTATTAATTACTAATTTACTTTATGCTATCTGTGAAAACAATTCTTAGTATGATCTGGTCAGTAAAAATCCACTTACTATTAGTGGCACGCCTCATGTAACTTTCATCAAGATCATTAGCATTTGTATTTTAACAAGACCAGGATACTCTAACCACAATGAAAGTCCCTGTGTCAGCACAACACATTAGTAATTTAAGACAGTCCTGCCCTGACTCTAGAGGTGAAGCATCACTCTGATTCCTCTTTTACAGGTGAAGAATTCTGACACAGTAATCAAGTGATCTGCCTGAGGAAACCAGGAATGCTGTTAGAGAGATTAGATGGAAATCTATAATCCTTGACACCTAGGTAAGTACTCATACGACATGATTGCGGAGAATACTGGATCTCTTCACCTTCCTGTAAGAAAACTGAATATAACCTAAATAGATTTATACCATATCTCCTGAAACAAAGCACATATGAATTTGTATTTTGCTAGGTTGCATCTATTATTGACTACTTTTGTTACACTTCTAAAGCTGAACTGTAAAAGCTGAATGCAATGTGAAAGTATTTTCCCAAATACTGTGTAGTTAAAATATTTATTTTTATCCTTTGAGACTACTCAGTAACACCCATCAGTATCAAACCCTCACTTAGTATGTACCATCACACAAACACGGAAATTCCAGCAGACTTGATGTGGAGTATTTATAGCAAACTTCGTGAGAAAACTACTTGGCTGGATTAATCCTTGCCTTGACATTTCGGAATATGGGATTAGAACTATCTGTAATTATTTTCTTATGAGACATAACACTGGTCAGTTGGCAGTAGAAAAAGGAAGTATGTGCATTCACTGATAAGCAACAGAATTTCATTCTTGTTACTTTCACCCATTTTTTCTTTTACTGTAGGTCATCTCCAAGTTCATTCCAGCCAAGTGCAGTGATGGAAATACATCCTCTAGCTAGCCGATTAAAAAGACCTTCCCAGAATAAAATACAACCACTGCATGCACAGTGTGTCAAATTTCTGAATACACACGTCTCTTGTAGGTATATCAAAACATGCATTTTGTGCATAAACACACACACATGCACTCACACACATATCTATGTATGGCAAAGAAAATATATTGCTTATCACTTGGGTATATAGTGCATTTTCTTTTATCAGTATAATATAAATGTTCATGATAAAATCTGTGTAAAGGAGCACAAAAAATAATGGCCTGAATGTGACTTCACATTCACTTCTCATCATGATGTTTTCTGAGTATATCCATATATCTGAGTTAGCTTTCTGCTTCATGGTGTCAGAAGTAACATGGCACAGGTTCAAAGATCTACAGATCTTAAAAGTAACAGACCTAGTGCAAAACTTTCCTTAAAAACATAATAATGGGGAAGCCCAATGCAAACTACCTTCTCAAAGTGCTCTCAACATCCAATACTCTGTCTTATAAGCACTGGGTGTATATAACAAATAAAAACTTCATTAGAGGACATGACATTGTAGCACAGTTTGAAGGAAAGATTATATATGGGTGTATGGACATGTAAGCTTATACATACACTCACATCACCATGTTTTTGGTAACAGTTTTTCAGGTCAGTTCCCAATTCACTGAGTTTCATATGCAACTTAAAGGTGTAATTTTTTTCACTTCCCATGTAGTTGATATTGCTCTTCATAATTCCAGTCTATAGGGTAGGTTGGTAGGTCTGTATGGAGCTGCTGGGAGGAATGCTCCCTTGTCCAGCCATACGGTTTTATTGCCAAAATTCAATGTGTTCAGGTTTGTTCACCGAGTCCATTCCACAGTGGAGAACTGGGTTACAAGCTGTACTTCCTTTTGATTTCTGTAATATGTAGTAGTACATATTTAACTACTACTCTGAAAAATCCCCCTGAAATAAACCATACATATACGTAAAATAAGATGAGGCCAATCCTTCAAAAATAGAACTTCAAAGCTGTTTTGTTATTCTATGCAAAGAATCATCTTGGATGAAAGACTAATCCCTAGACCTCTTCAGATTCAGATATGGTTAGGAAATTAATTTTACACATTTTCAATTATGACCTTGCAAGAGAACTATAACACCACGTGCATTATACTTTCCTGAAGTATCTTTTTCTGCCACTGAAATGAGATGCAATGTTGCCAGACTCAAGTCACACTTTAGAAATATGCTGGCTACCTAGAATGTGCAGTTCTGTCATCTCCTCCATGCACCTTCAAGATCCAGAAGTCTTTCTGGAAAAAACATGACTAATGAACCACACAGCAGAGTTTCAGAAAAAACACACTATAAATAAGAGCTATAATAACCAGAGCTATTTGTATTGGAATATATAGCTGTGTCCACTTGCAAGAAAGTAAAGCCAGATGGGAATGTTTAATTTACTTTGACTTAGCTTTGGCGTTCTCTGCAAAATTCCTGTACAAATCACCTCAATACTCACAGAATGTTTTGCAGAGGAAAGGACATGTTGGCATACAGCACATTAATCTTCATATGCCTGTTCCAATTGTGCAGTGCCAATATACACAATAAGACCATAATGATAGAGGTTATAACTTTCCAGCTCATAATTTATTTCTGGCAACAGAATAAGTCAAAACCACTGATGAAAAAAGCTTATGTCCTTATGAATTACATTGTAAAGATTTTTCTTCCTCCCCGTAGCATTTTACTATATAGACCAAAAGATCTTGGGAAACAAAAAAAAAGTATATTCTGCCATTCAAAAAGCCCAGAGCCTAGACGGCAGGCATGGGGACATATGAATCAGAATGGAAAAATAAATCAAGAATATTATGATAGCTACCCTAAGATGACACCCACAACATTTTAATTTAAAAGTTTAATTCTCAAGTTTTGTATCAACTTTCAATGTGTTACCCAACTTGCTGATGGCAAGAAAGTGTCTGCTGTGACTAAGCTGTGTAAAGTCATTTTTTTAAATGTCTGTGTACATGAATACATTCCTTTATACAAACAAATCAAATTAATTCAAAAGGCATAGTAACATTAAGCAAGAAACCTGCCAGCCTACTGTGAGATCACGCTGTTAACATGTAATACTAAGAGCAAGTTCACCCTAACTGTGACTCTTTAAGAAAACATTTGAAATGTAAAAATTTTTAGATAGCCTCATGTAGACCCTGAGGTAGAAGAAAGCTGAGTTATAAATCAGAACATACTTCATTTCCTCTAAAAGATTCAGTTATTTTAAATATATAGTATTTTAAGAAATTAATTTTGGTGTCGAACATTTTTTGTATCTTTTCTAAATGCAATTTCAGAACATACTGTTTAATAAAAGTTATAATTAGTCTTTGCTGATGTCAGCTGAAGAACACATTCCTATGTGAGGCTGATTTCCAGACAGAAAACTTCGATATAAATCATAATTTAATTCATCTTTTTTCCTCTAAACTTTATCCCATATCACTGGCTTATAAAGTAAATATTCCTCATAACAAGATAGTATGCGCATTGTCAATACTTTATGCTCAGAAGATCAGCCATGTGTAAAATAGGTGTATGTTCATGTAATTGACTACAGTATTTTGCTACATGGTTAAATGCATGATTTCCTCTAATAGAATGCCAGTGTGGTCTACATCACATTTTCTACTTCATAAAGATCAAATGAGCTGTGACCACAGTCTCCCTAACTTAATGGAAAGTTCACTCAGTGACTTCCAAGTTTAAATTGTGCCTTTCTACTATGATTCAATAGATTTAAAACACATTAATGGATCTCTTCACCAAAAGGTTTAATCCCAAGTGACTAAAAAGGTAGATCTGACTCAGATTTATCACTCTTGTAGCATGCTGAACTAAAAGTCTTCAATCTTTGTAATATAACAATGAAGTTGAACTAATGGCAAGACACCTACTTGACAGAAATCATACATCTGCCTATGCATTCACGTACCTTCGAAGGCACGTACTAGCAGCTCTCAATTTTTGCTTTGTGAAATCTTGGAAGCAATCATTACAAAGCTGTGAAGTTTTCCTAAACAGTCTTTTACTGCTCAAAAGTTATTCCAAACAAGTACACAAATGTCTGAATGATAGAGTAAATCCACTTCTATATATGTGTACATAAAGAATCATGCAAAACACCGGCATACAACTCTAGCTGACAGTTTCTACATCTTTGCAGCTGAAAAATTATGTGTTCTTATGTTAAGCAAATGTAAAAATTCAAAAGGACACCTAAATAAAGGAGATGGAATTGACAGCCTAGTTTTTATTTCTTTGTTTACTTATTTTATTATTTTTTTATGACTACCTCAAGTCTACAGGAAAATGAGATGAAATAAAACCAAGGACCTATGTACCTACAGTTTCTCACCATGGTTACCAAGTCTTGAAATATTCTATATGGAGATTTAAGTCTTAATCAGAGTTTTTAATAATGTCATAAAACTTAAAACTTGATCACAGGCTAGGAACAACATAGCATATACCTAGAAGCTCTGTCTGAGTTATGAAAATAAGGAAAAAGGGTATGTGGTGAGACTGACAGGTCAACAGACAGATTCCCAAGGCACCTCAAAAATGTTTAAACAGGAACTAATGAACACATTCAAACGAAGTTTGCTAAGTGGTTAAATTAAGAATGGGAGGTTAAATTTGAGAACTTCAAAGAATCAAGCTGAAGGTTCTATATGCACCGAAGTTCCTTTGCAATCAGCAGGTACCTGGAAACTTTTGATGGTCATCTCCAGACTGAGACTTAGGCCACTTTGTCACAATTGTTGGGACAAAGCAGGAATGTGAGAGATTTAAAACAGTAACAACCCAGGATGAATATCACCTGAGGTCAGGACTAGTAGGTTTGTGTTCTGAATAGGGAGAAGAACACTAGTAGTTTTCTTTATGGAGCAAGCATAAACTTAAAATTTAAGGCATTAGTTGGTTCCAAGAGAGGCGAGCAATGTTTAAAAAAGGAATATGGCACTTGTAGATCCTCTTATGAAAGAGCATGATTTCATGAGAAATCGACGTATTTCAAAGTGCGGAACCTAAAATGGGAACTGAAAGCACTAGCCTAAATGCAAAATCTGAACTGGAGAAAAATCAATGTTTCTAATTTGTAAAGAAAGTGCAAATCAAATACTGTTAATATGATATATAAGCACAACATAAACTATTTATGCTGCACACATTAAGGAGAAATTGCTTGAATAAAAGCTATTATTCTGAAAAATGCTGCTAACAACATGCTGACATGTTAGAAAAGTGAAAATAATAACACTGACATTATTAGTACTATATGCTGTTTCCTAGTGATTTCCTAGGATCACCTATTTTCACTTCAAACAGCTGTTTAAATCCCATTTTTGCCTCACCAAATCTAGTTTTGTTTTACATTCATTACATAACTCAGGCATTTACCCTACTACTTATACTATCACCATAATGCTCACTTAGTCGCAAACAAGCAGAGACGATGCTTTTCTATTCTGAATGTAAAGAGGTTTTGATGGTTGCAGCAGGTGACTGCCAGTTAGGGGAATGAAAACACTGATGGTCGCTAAATTCTCTCCTTGCAAAGAGAGGAAGGCAACCCTCTGAAAAAAAGTAAGGAATGCTTGACTGCAAAACAGACGAGGGATGTGTTAGCACACAAAACAGAGTTCAAATCCAGCACCAACATTGTAAAGATGAGAGAACAGAGAACTTGTGAGGAACTGATTCTACTGGTAGCAGAACCCAACCTGTTACCGACACTGCTTCTCCCCCTGGGCTTTCACACGCTCGAGATCATCACCTGTATTAATAGACTGATAAATTCCAGCCACTGTCCTCTTTCTGCCTCTTTTCAAAATTGGTCTGCATAAAAAAAATCCTAAGCATTATTTTGGTAATAAAATTCCATATTAATGTAAAAAGAGGTTTCATATTCAATAGCTTGCTAATCAATCCAAATAGACACACCTCATGCCTCCATCCAACTGCTGAAAGACAATTTAATTTAATAGCTTTGGAGAGCACATATAGAATGAACTGAGGGCACTGCATGACTATCTACATGATGGAAATTCTTGCTGAAAGTGTATCTTTCTCACAATCTCAAAATAGTAAATAGATGGGCATGGATTTGCTGAAAGATATTTTGTTTTCCCTCGGGACTGCTTTCTCCCCAAAGGTTCAGAAGAGTTAGAATGGCATTGAAAACAGAATGAAGAGGCTTGAGCAGCTGCTGTCCGTATTATTTTTTGGCTAGACGATGAATGGGAACTACATTTGTTTCTGATTGTTCCTAAAGAAAATGTCCCTCAACTTTTTCCTTCTGAGATTGGCCACTTCAGGGCTACAATCCTAATATGACACTACTTATAAAAACTGCTTTCAGGTTATTAATTCTACTTACCAAAATTGCCTCAACTACTCAATTTATGCCTTATTTAGTGCAATTATTAAAAATGCATTGCAAATTGAAAAGTAAATAAGCCAGCTGCCGCTGAAACACAGTCGGTTTAGAGTTTTATACTGAATGTGAAGGAAGTAATGAGGGCAAACACTTTAATGATAAAACTGACTCACGCAGTACTTCCATCACTGTAATTTTTTATTGCTTTTCCTACAAATTTCAAGTAGTGAATATAGGCTCAACAGCTCAGCCTCCCTACTAAAATAAATACACAGATTTGTACGTGTATTTGTAAACCCTACCAGGGCAAACAGAACCGCAGAATTAATTGAGGCCAGAAGGATATACCTCCAGAGGTCAACTAGCCTTTCCCCTTGCACAAACAGGAGCTACCTTCAAAAGAGATGAGTTTTTTTGTGGTCTTGTCTGGTCATGCTTTCAGTATCTTCAAATGCAGAAAGCCCACACTGTCTCTGAGAAACCTGTTCCAGTAGCAAACCACTCTCATTATGAAGGTGTTCTCCCTCCTCCCTCCCCATTTCCAAGGAGCATTTCCCTTGGTGCCACTTGCAACCATTGTTTCTTGTTTGTTTGCTCTGCACCTCTGGGAAGGCGCTGGCCTCTATTGCCCTCTCTCTAATGCCTTTAGGTAGCGGCTGACCGCAATGCTCACCATTTATCCACTTGTACATTATACACTCCAGCCTCCACTCCATACCTTTCTTGTTCTGGAGGGCCCAAACTGGACATAATGCTCCAGACATGGCTTCCAGAGTGTCCAAAAAGGGCAATCATATTAATTATGCCTCCCTTAAGTCCTAAAAAAGAATCATGATTTAAGCTTTAATGTCTGCAAAGTGGGAAAATATAGAGATAAGCTTTTAATGCTACACAGGAACGTCAGGATCTCTGCTAAGAACGAACATGAGCAGTAATACTACTAACACCACCACCTACATGCTCCTGTCTCAAGAGCAAGTGTGAAAATTAAGGGAAATTGTCATTCTTAATTGTTAAATATGTTAATTAGACAAGAATTTGGATGATAACTGCTCATAAAATTCACAGCTGGGAAAACTGAGTCTTTTCAGTAAACATAACAGTCTCATCAGCAATTCTCCCTGCCGTTTATGGCATATACCAAACCCCTGACACTGGTGGCATTTCTGCCCAGAACAGGAACGGGGAGCAGGGGGAAGCAAGATTTACCAGTGTATGGTGTTTGCCTCAAATCAACTCCAATAATTTTATATTTCCCATAATCACTGAAAGTTATTATTAAGCTTTTTCTTTTTTATTATCAGTAGAAATTATTTGGAATACAGAATATACAGGCACTGTTCCTGGATTTCAGCTTCAGCCATGTTCCCACTGTTCCGGAGATTTGCTGAAAAGCAGCATTGAAAGATCCTTCTTATTGATTCTATTATCAGGCAGTTTCCTTACCTTTAGCCTTATGGATAAGAACATGTTTAATGGTCCCATCTTAATCACCAAAACTGGCTAGGGAGGGTGAGTGGCTAAAGGACAAAGCAGCAACTGTGAAGGACATTTCTAATCTTATCAGAGGTTCCTTTGGAAAAAGAAATACAACTTCTATCTCCACCCCAGTCATTAGTCAGATATAAACAGCTATTTGACTTGACATGGTTATAAGCTGTATTATCACAGCCTACGCTCTCGCTTTATGCAGTTTATCGGAAGATGGATGATGGCCCACTACCAATCCCAGTTAATGGGGTTAGACATATTTCCAAACAATATGTGCATGGGGAAGGTATCTACATGTGAACAGGGAGTGATTCACTGCACTAGCCTTGTGTATGAGAAATGAGTGTTAAAAGAGGAACTTTTTTAACACGGAAAATAAATCCAGTTCTCCTTAGCAAACTTATCCTCTTCTAAGGACCCACAGCTGTAGAGCTTTTTTCCTTCTTGATTTTTTGCACAGTCTTTTAAAATAAATGCAACATAGACCATTGTTTCCAATTATATAATACATTAGTTATTTTTCACTCAGCCTCATTTTGAGGGTAAAGGTTTTCTTGTTCTAGTGCTTTCGTTTTTCAGTTTTTACAGAATGTTATAAAATGCTTACTAACAACTTCACTTACAGCAACTTTACAGATGCTTTTAAAGTTATTATTCACAATTAGTATTACTGAGAATTATTTAGTAATAACTGCAATATTTAATGCAAACTTAAGAATTTTCCTTTTCCATTTTATGGCTAAAACTCATATATTTGAATTTTAAGTATTTAAACCAAATCTTACAGTGAGGAAGATTCAGCTTCTCATTAAACGTAGTTTTCTGTATTAATCTCTATTTTATGTTTATTTAAGCTATTACCTTTTTGCACTGAAAGATCAACAACTCCCATATAATAATTTTTCCAAATTGTAATTTACATACTTCCAAGTCTCAACCACATACAACTGCTCAAACTTTTAGTTCTACAGCATTAATAAAAGGGCAAGTGTCTAGAAAGTCACATGATTTACAGTTGTTGAATCCTCATGAGTTTCAATGAGGTATCCACGTATCTTAGTTACATAAAATGTACTGGTTACTTGCAAAGGATCAATAAATGGAATTTTAGAAGAAAACACATACACTAACAAAATACAGAGTCAATGCACAGAAAGTATGTTTCAGTTATCATATTCTCCATGCTCCTTTCAGTGCTTGCTTGTGAAGTACTACTATTAAGAAAAATAAAATCAAAACCCCCAGAATACTTTCCCTCCATCCTTTCCTCTTACAGGAAAACTACAGATTCTAATCATTTTCCAAACTTGCTTAAGCTAGATCCATCTCGTTCCCGCTAATTTGCCTACTGTAACACTCAGCACCCAACGCAGAACCCAACAGCAGCCCCCCTGCAGCATGCCCACAGTTTTGTATTGCAGAGCTTCAGAAGAGGAGCTTTCCATGCAAGAACTGATGATCTGTAAATTCAATTAGCCCGATAGAAATATGAGGCAACTGCAGACTTCCATCCTCTGCAGGCCTTTGAGGATTTGTGAAGAATCATTAAAAGGGAACCACGTGATTCAATGTCTCTTCAGTGTTTTCTGCCACTTTCCAACAGGCTATACAAAAGCCTTGTCTTGTCCGTTCCACTCTCCCATTGCAAGCAATTAAACCTGAGATTTCAGATAATGACAAAATGAGAGGGAGTCAGGTGACTAATATTCTTGCACCTCATAGAAAATTCCAGCATTAAGTCATCAGCTTATGATGTAATCCAAGTATGCAACATGGTACTGCTAACTGACTTTTCTGTTGCTAAAAAGCAAAATCAAAAAATCAATTGAAACAAATATTGTACCTTATCCCGACAAAGCTAAAAGCCCAGCTTGGAAAAGCGAGACCAATAAGAGAAATGAAAAAAATGGAAATCATATGCTGAATGCAAGCAGGAATCAAAACTGACCTAAATGAGATGAAAAGGAGTCATATTCATGCTTTTATACCAATATTTCCAGTTTTCAGGACCTATCAAATCTAAGTCGTGGTCAGTTTTCCTAATTTATTTTCCTGTCATGGCATTTTGGTATTATTTTTGTTCGTTTCAGACACATTTCCAGTGACCTCACTGCATGACATGTACTTTGCATTGCAACAAGGCTGTGGTCTAAATGTAAATGGCTCATGGGACTTCTGACTCTGGGGGATACCCAGCCTGGCCTCCAGCGGCTCCCTCGGTGGCACAAGTCTCCCATAATCCCAAGGTCACATCTACCAGACCCCAGCAGATGCATCAGACTGCAGCCATGAAAGGTGTGTGTAATCACCAAGGTATGTGCCGTGCCTTGTTTATCAGTAAACCACAATGACAGAACCATACATTTCCAGATTTGGGGCTGTCATTACTTATGACATGAGTGCTTACTAAAATTTGTCCAACAGTCAAGGGAGTGGCGAACTTCTCATAGGACATTAAAGATGATGCAAAGTAAAAAGCATCCTAAAAACAAAGCCATGCGGCCAATTATTTTCCAGCTATCATTTCTCTTTCTCTATTTAGATTTATTTAAACATTTGAATAGATTTTAATTATTTCTAATATTAACTCTGCTGATTTTTTTAGCTATTAAACAGCAAGCCACTATCAGCAAGTTTGTTTGCTTCTTTTAAATGAACAAAGCATACCATGCTTTTCTTCTGTCAAGTCATTAAGTATTTTGCATAGAAATTTGAATAATGTCCTATTAAAATAAAGAAAACCAAGACACTGGTATTTTACCAGTACCTTTACCATACTGCTTACAGAAATACACTTAGTTTACTAAGAAACGTTGAAGATGCAGGCTGGCAAGGTACATAATTTGTACCTTGGCACATAATTACTATTATGTTCCTTACAAAGCTCATCATTACCTCCTGGGTTTTGCATGATAGGACAACTATGGCATCATAATTAGCTTTCTGTTAAAGCATTTCCCTTCCATCAAAATTCCACAATGTCAAGAATATCTATTTGAACACCCATTAAAAAGCATGAATATATAATAAAAAGAAGCTAGCATAATTTAAATAAATGTATTAGAATATATTTACAATGTGTGGCAAAGCTGCTGCTTAAAGAACCTGAAAATTAAACCCCCATTCAACTTTAAGAACTTTAATTAAAATATGGATTTCTAATTATCTATAAAAAAAATACTACTCAAGAAGTGAAAAACACCATCTAAAAAATTTCATGCAATTTCCCTTCTGAAACTTCTTCATGTTTTCGCTAAAGATTTGACAAATATTTTTTACTGGGTTTATTCCATGAATTTATAACAAAACACAAATTGAAAATCTAGTTGCACATAGTAAGCAAGATTATGAGCTCTCTTTTGAAACCCTGGGTCAGGAACAACTTCACTTACTCTATGCTGGAAAGACACACACCACATGTTGTAAAATAAAAATTATGGAAAAGATAATAGGAGCCCATTACAGTTGGGCTCTTGGTCATAACACTATTTACTTTTTTTTTTTTTTTTTTTTTTTTTTTTGGGGGGGGAGAGGGGTGCTGGGGTGCTGCAGGGGGGTTGGGAATCAAACACATCCCAGCAAAAATCCCAACAAAATACAAAATGTAGGTGAAGTAAAAAAGGGGTTTTTACTTTGATAAAAATTTTAATACTTATGCAATGTATAAACATTTGGGTTTATTTTAAAAATATTGAATAAGGAAACTCAAAATGAGGCTATTGTTTCATTTTGATCTATTATACATATGTATTATATATATATTATAATGCATCTATTTTTATGGTCACAGTGTATTTCAAAAATGTTAAGTCATGAAATCAAAATTAAAAAAAAATATATCAAAAAAATACTCCCTAACACAGATGAAACTGTTGTCCAACACAGATTGTAGAACACATAGTTGTGCTAAAAAGTGAAGCCACAATTGTCTAATAAACCTTTAATTACCACCCCTATGAATCCATATGCATTATGAACATTATAAATTTTAGTACTTTCCACAGAATGCTTTATCACTGTTTAATACTGGGACTAGAACTACACAATGATTTTCCTTTGATACACGCAAACTTTCTTTCCCAGTTTTTCATATTTCACATCCACAAAAAACCATATTTTTGACATTTCCCTTTTTTGGGGCCAGAGATTATGTAAGAGAGTTAATGAAATTCAAATGCTTAGTAAATTTAAGTCAGTTACAAAACTTCCCAATGGCACTAAAAGTACTGAAGAGATGCTTTTGCCAACAACTATACACGGCAATTTTTCCATCTCATTGTCATACAAATTATAAAGCAGGCTGCCAAGAAAGGGCTCAGAACAGATACTTTGAATTACTTTTGGTAACTTTTTATACATCTCTGAATAACTAGACCACTGCTGAAATAACTGTGATTCAGTGAATATGCGATAATGGCTATTTCCCATAGCGTGGCAACAAATCCGCAAGAGTAATTTAAGTAGCAGTGGAAGAGCATGCCTTTTAAACTTCTAAATAAAGATATTTCAAAGCTCATGTAATTGCCTGGAATCCCTGGAGTCACTTCAGAAAACAAATTCTGTCAAAGGGTTTCCTCTCAGGGAAGGGTCACCTTAAAGACTAACAGGGGAAGACAGCAAGTCCATTAGATCAAGTGACCAAATCCACGATCACCTTGACATTTAGATTCAAGAGAAGAAAGGTGTCAGAAAATTAACCAGCCTTTAACTGGGCAAAGACTAAGACCTAAAAGTGGAAAGAGGTGTAATAGAATTGGATATCGTAACACCAAGTAAAAGAGGATAGATGGAGCAAGCAAATACAGGCTCAAGTAATCTGTCTAGTAATTCTTTTTAAAAAGCAAGCTCTGTAATGCTAGTGAGCTTCAGGAGAAAAGTTCATTAAGTTTCTAAGCCACAGAAGGAGTGGCTGGATATAGTAAGGCTAGTTTCTTGCAGAAATTATACTAACTTATCAAGCATTCAGATTTTGTACATGCATGCATGTAAATATATGGTGTAAAGTCATATACATTGTAGTGCCAACTTACTTATCCTTACTGACCCTAAGATTAATTTTCCATGATATCTATACTCCCAGCCCCCCAAAATACCAAATCCTCTACCTAACTTCCAAACCAAGCTAAGGAGTGCAATGCAGGTAGCACTTGGAAGAACAAGCCAGAACAAGTTCTGGCATACATGACAGGGCATCTCTTTAAAATGACAAAATATGACCATAAAGGGATAGTAGAAGACAAACACTTAACTGACACTCAGGGTAATCTCCACTGGGAGTATTAGCACTTAATTGGGAACAAACTAACTGACTGACTTAATTCTGATATATTGCACCATCTGTAGAGTACAGGTTATAATTGATAGGCCAGCTGGATGTGAAATAAGGTACAGTATGTGAAATGTTTTACTGTGTTTCTTACTCATTATTACTTTGCAAGTAATTCCTTTCTATTACAGTTTAAATTGTCCTATCAATTAAATGGGCATTGTTTTGTACTGATTCCTTGTTAATTAACATGCTACGAAATAGGTCACAGCTTTCAGTGCATGACAAGACTATCACTTTGAACATCTCATTGTTATCTCTCTCCACTATAAAATTATCTTAAGAGCACACACGAAAACAGGTCACAGAGTTGCTCATGACCACCATCCTGTGCAAACACATGATTAAAAGGAAATTCCCAGTTCTTATACTAGCTCTGACAATCTGCAAAACACACTTCCAATAATTTTTCAGTCTAGCTATACTGAATATGGAACCTGAAACGTGGGAACAGTAAGATGAAAATTACTGGGTTTGGAACTATTGAGGCCTAGAGCACTTTATTGTCTTTATGCTGCTGCTGAGGTAATTCGAGCTGAGAATCAAAACGTTGCAGTTGGTTTATCCCCAAATTTGGCCAGTTTTGCAAACCTCTTAAACGTATTTTGTAATACATTTCAAGAGTTGGTCAAGAGCATCTGGGTCTTGGAACAGGTTTTCTCTTATTTAGTATAACAAAACCCAAAAGGCTGACCTGAAAGTCCTGATGGTAAGGGCAGAAACAGAATAAAACACGTTTGGAGTATCTTTCTGTCACTGGTACATAAATACTTTCACCAAGGAATTTACCTAAATTACTAACTGTAAGGCAAATATTTGTAATATGACCCTAAATAAACCCCTACTGGCTTGGTATGAAATGAAGTTATTATAATAAAAAGGTTTATTGATGGGTTCAGTGATTTCCTTTTATACGTTTCTGCATGAATGTAATAGGGCAAGGAGGACAGCAAACGGGACAAAAAAACCTATCAGATCCTGACTCACTGATCATGAGTGGAAAAATCATACAAAAATGGTTAATTGTACGGAGATGAAAAGGCCCATTCACAATTTTAGTTGCATTTCAAAACTAGTTGAAGGGACAGTACATTCCCCAAGCCATGACAGTCCCAAATGCAGTGATTTCAACATAGTCTCATGGTCTGCGTAAAGAAATTCAAACACATGAGAGAAATGTAAGGAGCTGCTGTCATTCCTTGAGCTTATACTGCTAAATGAAATGATATGTCATAAATCAATTAAAACAAAAAAGTATAGCACAATTGCTGAAAAAAAACCATAACTCGTGATCTGCCATTCAACAAAAAAGCCAACAGTTCACTTTACATGTTGATCTTTGGTGTTTCTTAACAGACATAACTATTTTATACTTGTATGCATTAAGAAAAGAGTTCTAGGTTTGGGGTTTGATTTACAACTTTCACCAGGTAATTTCCAAAATATCATTGCAAAATACACTTCATTATATTGTTTCTGTCATCCAGTATGTTGTACCATACTGGCAACCAAATACAGGTGGAAGTTACTTGGTCTCTAAAAGACTGGAATTATATTTGAATTAATCATTTTTTGTAGAAAAACCAAACTATGTTTTAAGAACAGTGGTTTTCAAAAGAAACTCAGAAACAAGCTTAACTTTCTCTCCTGTGTTTCAAATATTTTCCAGGGGAAACAAAAATAACTTGAAGCTTCTTGTCTCCTGAACCATACTGCAAAAGGTCACTGCAGATAAATCAGTGCCAGAACAACAGTTATTACTAAGCTCCAAATGGCCTGAATTCTTCCATTTTTCAGTGGCAAAGTTTTGTTCAACATGAATTAAATCTATTATACAAGTCATTGCTTCATGTCCTGCACATATCCAGAAGTCTGTACACATCAACACAAACACAGAAATACTCTGTAGAATCTACAAGTAAATAAGAGCATGTATTTAAAAAGCTATGTTCTCATGTATCTTCCCTAAAGCAAGAGAAGAGTAGAAAATTACCACAATCAGTTAGCAATTCTTTTTCCTTGATTTCTATGGATTACCTACTGTTCACAACAAGAAAATCAATCAATAAACAGGAGTCATATTGGTAAGGGGCCACAATACTATATGTTACACTTACATCATACAGTAGATCCAAATTTAATCCAAGATAAATGACTCCATGAGCATGACACAACATGTGCAATTTGTGGTTTTATTTCTATCATATTGATCTGCTGAGCAGCTTGCAATAAATGCCATAAGCAATATGCCACACATACATTTTGCTAGAAGGTATACAGTGTACCTCCTCCAATAAAAATCTAAAAGTTTCTACAGCGAAACAGTAAAAATGAGATTATTTAGAAATGCTCCTTGTGTAGCATTTAAGTGCAAACTCTTAAATTTTTATCAAGTCTGTTGTCACAATGCCAGGGCAGCATGAATTCTGGCTGCTTTGTATGTCAAACACACAGCAGCATAAATAGAAAGAACTTGAAATTAGAATCATAAAACCAACTGATAAGCAGGAATATGGTTTAAAAGATGAAAGATGACAAAACACCATATGCAAATCCAATTTTTACTCTAATGAAATGTAATATATACACAATTTTTAATTGCTTACTTCTGTAAAAGCAAAATGAGGCAAAGAACATAAACATATCAGAATTTACTCTTTTGCTTACATTTTCAGGCTTAATTAGAAATATTTTAGGGCATGTATATAACATTTGCCACAAATTGTAGCAACATATAATATGTTATGCTACATCTTTGCAGAGCTGAAAACAAAAACCTTTATACTTTGAAAAATATATGTGAAATGAGCACAAATATATGACTTATTCCAGCTAAACTCGCCTTATTATAAAGAAAGCATTACGAAAGCTCATGACACAAAACGGACCAGGAGGAGACTTCCAGCCAAGGGTAACGGAGAAAAATACACAGAGGTCTTAAAAGTTGAAGCAACAGCAGGCTGCAATTTTGACTGCTGTTATGGGCGTTATGTTATTCACTGCAATTCCTGCTAACAGCAGATTTAAAGATAGGCAGTTCCATACTAAAAACTAGACATCAATATAAATCTTCATGTAATTGTCTAACTTCTCAAAATAGTTAACATCCCTGTGTATTAACAGTTAAAACTGTGTCCATGGCTCAGTATTCTGTAGATTTAATGAAATTTGTTTCCTGCCTCACCAGTTTCAAGTATTAATAATTCATGTTAAAAAAAAAAAAAATTACAATCCCTGAAGAGAAAAAAAAAAATAAATCTGGTGAAAAAGCACCGAAACCTGTTCTCCAAACAAATAAAAAACCATATCATACATAACAGGGAAAGATAACTATTCCTAAGAAAACTTTAATACTGAAATTAAAACACACAACACAACCTCTAACACAGACAAAGTTGATCGACCGGGATGCTAAAGAAGAAATCCTAAGGAAAACTTCAATGTTTTGAAAGTGCTTGCCTTGCTAATTCCACTTTATAGTTCAGTGCTCTTTTGCATCTTTGAGTATATTAAGGTAGGTATTTTACATCAAAGGCTGAGACCAGTGAATCAAAGAGACAAAAGAACAGTTTTCCTCAGACTGCATTCCAACACAAGCTCACTATTACCCAATGCCCCAAGGACAACTGAAGGATCCGATTTTAAGCTCAGCTTCTTTTTCATGGAACCAACACATCTCCAAAAAGCTAAATAAAAGTCACCCATTTCTGTGAGAGAAAAAGAGCTCCAGTAATGCACAAAGTTCAGTGAGCCTGAATCTAGGCAGCGTTTCATTATGTCTCACATCTCTGCAAAGCAACGTTTCTTCACTGTGCCTTAAGGAACGCACAGGACATCACATTTCTGCAGGTTTTCAAACTACATCTGTTGCCTCCCACTTCCACAGCCTGTAGCTGGGTGTAGAAATGTCGTGCAGTCCAGCTAGGCATGCATGGTTCCAAACCTCTCAGAAAAAAACAGATTCAAGAAACATATACCACCAAACATGCTTGGAGTCACAGCACTGCCCAAGTTAAGGCAGTAGCCATGGCTTCCCTGCTAAATATAGTACAGGACCTTTCTTCTTTTTTTTTTTTTTTTTTTTTGGGGGGGTGGGGGGAGGGGGGGTGGGAAAAGAAGAAAAAAAAAAAAGGAGGAAATAAAAAAAGATGATCAAGAAAGCAATATGGGGAAGGTACATTTTCCAGGTCTGATCAAACTGGGGAGCTACTTGTAGATGCCTGTTCTGGACTGACCAAGGGAGGGATGAAAGGGGGGTAGAGGAAAAGAGTGACAGAAAGGCTCAGCGGAGAAAGAAAATGAAGGACAATTTGGGGAGGAAGGTGAGCAATAGGACTAAACAGCAAACAGAACAGATCCAGCTGAGAGTAACATTTTTTATTTTAAGAGACCCTTGGTTACGTCTTGGCTCAGTTATATCTGCAGGATATATCATTTCTCACAAATTTTCCTGCAGTAGCCTTTTGATGAGGTGGCACAGTAATAAATGGGGAGATAATTTGATGTGTTGAACTTTTATTGCTAGTGAGGAATAAAAGGATTTTCAGCTCCCTGGCTGAGTCTGCAGTACTGACAGCTGGAGGGGGGAGGGAGAACTCCCCCAGATTAAACCACTGGCAAAAGGAGAATAGGTATGGATTTCTCATAAAAATAACTTCAGCAATGAAATGGCAGCAGAGAGTACACGTGAGAATTAAACTGTGATTACTGATGGAGTTTGCTAAGTTGGCCTGCCATTCTAAAAAAAATTAAAAAGTGGGGATACACACACACAGTCTCTCTCTTTTCACAAGCAGTGGGAATTCACAAGCACTTGGCATTACTGAAAAACGTAAGTCCTCAAAATAGAGCCCTAAAGGTGTAACTCATATGCATAAATGAGCAGTGCTTCTTCAAACCGCTGCCTGCTTTATTAAGTAATTTTCACCCCACTATTTTTGAAGGCTGACCACAGTTTATTTACATAACTTCATTTTCCTTTTAATATATTTTTTATGTAATAACCAAAGAGAACAAATAAAGAATTTTAGAGGGTTTAGAGAAGAAAGAATTGGGGGAAAAAAAACCCCAAACTACCTAGTTTTACTGAAAATCACTTACCAAGTGCCTGTGCCAGGCGCCGGCCACGGACCCCCTGTGAGGGGACAGGGGCACCCCCACAAAGAGCTCAGCCCCTCGGCCAGGCTGCGGGTGCTACTGGGGGAACGTGTGTCAAAGAGCACAAACCCACCGGACCCAGATGGGGAGAGGAGGGCACAAAGGGAGTGAGAACCAGTGTGAGGGGCACCAAGGGCGGTGGGTCCCCAGGCCCGCACTCGCTGGGCACTTGGCTGGTTTGGCCAAGGCCACCCGCCACCGCCACCTCTTCGCTGCCATCCAGAAGATGCAGTTTAAATTAATACTTCCTTTTTCATACTAATCCCACAATAAATGCCAAGTAAATCCCACTACTTTGAATGAGTTTGTGAGGGTTTTCTTAAAGTACCTTTGTTTCACTGGTATATCAGAAACTTTTCAAGAAGAAAAGCTATATACATGCAGGGGGTGTGTAGTGTGTGACTACTTAAAACTATAACAATAGAAATTGTTGAGATGTGCTTATTCTATCAGGCTTTAAGACAATTCTCCACTTCAGGAAAAGTAAACTGAAAAATTCTGTTAAAACCGAGACCTTTTACAACTGCGTACAAGTATCACTTCTCTGAAGGAAAGGTGTGTTTCTGTAATGTGTCCCCCATGGCAGTGTGCCTCCAGCACGACTGCATTCACTCTGCCAGCTTCTTTGCTACCTGAGCTAATCCTTTCCTTGTTACTACCAAGATTTTCTTCATCTAAAGAAGGTATATAGTTATGCCAAGCGGCAGGTCATTGTTAGGATTAGATGCTTGGCACCACATGAAACACAAGTGTTTAGAAGCATTGCTATGGGCAAATTATATGAGAAAAAAATATTTAAAAAATAATCTTGTCACGTGATGAGAGGACACACACACAACTCCTGCCTCGCACGTGAGCACAGGACTACACAGGCCTAAAACTGTGTTAAAGCACATCTCTTTTGCAAAACCTGTTGAAAATGATTGTGATTTTCTATGCTGAAGTTAGTGAGCAATAGTTACCACGTTTTTTCACAGGTGTGTATCCTTGTAAACTTAGACAGAAGTCTCTTAATCTTTTTTTTTTTTTTTTTTTTTTTTTCCCCTCTTTCTTGAAAATGACTGGAATACCTACTTATACACAGAATACCTAAATAATGCAAAAGCAGTGAATGGTAACTCTAGGACAGTTGTAAACGTAGCAAAGAAACCTTACAGACCAACTAGCAAGACAACATGGTATGTGACTTCTCAGATTTTTCATGTGTTTAGAACATTTCAGACTAACTTAGAAAATACAGAAATCAGAAATGCCCTGCACGCCCTCTCCCCCCCCAAAAAAAAAAAAAAAAAGAAAAAAGCATTACTTTATTTCACGGAAGAGTAAATATCTAAACTTGAATGGCTCCTTGGAGGAAGTCTAACACTCCTTTGATAAAGCATACTTTGAAAAGTACAGCTGCTTTACCTGTGCTTTTAGTCTGCTTTCTATCCTACCATGTTAAGCACATGTCCTAATTAATGATGACTTAATGATGTACGATGACATATATATGAATGAGTTATGATTTATGTAAGGTATTTATATTTTCCTTCAAATTAAAAAAGCTTAATCTTAGTGCTCCATTCTGTCTTCAAATATCTACCTGTATGATTGCAACATATGCAATCAATTGTGAATGTTGTTTTGAATTACTGAAAAGCAATTGAAAAGTGTCCCATCAAAACTGAAAAGGCATACAAATTGTTAATGCAAATTTTTCTGTGTACTTCTAAAACTTTATCTGACCAAGGATACTGGGGTGGAGGGTGGGGAGTGAGGTCAGGGGGGGAATAAGAAAATATATATATACACACATTCACATGCAACAGATAATCTATAAGTAAAGATCTATTTTAAAGCAGTCATAAAGTGTTCTTTAAAATAAAATTTAAAAAATATCATGTACATGTTAAGGAACAATAGTTAAAAACTTAGTAAACTGACTTCTGTCATTTTCAAAAGAAAAAAGGAATAAAGCAAATAGGCTGTCATTCAAACCCCAGTGGCTTTCCGCTTGGCCTGATTTGTTCTGAATCTTCTAAGTGATGAGGAAATACCATGTCTAAGTAACATTAGGTATCCTCATCTTTACTGTGTCACATCTCCAGAACAGAGACTAACACAAAAGCATACAGTTTTTCAATGATTAAGTAAAGCCACCATAAAGAAATCCAGGAAAAATACGACAACAAATGTATATGCTACAAAAGACACAACTGCCACAGTGCTCAGCTATAAAATATAAACAGATGTATTTCCACAGAAGTAAAATCAGCTTGGATATTATCTGATTGTAATTAGCTTCTAGTTTTCCTACTAAAATTTTAGCCTTCTAAGCAAATCACACTCCTAACGTGTTAAAAAAAAAAAAAAAACACAACAAAAAACACAAAAACCAAGCCCATATCGAATGATCTCCTCCTTCCAATATCATACAAATTTCCAATTAAAGGCATAAGAAAATCAATATAAGAGTCTTTCAATATATCTGGTTTGGAGGCTGGCCTAATACTATAAATGACTATAGCATTTGTTTTTAAATTAAAATGAAGCAGGTTTAATTAATTAGTCTCTTGTACTACACCATGGTACCTCCACTCCTTCCCCCCAGGCATCCCCCAAAGCCAGCGCAGGAGGCCAGCCAGGCAGAGGCATCCCTGGCAGGGGCTCAGCTTATGTCCTGATGCACTTCCCAAAACTGCACAGAGGGGTTGTATAATAAGAAAGGTCACACACCACAGACTTCCTAAAGGTTTCCGATGTGAAAAAGAGATTCCAGTAACTTCAAAACACCATAGCATTTTCAGCAAGGAACTTAACAATACTAGGTTTCCTCCTTTTTAGTATTATTTTTAATTGACCAAATAACTTGATGAACACAACCACTATGAAGAGCAATTTCATTAACATGTATGAAGTTCAAAAGCATGCATAAAAAATACTTTAAGCTCTGCATAGGTTTTGCCACTTGCTGAACCCTTAGGAAAGCACTCTCATCTGATTTCTCATGAGAGAAACATGGATGTTTAACCTGCAGATCACCCTGTCTCAGAGACTGCAGACTGCTGAACTGTTCTTCAAAATACAGCAAAATGGGGTTCCTGTAAACATCGCAACTGGACCATTTAACAGAGCATTTCACCACGGAAGGAGGTGTGAACTGCAGCCCAGCACTCTTAGCTCATGAAAGCCAAACCAGCGTTTCTACAAAACATGCTATGACCTTCAGCATCCGCAATTATCTAGCTCTTACCCTGCCCCACAGCTGCTCAACAATGTATTTCCCAAGAGCACAGCTCCACCAGTAGTGCACCAGAAAGGCTTGCTGTGTCCATGCTACTCAGTGAATACCAGTCCCACTCAAGCATCCTCCGGAATTTTCAAACAGCACCTTTTATATTTGGCTAACTTTCTAAGACACACAGATAGAAATAGAGCAAACCAGGAGGAAATCAACATGTTAGAGAGACTTTAGAGATTTCCTTCTGAAGAACACAGGAGATGTTACTGTTGTACAACTTGACATGTCTTTTCACTTTTTCATTGTTTCCTAAAGGAGTTAGATGAACCTTGGATACCTTTTACATGAAAGAACCAAGGCAACTCAATAGGTTCAAGATAAACAAAATCCCAAACACCTGAAAACTACAGTTGTCATTAAATTTAAAGGTTCACTTTCAGTCTTATGCTTGTTAGTCCTCCTTCCCCAACCCTGCCTAACCTTTTAGTCAGACATGATGTAAACAGAACAGACTTCGCTGTTTTAACCTTCCAACATGCTATGCTCCTTTGTGCTAATAAAAAATACAGTTTCTAAGCCAGCATGTCACCTACTTGTGACAGCTCCCAAAGGAAACCCATGCATCTGGTTACATAGTGTGTGGCTGCAAAGTAATCGTGTTTGCAACACAAACACACTCTGTCCTAGAACTCCAGTAAAATTCTAACATGAACTGATTTCACTGTAACAAAGGCACAGGTTGAAGACAGCCCCAAAAAATAAGCAGATATAAGCTACAATTCCCCATTTCTCCTTGCAGCGTAGGAAGTACAGATTAATTTTCAGAAAAACTCACAACCCCTCAACTGCGGAAGCTGCCTCTTTTCCTCTGAATATAACTTCCCTGCTCCAAGGAGGAGACACCCTGCACTCCTCCTGCACATTAAGTCTCATTAATAATATTTATAGTATTAATAAGTTATTAATAAATCGATAATAAAATTAAATTTAAGGTTTTAATCTCATACCTTCATGTGCTTTAAATGCTGTGGGTATTGAGCAACTGAGCAACTATAAAACGGATCACTAAGAGGTTACTTTGCTAGATGGATATGATGTCAGTAACATCAGAGGTCAGAATTAACACCTGAAAAGTCAGTAGATGTCTAAACAAGATGCCAGATTAGAGTGAATGCATTAAGAAAAAGAAACTATTTCACATTTACTTCCTATATTAATGACTTAAAACCATAATTGTCCCCTGGTTTTCTAAGAAAGGCTTTGTTTTCTTTGAATCCTAGGAGTAGAAACTACCTATGTAAAAAACTACCTAGCGAACCTATGCACGGTGCCTCTTTCAGCTAGATACTCTGAAGGAGAAGTTTCCTGGATATATCTTCTATAGTGAAAATATGATCTGGTTAGTTAAGGGTGTCTAAGACCACATGGACTATGTTATTCTTCCAGTAGATGCAAATTAAAAGAAAAAGCCATAAATGACACCAATTTCATGGTAATTTTGAGCCAAGTTCTTGTAGCAATGTTTCAAAGGTAATTAGACGCACAACCTACCACAGAGAGGAATTTCTTCCACTAAGTTATCTGGACTATAGTTGCAAGCATAAACACTCCAAAGAGGCTTCTAAATTTTGACCTAAACCTGAGCTGATCTGACTTTCACCTTATGCCAAAAGCTGTCTCCTGAATTATGGCAGCACGCCCAATTCACCTGGAAGCAAACACTCCCCTGGCAATTTCAATGGCCACTTAATATTTCTCTAGGTACACTCTGATGAAAAAAACTACAGCCAATAAAAAAAATTAAACATCAGCTTTCAGATTATTTTTCCTACAAATTAATTATAAAAAACTCTATTAATTAATTTCATTAGTTTAACTTAGACAATATTATACTACATTATAATTCTCACTTTAATTTTGGCACATGATTTTATTAGTGTATTCTATCAGTTTTGATGGAGGTTGAGGGCTTCCTGGTGGAATCTTTTCTCCTCTATCTAATAAAGGTTATTAAGAATTTAAATAAGACTTGAAAGTCAGGAAAATTTAGACACCAAAGTAATGGCTATACATATTTCACAACAGTAGGTCATTAGCGGTCTGATAGTCAGTCAACTAGATTAAAGCTTCTCATTCATTTTAATAAAGAGCTTTCCACCCAGCTCCTGAAACCCCAACCCAAAAATGTGAGACTGTATTTAAACTGCAGGATCCAAAGTAAGAAGGAAGTGTAAAACTTTGCACTTTGCCCAGTATCTTTTTGGTTGTGAACAGCAGCTGTAGTCAGAAATAAAATGGAAGACCATAGAACCTGCAAGTACCCTCATACTAGAGCTCTTTAAAAATTCTAATTACATCAAATATGCCTACAGAATTTAGCACCTGCACTAGCACTGCCAATGTCTTGCGGCGTATTCCATAGCAGCAATCAGACAGATGCTCGACCAGCCTCCCTCCTGCTCAGATTGGGACTTATGTCCACCCCTGTGGACTGTATTATGCCATACTGATATTACCAAAACTAGTGAGCATGCAAAATTTATTACATGCATGCTACAGGAGTCTAGAATGCTTAATTTTTTTTTTTATGCAAGCTTACTATTACTGCATACTCCTGCAAATTCATGACAGTGATGAGACCTGAAACTACAGTAGCATTATCTAAAAGAATTATGCCCCATGCATCAACTACATATTTCGTCCCATTTTATTAATTTTCTAAAACAACAGATGACAAAAAAATCCAGTGACCCATTTAAACAATCTACATAATAAAATTATGGCCAGCAGCCAATCTGAAGTGAACTGATTACGCTGAAGAGGTATCTGGGGTCCTTTATATTCTGTACTTGGGTGACCCTTGGAGTGGTTTAATGAAAAAATTTCATGGCATGTGAATCACTGAGCAGGAAAAAAGATTACTAAAACCTCTCTAAAACTGCACCAAATATTTTTTTTAAAAAATAAATATTTAAACTCCGCAATATGATGGAATACGTATCAAAGTTTCAGTTAACAGTAACTTGCTCTTCCATACATCGAAATAAAGAGGCCCAAGGAATGTGTAACACAAGGCAACACTGCAGAGGAAGTAAAAAGCCATTTCATTTCTGGATCACTTGTTTTTAGTAAGGTTCGATAAAGCATGGTTCAGTGCTAATAAACAAAACCTCCGTATGCTATGTAAACTAAGGATTGAAGCTTTTTTTAAGAAGCGCTGCAGTTTTGACCTAAGAAAGCCAGCCAAGGAGACAGCCTGACATCACCCAGCATGTTTTCTCCAGTCCCCAACTTGCACAACTACTTTACTGTCTGATTGAGGTGGGAACCATCTATCAACAACCTGCCCTCTGTTTTTTTCATCTCCCCCGTTCCTTGCCCTGGCATCACTTGCTGCCTTTCCTGCTGTCCACAGGGTCTTCACATTTAAATCAGCCATTGTGCTTATTCAAGTGCAAATTAGATCAGCAGGAAATGAAAAATCACCTCAATCCAGACCACTGCCATTAGTAGCAGAGCTAGCACCCTTGGAAACACAGCAGACATCAAACTGTACAGCTTGTGGCTTCTCTAACTTTTCATTTGACAAAACCTACTGGGCAGGTTAAGTTAAGTTGCTGCTGTGCCCATTTCGCCATGGCGAGAGGAGGAATTCTGGCATCGAGCACATGGAGGGGGAGTGTTGGGACTCTTCGCCAAATTATTTTTGAAAATCCACAGAGCACCTGGGCTGTGACACTTACCACCTGCAGGGACTGGCTGGCAGGGCAGCACGCTCCACATCTGAGCCAAAAGCTCCGCTCTGGTGTAGCGCTCTCCAAGTCTATATGGGATCTTCAAAGACCAACTACCGCAGGGGTGGCCAGTCCTATTTTTACAGTCCCAGGCACTTTTAGCAACAACATATAGCCACTTTGAAACTGAACAGAAGTTAATGACTTCCTAACTTAAAGCAACATTTTTCCTCATACTGTGGAGTACTCACTTACCAAAATGCTAAATGTATTCATTTGCTTAATCTCCATACTGACTGCGTCTGAAACAAAGAGCTAGAAATTTCGCTGTATTTTATTTTTAAATTTAAAATTTATTCATTGCAAACGTCATCCAAGAAACATGTGTTCCCTACTGACATCAAATCTAATTAAGATGGCCATTATTTCACCAAGAATCCTCTGAAACATCTAATAATTTTATGAGCTACTGAGACCTATATATGATGACATTATAAATGACTTTGTTTAGATTTCTGTTTTCCTTTCTGCAACTTGATGACAGCTTCCATTTTCTACATTACCTACAAAATGTAAAAATACAATTATTTCTTTTTTCTCCAAGGATTCATTTTAAATGTGCCTAATAATCGCCTAAACAAATACCTTTTGCTTTGTCCTTGTACTGAACAAATAGGCACAATTCCACAAAATGGCCCTGACTGATGAAGATCTATACCAGTGTTTCAGAGGTTAAAAGAGAACAACTGTGGTTAAAATGAACATTTCTCAAAGCACAACATGTTCCAGCATGCCTTGCAAGATATGCAATATGATTTTTAAACTTCTTCCATGTTCCCTTCTGTACTATGCTTTACAGTCTAAATACTATTCAGATGGATCACAGTGCTTTTAGACTTAATTTCTATAACCCTCAATTTATACAATGCACACAATATATTGCAAATTTTAAAAATAGTTTAAGTAGTTTCAAAAAGGATAAAACTATGAAACCACAGGCAATTACATGCAACCTGTCGAGTTTAGAAGTTACATTCATTCTCCTCTATAGGAAAATTAAAGCATTGTTACAGAAGCATTTTACAAGCAAAACACTCCAAAATAGAGCTTTCTCAGAAGAAAGGCATCTGAAGAAATCCTCATAGTTCTTACCATGAAAAAAAAAAAGCTCATAATTGTAATTTTGTTGGTAAATGATTTAATAAATTGTATAGCATACCAAAAATTAAACCGTTTTTTTACGAAATACTAAATTAATACCCTTTAGTGGTACGAATAGGTCTGACAGAAACCAGACATTCTAACCCAGCATACTAAGCAAATTCTGTCAAGTATAGGTCAGAAAAATATTCTGACCAGACAGTATAGAAATGGACTTATATTTTTAATCAATACATTGGAGAAGAATCACAAAGAAGAGGTTTTCTTTCTTTGAGCAGTAAGAATGCTGAAGAGTGAGATTTGACACGTTTCTAAAGGTCACATAAAAATTTCTTTCATTTTTCACTCTGCCTCTTAAAAGATTTTTTTTCACAATGATGAAAAATACCTAATTTGTTTTAAGTACAAAAATAGCATTTTCTGTAACTTTTACTAGCCAGACTATAGCTGAGAAAATGGCAATACTGCTTGCTTTTCTATTTCACGGGTGATATTTTCTCACAGTAAGTATATCACATATAAGGCACGCACACCACAATCATATCTATATGCTACATATCACACACAAATTATGTCACACATGCAGGCAACTCAACTGTCTATCAGAATCAAAATTAAGCTATTAATCTTACTTGTTATAAATCTAAGCATACTAATCTTCGTACAGTTCTTAAGAAGGGTATGACTAGGACAAAATCTGGAGACAACATGAGCAAGGAAAATGAATGACATCAGGACGTTCTCAGCGGCATGTTACAAATGGTAGAGAACAGTGGAGACAGGCTGTGTAAGTGTTTGGCATGACACAGGCCCAGTGGAGAATAAACACCAACAGCAGTAGGACAAGTTCAGGGTCTATGAACATTGTTAATACTCTGATAAGTAAATATATGCAAAAGATTTATATTTTTTTTCAGTCACCTGTCATTCAGAAAAGTGTTAACTAAGCAAAACAGACAGAACCCACTAAATACTGTTTTAATGAAGGTTCCTCTGTTTGACCAGTCTCTAAACAAAACTCTAAAATTGTTACAGGCTTACAAAAAAAGATTTTTTTTGTTTGTTTTCTTCTCTTTTTTTGACTACTAAAATCAATAGAGTTGCTTCCATCCAAGTAACACAACTGCAAGAGCAGAGAAAAATCAGCTTCAAGCAATTATCCATGTTCATAAATCTTCGTTCAGCCACAACCACATTAACCTTCTCGCAGTTTTATATAGTAAGTAAAGCATGTTGCCAGACAGTAACAGAGATCAACAGCAAAACTTCTTTTTATTTACCTGAGATAAACTGTACTGGATGTAATCACTTTTATGTAAGCAATTACTAAAGTGCATTTTGTTTGTATTTTCACTGGATCACTCATTTGTATTTATCTCAAATATAGATCAGCGTTTGTTAACACATTATTATGAGGATATTATTGTAATCTACTGTTGCACATGACTATCCATCAAAAATATTCAAGGAAGCAAGCTACACAATGCTAGCTTAAGAGCATGTGTATTTTTGCTTTAACTAATAACCACTAGCTTTCTGTAGTTTGTGATGGGAAATATCTAATGGACATCCAGAATTCATTTGCTAATGTCAAACTAAATTTTTATTAGGCCTCTCAGCCTAACTTTTTATTGTTGGAATGTCTACCAAATTAAAAGAAACGCTGAAAGTAATAAAAAATACCGGGAAAGCAATTATTTTCTCCACTCCTCCCCCACATAAAAACAATGATTCTTTCTATAACGTAGCTAGCAACAGGAAGGCATCCAGCGGTTACACAGCTTTTCCCAAGATAGAAGCTGACATTACACCTCCCAGTCTAGTGCTGATGTGCGTAAAACTAGTACAATGAGCCCTGACATTTGTCATTGTACTTAGCTGCAAATGCATTACAAGAAATTACAAGGGATGCTATCAGAAAATTGCAAAACCAATGAGTGTTTCACTTAGTTACTGCAATTCTTCAATGCTATTCCAATCTTGTGCAAATTAGAAGCCACTTATAGCTCTGAAAACTGACAGGAAACCGAATGAGGCTTTCATTATGCTTTTAATAGTCTTATTGGGTTACTTCCTATCAAAAGACTCTTGAGGAAGAACTATATAGCATTCCTCTATATTCATGCCAGGTACAAGCACTAACCCAAGATAGTTCATTACACTTCTGGAACAAAAAGCCCAACCAAATTCCCTTCCACCAAAGGGAAATAACAGTAGAAAGAAAAAAAAAATCCTTTTAGAAGCTAGGAAGAAGATTTGATTTACACTGCATGAATATCATGAATTCTTTCTTTGTGGCTAAAGGAACGTTAAGTACTTTAATCAAATTTTGCATTTATAAATCATTTTTTGTAACAGATTTATGAATACTAAGGAAACTGCCTAGTAGCTCCTGCAATGCATAGTTCATTAGTATTGATTCTAAAACTCCTTCACTAGACTGCCTCCGGTCAGTGCAGAAAACACTCATACTACTAAAACCACCCAAGGTTTAAGGCAATGTAAAATTTAAGGTCCTGGAAAGCCCTGTACAAGGAAGATCAGGGCACTTCCCTAAAAGTATCCCATAAAATTAACAAGTGATATTGCTATGGACATCTGAATAATAAGAAAACATGAAGCACGGCTAAGAGAACATGCCTGTGTCTCCACTGTATTTAGTGGATTTCAATTGCGTTATTCTTCCACCTGAACTCCAACTGTGTTGATAAAGTCACTGAGGCAAATGACTGACAGACACAGTGCTGGCATCAGCTGTACCCTGAAAGCTTCTACAAACACCACGGAGTGGGTGGGTTTGGTCCTGTGGTGCTCCCGTGCACCCAGTACCTAACTCCAGCTCACTCTGTCCATGCTTAGTTCATCATTTGGTGTAGATCCTCTCTAAGTCTGTTCAGCTCAGGCTCTTGTGTGCTGGCACCCCCTTGCCCCGTGCCTTACTGGTGACTCGCCCAGCTGACAGGCCAGTGGAACACAAGGAAACCTGTTGGGCAGAAACTGGACGTGGTCTGGTTCACAGCCAGGGTCTCACATCCTCACCCACCCTCCCACAGCAACACTAAACAGGATGTGCACCTTCCAGTTGTCACAGGGACCATCATGTGAGTTGCTTCTACAGAATAATAATGTTTAAGACAAGATACTGCTTATTAAAGCTGTGTAGAAATTCCAGGGCAGGGGGGAGGGAGGCAAGAGAGAGATTGGACTCTGGGAGTGTCCAGATTTATTGAGGAAAGGCAAATAGTTAAGACTTGCCAAAAGGAGGAGATGAAGCTGACAGAGCTGAAAAATAACCTCTTGATAACAAAGCATCCCAGGGAATCAGTTAATACTCTGATCATTCACATGTGATTCAGCATGTCCTCAGCATGCACCTGCTCTATGTTAGCTATCTAAAAATATAACACTGAGCAGCCACTACCGTTTAAACAGAGGGAGTCCAGGCTATTTCTTGCACGTTTAAAAACAAAATCAAGTTACACCAAAACCACTACCATGGTTAGCTACTGAAGCTTTTAAGAAGCCATCATATGTACACAGTGTCCAAGTATCTTCTCCACATGTATGTGCATTTGTATGTATATGAATGAACCAAGAATCCCTAGAGAGTTAAGAGCTATACAGCATTAAGGCTTAAACCCCACATTCTCCTGCACTAGGCCTGACGAAAGTCACTGACATCTAAGAGATAGGAAGGCATGCCTTCAATTAAAAAAGTTGAGATCTGGCATATAAATCAATCTGTCTATCATAATTCACCAGCCTGTTTTATCAATTCATACTTGGCATATGTTCCCTTAGGCACCATAACCTGATGTTATAAATTAGTCATCTGCTGCTGCCTTAGCTTATGTGAAAGTTTGGATAGGGGTGAAAAGTCCTTAGAGGCTAAGGAACTGCAGGTAGCTCCTTCCTATAACCTCTCCTATCCCCTGCACCTTTCCCATTAAGAACTGGTTTTGGGTAAAGAAAAAGGTGCATAAAATTTCTAGCTCAGATGGTGACAACAGTCACCAACTATTGCTTCCCTACACGATATATCCATGACTAGTTACATTTTATAAATGCACGATCATGCTACCATTTACAGAAGCACCTTTGTTCCTTTTTTTTTTGGTCATTCTTTAAGCATATGGTTATTGTGAATGGACCAAAACACCATTTAAATTAATTTCAGATGTTGCAAATTGCTGCTGAATCCTTTTCTATTGAATTAACCTGTACCATTTTAAACAAGTAAATTAGGGTAGCAACATAATCCATCCTCTGTTACATCAGTCATTTCTCTAGGAAGTTAGCCTATGCTGCAAGATAGAAAAGGCAGAGTCTATGCTGAGTAAAGAAACTCAGTATTAACACAGTAAGTAGAAATCCAAATTTGCTTCTTAGCAGACAAGCCCCCTTTGAGGGTTCAGTCCTGCATCCCAGCGGTCCCGGGGAATACCACAATCAATTCCAGACTGTACATATTTTACAGGCAATTTGAGTATATTTAACCCTTGTTTTGGCATTTCCACTCAACCAATGAGTTTGCATGATCCAATAACCTGGGCTTTTAGCTCTGTGAAGCTCATGAGAGTGGGAATTGAGAGCTCTTAGCTTAAATTCTTTATTAGAAGTAACATTTACAATAGCAGTAAAATAAAACTTACAAACAATGTTTGCAGCCAGATGAAACAGATGCTTTGATATTTTATTATTATGGATAACAAGATCCCAACAGTGCTCATACATCAAAAACGTCAAACAAAGCCCTTGACAACGCTCTTACAGGATAATGTATGTAGGTTTCTACCCTCAGTGAGGTGGCAGGACTGAAAACTTCAGAGAACACAGGATATTTCTTCTATTTCTGCTAAACAATCATTGCTGGCATTCACATATTTCTTGCCTGATCATTAACCACTGACATAATTAATATGCACTCACAGAAGCCCCAGCACAGTTAGAACATAATCACCTATAGATTTGATTCATGGAAGTGTCTTTTTGGAATTACTAAGATAGATTAGGTTCCTTAAAGTGTCTTGGATACAGAAGCACCAAAAAGCAAGTTGGGAGTTAGCAACTGTGGAGGGGTACTAATTAACAACTCAATTAAAAAAGGCAAATTAAAACTTTATGGTTCGTTATCCCTCATTGCTTAATAAATTGTTTTGTTAAGGAAATGATTAAGAATGATTATTCTAGAAAACTGAAATCCTATCTGTTTTTCTATGCTTTTTTACAAAGCTTGATAAAAGCAGTTTATTTTCAAAATATCCAAAACATACTGATTGCAGGACTTTATGCCGATTTAGAGATCAACAGCATAAATGTGCTATAAAATATATTTTTCTATTTATAGCAATTTTCTTTCTTCTTTGTCCTTTTTTACATTGAAGAATATATTCTGCTCTTGTGATAGAGGAAATAATTTCTTTCTATATAGTTTCTATTTGTTTTTGTTGTTTTAATACATCACCAGTTTTGTGGATCATCAAAATGAATTACATTTCTCTTAACAGGTTTTTTTACATATTCAGAACGTTTGGAGTTATTGTTTGATAGTTTAGGAAACTGATAAATAATAATATTTATCTAACAAGCTTGTCCATAGGGGATATTTTGACAAGATTCAAGAGACTACAGAATGATCCATATTTCCAGTTTTAAAAGATGTTTATAGATATGTTAAGACTTTCTGAACTGTCCCTCAAGGTGATGTTTGCAAGTCTGTGTTTCTCATTGTGCTAAACTGCTACACAGAAAACACTTTAACACTGGCTGAAGACACAAATATTGATACACATATGAATATGCTACTGAAAAAAGGTAATCTTCCATTATCTTGAAAAAATTCTGTTTGTTAGTTTCTAATTCTGCATGTGTAATTTAATTACTAATTAAAAACTACTACAAATTACTGAAAGAATAGTCTCGAGCTCTTTCAAAATAAGTTCTCTTTCGGTTCATGGCAAGGCAAATATGCATTTATGTAACAAGCTATGTAGCAGGACCTTATCATCATTGGGATTTCTGTGGATTGAAGCCTTTTCAATTTTCTTTGGGCTTTTTCTCCGCCCCTTACTAGAAGGTGGAGAAAAAACTATTTTTTGGATTGTCACCACTTCCCCAAGCTCCACAACATTAATACACAGATTACTAAATGAATGAAATAGTGTAATACAATAATAATTTAATGAAAAAAACAATAATTGTCCCTAAAATAAAAATCTTGGATTGTATGGAGAGGGGGAAAAAGTATCAACAAAATCACAATTTTATACAACAAGGTTAACAGATAATGCCAATTAATGAAAAAGGAAGGAAAGTAAGTTCAATGGTCAACTAGACAGAAAGTAACAAAGTCCCTAAACCGAGACTAAATTTACCATTCTCTATTCTCTCCCCCAGCCTGTGTGTTTCATTAGTAAGAAGAGAGTCATCTCCTTTCTGATCTCTCTTTCTTGCCAGAAATTTGTGCAGGTTAAATATATAAGAAATGCCTACACTAATGAAAAGGCATATTTTACCTTGAAGACGGCAGGTATTGTTACAACTGTTGTTGAGGTAAGCTGCACACACATACCTACATACACTTACACACATGTTAAATATAGAACAACTCACTTTCCACTTGACATGAGAATCTCTCCCTTTCCTTGGTCTTCACACACTGAAAGCATCACTCTTATAAGGGATATAGAATTTTCAGAACTCAGAGGTGGCAAAAGAACTAAGATACATGAAAAAACCAAACCCTTCTAATTCTCTTCTGCAACAATGCCAGCTTGCAGTTTATTTAGCTGCACATATCAGAGACCTAATAAACTGCTACAATTTACAATGAGTATTATTTGATGCTATAAAACTCTGAAATTGCTATTTTACAATTAAATGACAAATAAAATTTTCTAGATAAATCTTTGCTGCTCATAAAATTCAAATTACTGATTGGATTCAAATTACTGGAAAGATGGTCCTTTGCTCCTATTTAGAAGAGTATTTGAAAAAATTGGACATAACAATATGGAACATAACAAATTGCTTCCATGACAGAACAGCAGGGTTCGCAGAAGGTACTAACTACTTCAGTGGAACACAAAAGGGAATTTTATTGGGAAAGTATGCGCACATGATATGTGCAAGATCAATTTCTCATTCATCACTAAAAATAATTTCAATGAAGCTAATTTATAAATACTAGATTTTATCATCAAGAAATTCTGTTTATACCGTTAACTATCTAGCCAATCGTACTTATACAGTATCCAGTTGTTTTATTAACAAACATTTTATTTTAATCTTTCTGAGCATCTTCAGTGACTACAGAGAGACTTACTCAGCAGAAAGCAGACATGATTTTCTGCACGAAAGCAGATTATTTAGCAAGACAAGCAACTTATCTGCAAAACCATGGAAACAAATTAATGTGTACTGCTGACAGAGATAAGTTACAGATAGAACTTCATTATAAGATTACTCTTCATTATTTCCAGTTGGTAATCGGAAGCTCAGAATTTTTATTTGCATTGTGAATTAGGGTTTTTTTGTTTTGATTTGAGTATTGTCTGTGGTTTTTTACAGTTTATTATTTACAACATGCTTTGATCATGATCTTGCTGCTAATAGGGCACATCTTGGGCAATACCCCTAGAAAAGTGTACTCTTAGAAGATCTAAAGTGAAAACTTAGTATCAAGCCTATAAGGGTTTCATGATGTGCTCATTATAGAAACATAACACAGAATTCCACACGGATTTCCATTTTGAATCTAGCATCATTAGTGAGTGAAACAGTTCATTTTTCTGCTTATATAGGATTTAAAGAATTAAATATTTATATAGCATATGGACTGCGCCAGATTTTTATGTAGATAATTGGCATTTTTAAAGTCACTAGTATACATGGAAAAAAATTTTACCCCACAACATCATCCCAACGGCTGAAACAAAAGCAGGAGTTTTGAAAACTAAATACAACTCGAGAGTAAGGGGAAAAATATAGTATCTACATGCAAAGGAATGGTTGAAGAGAAGACAACAGAAAGAGAGGAATGAAGGAGGTAAACTAGTTATGCGGGAGGCAGGTGGGGAAAGGACAGGGAGTTTATAATAAGAGAAATTACGTCCATATGTAATTGCCATGTTCCTAGCACATCACACTACTGCTTTAATACTTGCAAGGATATACCTATCTCATGACATGATAAAGCAATCAGGGATTTTCAAGCTGCCTTATTAGGCCATTTAGATTATCAAGTGTTTACAATCTCCAGTTGTGTGTTCTAGATTTGTTTTATTAACTGTGGAATTCCAGGGCTTTGGTTTGCCTCGTTGCTTAAGAACTGTGAGCCATAGAATGATGGGGCCGTTTATGTTCACCTCAATTTTCATGGTGACGGGAGAATCCTTAGAAACACTTTTTCCTGGCTTCAATATTTGCAAAGAAAGTAAAAGATAAATTAACTGAATGCCTCAAATCCATTTGTCAAAATAAATGCATGATGACTTTAAGAGATGTCCTTACTTGGGGAGGGAGGCAAGGGGAGCCATCCCTAGCCTGTTACTCCTAAACAGCTGCTTGAGCTGCTTAAGGCTTTCCAGCCAGAGCAGTCTTCACAACAAAGTATAACTATGTCGCAGTTATTCTACTAAGTAATTATAAAACAGCTTTCCTTACTTTATATGAAGACAACATAGGTTGTTTCTCTTCGACAGCTTCGCTCATGAACAAAGTCAAAAATATTAACCATTACATGTATAACTTTCAAAGTTAGCAATTAGCTTTCTCAGATCTTAGCTCAAAGCAAAAAGTAGAAATGTTTTAACGTTACAGATAAAAGACAGATTACACTAAATTCAGAGATACTATTTATGGATAAGACATTTAATTTAATGAAATTTCCTTTAGTCAACTTTGTAAGCTTTCTGTACAAATTCAACATCAGGGGCTATTCAGTCGAATCAATGTAACAAATATCCTTGCAGAAACCACATTTTAAAAAAGTTTTCTTATGGAAGAATAATTAACAATATGTTGTCTGCAAAACACTAGAGGTAGTATGACAGGAGAGTCAGTAAATATCTCAAAAAAATTTCAGCCCGTATACAGATATTTTCTAATTTATTGTAGAAGTTGCTTGCAAGAAAAAAAATATAAGAACACCAACAGTGCCTTGCAAACAGTTCTCATTTCCCAATATACAGAAACATCTAAGCTATAAAGAAAATGTGAAAAAACTGGCAAGTTGTTGAAATTTAACTACATTTCTTATAAATTCATGCGGAGCAACAGTTGGGAGATCTCATACTTGATACTTAAAATAATACAGCAAAGATAAACTAAGATAAACCAAAAGTCTTCATATTTTAAGGAAAGGAGAAGCATAATGAAATCCAAGAAAATAAAGCAATTTTGAAGCGCTCCATGCACACTGCAAAGAAACAAAAATTCAGTGAGTGTAATTGTTCCTCATGCAGATGCAATGCTGCCTCTGATGAGAAGGCACTACAGTACTGCCTTTCCTTTTCCCCATTATTTCCAGTGGTTTCACAATGTATTCAGTGAACACTATGGAGTATGGAGCGTTCAATGCAAATGCAGAAGCTACCCAATATGTAAACACACCTGTAAAACCGCTGACATTGGGAATCCCTCTCAGAGGCATCATCTCAGGTAACTCGTCGGGAAAATGGATGACACTGTCCAGCAAGTACTAATTCTGTATGTTTTTGAGAAGAGCAAAAACCAGCAAATATAAAAAAGAACCTCTAAGTTGCAGGTGCAACACATTGCAATGTGTTGTAACATATGGATTGTTGTTTTACACACTCACTATGCCCAGTGAATTCCCACAGACACCACATCTCATAAAATTATGAGTTCTTACAAGCTGTATAAAAACCCCCAAATAAATCATAAGGAGCATGCCAAGACATGGTTAGAACTGTAAATAGCACCTAAGTCCAAAATTTTGATTCCTTTTCTTAAAGAGCACTCTCTCAGTGGCACTGCAAACCCCTCAAAACAAGCATAGTGTTTTTCTAAGGATTTGTTAATAGTAATAATAATGATCGAACTAAAGAAACAAACAAAAAAGAAATACTGCGTCTCTAAAAAGAGAAAAATGAAATACACCTATCCAACTGAGGAAAGTTAATCCTGAGGTTCCTCAGTGTTGAGATCACACAAAGAACACTTGGAAGAATGGCAGTTCAAGATCTTCCAGTTGCCACCACTGCGTTCACATGTAAAATTGATTAAACAGGTCTTGCTGTGCAAAACCAACTGACTTAAAGAATGCATTATTAATAAAAGGAATTTCCAACAAATTTTCAGTAATGAATTAACTCATGCTGCTGACCTGCAAAATCAGCTGCTTTTACTTCATTAGTTAATGACAGCCTGATTTCTGAAATGACTTCTTATGCACTTTATATATGGAACAAATTTTTAATTTTTCCAAAGCCTCATATATTTTAAAGAAATAACTTCAAATGAGAAGACTTCTTATTCAAGTGGTATTGATAACGTCTGGGTTCTCAAACACAGTAACAAAAGACATATGAACATTCAAAACCAAGCTGTCATACAGGGATTGATCTCCCTGCTGTTGCCGGAAAAGAAACATCTTAAAATTAATATTGATTGTGCAGTCTGAAATAACATACTTGTCTGATATACATGATGAATTCATTATTGTGTAAGTAAAGGAAGACAGCATGAGAAATACTGAATGATGTAAATAGTTCTATTCCTTGTCCAGTAAAAATACAGAAGTATTGATTACCTTTTCAACCGAATACTCCAGTAAAATAAAATCTCACCCAAAGACATTATGCATTTCAGTTGAATGCTTACAGATCTCAAATGAGAATTTTGTTAACCATGAACAAATATGAAGGATACGAAAATGCCATGCTAAATCAAAAGTGCAAGGGATCATTTGTACACTAAACTTCAGACAGGATTTAAACGGTAATTTGAACAACAGCCCAAAGGTTACCTGCGCAGAGATATTGTGGTATTGAGTGGCACCAAGTTGGCTGAAAAGAAAATTCTCTAAAGCAGATTTGTAAAAGATAAAGTAAGATGTACAAGAGTTTGATAAACTAAACCAAACAAAACGGTTTCAGATCAAGAAGGTTCAAATAATTCCACAATCATAACAGCATCATAAAGCAGATATTAAAGTTTTAGTTTATGATGACAAATACTCATTAGAAGAATCTGACTGGTGTGTTATATCTTTTCCTCCCCACTCCCTTACAAAACACAGACAAACTATTATTCCTTTAAAAACATAATTTATTTCAAACCCCACTAAATTAACATCTAATAGACTTTGATTACCTCATAAACTGCAAAACACAACTCTTTCCTAATTTTGGGGTCACAGACTTTGAAATTGTCAGGGTGGAATAAAGTTCACCTTCGCATGCCCTCCATTATATATGCAATGACTATGAGTTGTCATACATCACAGATGAACTAAGGGAACTTACAGAGCAATAAATACAAACCTGTCTTCAAAATGTTAATGTGCACAAAATGATGGCGAAGTTCAGTAAGCTTCAATGCCTTATTTATTGTTTCACTTGATCAAATAGTTGTCTGTGTAACTGCTTTTCTTTATACCCATGTATTGAACTGCATGTAAGCTCCCATGCCTGCTCTGTCCAAGGGAAGCACTCCACAATCCTACAAAAGCAGCAGCGGAAGGGCTGACGACTTTCCCTTTTAAATACAGGAAAGCAGAATACTGACACCCCAGCACAGAATGATCTTGCTGCCCCTCACATGCCAACAACAGGAGTCAAACCCATTCATGTTAGTAACACAAATGCGAAGTATCTATGAGGTTAAGACAGGAGCAGAGCAGACTTCAGGCAAGGGCTACTAGTAAGTACAGCAAAATGCTTTTCACTTTGCAGGATGAAGCTTGTGTTTCCAAACCCAAAGGTCACTTTATTATTTATTTATTACTTTATATCACAGTGAGTTACAGGAGAATGTGGAAGATTTCTAGACAGGTTTCCAGACATCAGGTATCCTTGAAGTTACATTAACATGGCCTATTTAGTGCTGCTCAAGTGGTTTCAGTGATTAACAGCATAATCCCCTTGGTGTACTATTTCACTCTGTTCTAAAGGGACCAAAATAGCAATTCAACTGCGCTGTCCTGCCCAGATAAGCAATTTTATGCCATCTGAATGCAGAATGGTGGATGTTTTTCCCTGCCCAAGCAAAAGATTGTTTTCAGACAGATAATTATGTGCCTGATATTAGATATTATTACATTTATTATTTCAAACAGCTATATAAATCAACCAAGCTATTTGAGAATTTTATTCTCCTTTTTTAGCTGTCATCTTCCAATCAGGCTTTTATATCAGGCTTCCATCAGACTCATTGTGAGATGTTAAAACCTGACAAAATATTACTATAGTAATTACTATCAATAAAACATTTTAAAATCTTCCTAAGCAGTGAAATAAACCATTGGCTTCAATGAACACCATGTTGTAACACAGCAATTCTGTTCACTTTTCCAGTCTCTGTCTTCCCTAGACTACATAGAGGAGCATCAATATGCTTACATATACACGCATGCTGAAATATACGCAAATACCCATAATATTAGGCACAAACAATAATTATCAGTGGGCAGAAAAGGAAAGAAGATGGACTTTGTATGAAGCAAACATGATAGCTCGGTTACCCTGTACCTCTGCCTTCAGTGACTTTGCGCCTGCCTGCGTTCGTACAGGCTGTGCTTCCAAACCAGGTTAGAGCCTGAAGTCTATTAAATAAAGAAAATCAGGATGAGAGGTGTCATGGGACAAAACATTGCAAGACAGGATGAGGTTTGTTTTTAATGAGGTTTTTTTCCTAAGTTTAATCTGTTCCTCACTATGAATGCCACACAGAGCAAACACCACACCCTTCAAATTTATGATTAAAAAAAATAAAAGTCTTGCTCATGTAACTTGCTGATCAGATAATAAAAATATCTTCCTAATTTTTATGTTCCTGGAGCGTTTTTCAAGCAGACTAAGTAATCTGCCTTCAAAAGCTGTGTAAGTACATATGCTCCAAAAATAGTTCAATTTACTCAGCCGTTAGGCTTAGCTGTTCACTATCACAAACTAGTTCTGAACTACTGAAGTTCTGTTTCCTTAACGATTTCATCAGTTGAAACTCACCAGCTCCCAGCATACTCTGCAATTTACATGTAACTTTTGCTACAATGCTCTCAAGAACTCAAAGCCTACAGCTACTGCATTTCTCAATCACCAAAATGCTGATTTTCATCTATGGTATCACTGAATCCTTGGGATTTACCTACCGACCAAAAATCAGGGGGAAAGCCTTACTCCTGTTTATTATTATTATTACTCATTAACTCCGTCCGCCATGAGGGCTAAGAGCTAACTCAAGTATCAGCTACTGCAAAGTGCACTGAATGATGACATTGAACCATATCAGACAGGAAAAGCTTCTTACTATTTAAAATTACAGTTCAATTCTCCACAGCAGTTTAGATCTGCTGAGAAAGAGAAACAGCTTCCCCCAAACCCCACCTCAAGATTTTGTGAGATGGCTGTGCTTTGCTAGGCTTTTCTCTCATGATCCCACAGCATCTCTTGCATATTTTTTTGAAAACTTGTATACCTGCATGAAGAACACACTAGGGCAAGGAAAGGCTGTGCTTCCTCATTTAAATCTAGTGCCTTTCATATACATCATACATTTATATTGCAAATACATCTTTGAGATGAAAAAGTCATTTAACTCTCACAAGCTCAAGTAATTTTGATATTGTATACCAGCACAGACTGCCTGCAAACAGCTCTGCTTGCAACACAAAAGCCTCTTGCTCTGTTTTTCTAGGATGGTTATATTTCCTGTTTAATTGTGTTTTTATCTTAAAACCACCAAAAATGCATTATGCAAATAAGTCCTTTCAAGAATTCATTTTGTGAAACTAAAATAAACTTGAAGGTTTTTGCCTTGCAAATTATTCATTGTAGCCCTTTAAATGACAGGATACAAATTGCTCAAAACAAGGCAGCAGGAGAAGTGAAGCAGTGACAAAATTCTGTAATCTATTTTTAAAATCGTATGGGTTGTGATGTCCTATTTCAGAAAGCCTGCCACCACATACCACTGGGAAGCAACTCTTCTGTAAATCTGAAGGAAGCTTCAGGATAGCGCTGGGGCTATGTAACTATAGCACATCCACCACCAATAGGTGCAGGCATCACACTACATCAGCAAGGAAGACATATGGTAGCTGCTGCAAACAATCACACAGACCTTCCAAAAGCACTCACCCTGTTCTTGAATTACTTTCAGAAGTGTTGAAATCTGGTCCATGTACTGAAAATCCACACTGGCCTCACTTTTCTTTATAATTTTGACCATAACTTGTTCTTGGCTTTGAGCACCGCTGCAGTGTCCAGGATCATCCCACCTACACATAGTTCACAGTCTCTCTTTTCTGCGCTATAGATTCCTACTATCTTAATTAGTTCTGCAGTTAAAAAATGGCTTCCTGACTGCATTAAAAGTTTTTTTGTGTGTCCTCGTGGATCACATTGTGGTCCTTCCATCACCCTCTACAAGCTTCTAGGACTCTGTGAGGTTTGGAAGAAACTGACCTCCTTAATCTATCATTAGGGTATTTCCAAAAATCTCAGTCCCAAAAGAAATGCTGGAGAAAAATTGATTCAGCTACAAGATGACCATCCAGGGCTTTCACTGTGTCCTAACTTAGGGGAAATCGTTAATGACTTCAGTGTCCACAGCCTGAGGGGATTATCAAGCTATACACCTCCAAGCTACACACACATACGCTTCTAATTCATTAAACTGACGAACACCATCTTTGTGTAATACTATGTAACAATTAGAAACTGAGGTGTATACTGGAGATACAAGTTAAAACTAACAACAGCCTCTACAATATTAGATAATTAACAACCTGAGCACAGATACAGTGTCTGTGTAGCAGCACAATGGGATCAACAGTTACTCATATACTAACGCACTGAGTTTTCTCCCCATTTCTTGTCAAACTTCCTTCATCCAAGAGGTTTCCATGGGAATGTTCAATGCAGCATTTGATATGATATTTTTTATCACCTTTATATCAATTACTTGGAAAGCATCAAATCTGCTAAAGAATTAACTTAAGGCAAAAATGTTTTCTACATGTTCTGTGTTCTGACTCTAATTAACATTATTATCGGCTCATCCTCACCCTCTGTTTCTTTTCTGTTCAGAGACCTCTGCTCTGCCAACAGGTGATGTCATGTTCTGTCTCCTGCTGTGTACATTCTCAAAAGAAAACACTTACAAAAGACCATGCACTTACCCCATGCTGCCTACTGGAGTACAGAAGACAAATTTAAAGAACTGGAGATTCACCTTCTCTGGCCGCTTTCAAGTCACACCAATCATACTACCTCCAGAACAAAACACCAAAGAAAAAAATAAATCCCTCTCTCACTAGACAAGGTTGCCAATGTACTAATAGTACTGCTCTGCATTTTGTGCTTCCTACCTCTCAGCCACATCCATCACCGGGGTCTCATTTTGTAAGCTGCTTGAACACTTTCTCAAAAGGAAACATTTTTTTAATTTGTGCCTTCATAGCAATCTTTCCAAACAATTAGAAACAATAAATGCTAATTAAAAGCAAAATGATTATGACAGCCATAATAAAAAAAAAAAAAAAAAGGAAAAAAGCAACTCTACAGCAAATAAGAAAAGGTTAAAAAAAAAATAATCAAAAATCATACTTGGGTGTGGACTGCTAGGTCAACTTCCAAATACTTCAAAAACATTAGAGAATGAGGACTGACCATTTACCATACAAGTGGCTAAAGTCAAAGCGTACCTCTAATTTAGTTCAGCATCCAGTAATCACTCCTCTTCTCTGAATAGTATTCAGTAGTTCAAACACAGGTTCTGAACCATTTTGTAACTTAAACATTTACTATTTCACCACCACTTCACAGAATAAATGTCACAATGAAAACTTTTGCAAGTCACTGCTACTGTTTCAGTCCTTCCTACATTTTACCTCTTCTGCCCCAAAATTCGGATATTTCCTTATATTTTTGAGAGAGATAGAATGGGCACAGAGGACACCTATATCTTCTTAGCTAGAAAACACAAATTATGAAACTTAAATCCTTCACATACTCCAGTATTCCTCTCTAAATGTCCTGCAGAGCTATCATAAAGACAGATTAAAAACTATTTAACTGTTATGAAAAACTAATATGTACAGACTAGAAATTTAATTCATTAATACAAAAGATTTTGTGCTAATTCATCTCAATTTTCTATTGTAGAGGAACTTCCCGAAAAAATTATTGTTTCATTCCAACAGCAACACAGTCTTTTGTTTCTTAGTCACCCTTCGCAATCATCATTCTCTTCATCTTTACGATTCACAGCTTTGAAAATTGATCTCTCAAAGCAGCAGGAATTAGAAACATATACAGATTAAACTCTCAAAATGAAAAGAACTGGTTTTCCATCACTTAAATCTGTTTTTATGACTGCCTTTCTAATAACATATGCACAGAAAAGATATTGATCACCTTCAGAACATTAGAAATCACCCCCAACTTATTTGTTCACACTACAGACATACCTTTCACTGTGAACTAAAGGACACTGCCGGTTTCTCAAAATGATGACGACTGTGCATAAATTGATACCGCTATGATTTTCTTATACTTCGAGGGAGATATGCTCACCATTGCGTTTTCAAAACACAAAAATATCTCAGTTGTATGTTATTCTAATGTGCAGTGAGAACTGTTACACTCTTACCAGATCACTGATGAATAAAAGAAGTAATTGTAAGGTAAACCGCTTTAGAAAGTATATACAGGAATAACATCAGGATGATTGCAAATTTAATTCAAATTTTTACAAGTCTTAGACAGAAACAATGACATACAGCAGGCTACCATTAATGAAACAGACTACTTCAGCACAGCAAAAACATCCTTCTGGCAAAACTTCAAGCTGCAAGAAAGAAATTAATCCCAATCTCAGCAGCCAGTATTTCATGATATGAAATGCTCCAAGTAAATTATTTTGTGCTGCCATAGAAGGCTTTGCCAGGAAAACACTCTATATCATGAAATACACAGAACATGTTATGGCCCTTCAAAACAATTTAGCACCTTTATCCCCCATAAATTGTACTATTGTGCAAATACCATTTGGTCATGTTTCCCACACCCAAAATTATATTTAGCAGCCCAGATCCTGCTACTAACAGGATATATATAATGTCCTCTATCTCTCAAAGGTACAGTTCAGTAGGTACTGCAAAAGTACAGGACTGCTGTAGCCTAGAGCTGCTTGTTAGCCTACAAATATAGTTACCAAGAAAGTGTTAAAAAGATTAAATATCAGGAGAAACAAGCTATGCTTTTCAGTAAATTGCATTTCAGTGTAATGGTACAAAAGGTATTAAAACTCTTCAGAGCAGGGTTAATAACAGATTTTATGGAAGTGGTTAATTAAGAGTTCAGTGATATCCTAGTACATTGACATTGGGTTTATGGACAGATTTTGTTTAAGGAATGTATCACCTCGTGTTACCGGTACATTCATAAAAACTGAAGATAGCAATGAAAAAAGTAATCTTTCTGGGGTTTGCTTTTCTGTGCTAGAGCTAACATCAGGGATCCCTGTGTTTCTTACATGCAGCAAGTCTTCCAAAATTTCTGACAAAGCTACCAAGCTCACAAACTTGCAAAGTGGTAAAGCTGTACACTCAAAGAGCAAATTACACATCCCCCCAAAAAGCCCTGAATCTCATTAAAATAACTTTTTAAGTTGTTGAACTAAGTCTGACTGAGATGGAGGTCACTTTCTTCATAGCAACTCATATGCTGCTGTGCTTCAGATCTGTGGCTAAAAGAGCAATGATGCCACACCAGTGTTTGGTACCTCTGCTAGCGCAGTATCGAGGGCGCCTTTGTTTCTCATGCTGCCCCTCCAGCAAACAGGCTGAGGGTGGGCAAGAGACCAGAAGGGGACACAGCCAGGACAGCTGACCTGGAGGGAGCAAAGGGATATTCATGCCATAAAACATATTTAGCCATAAGAACTGGGGGCAGAGGAAGAAAGGGGTGGGACATTGTTCCAACACTGGCTGGGCATCGGTCTGCTGGTGGGATGCGGTACATCACTTCTGGGGTTTTTTTCTGTTTTTCCTCTGCCCTTCTTTTATTAAACTCACAAGTTTTTTTTTGCTTCTGCTCTTTCTTTTCCTTCCCCCCATTCTGCTGCAGAGAGTGAACAAGTGGCTGTGTGGCTGCCTAGCTGCAGGCTAGGGCGAGCTCACCACAGCTGTGCTGCATTTTTGTGCCAAACAATATATACCAGTGAAACAGTGATTTCTGTGGACAAAACCAACAAATACTTCACAGCATAACTTGATCATTAACTGAGAACAGATCATATGATCATTGGACAAAAGGCAGAACTTCATCCATTTGAAACCAAGCAGAACAGCTTAGCTCAGCGGGCTGCAATTTCTCTTTTGCATTTACTGAGGGTGCAAGTTACCATGGAAGTCTCCATTCAGTTACACACATGGTACAAAGATCCTCAAACCATCTGCAACCAGAGCCAAAACAACACACAGCACATCACCCAAAGGGGCTAGAAAATATGTTCTAATACTATATCTATGCTACATTTTTCACCTCAGCTACATTCAGTGGAAGTATTTGAAGAAGTAACTATTAGCTTTTCAAAGAGATTTAGTGGAACATTGCAACATCCTCAGCGAGATGAATGTTTAAACCCTTTCTTGGCTCTATCCACATGTGAAGTCCCATTGATCTCAAAATAATGAGCACCAACAAGAAGTGATATCAGCAGCATATACTTCAGTCACTCTCTAAGAATTGGGAATACTTGACAAATTTAGCAGAGTTGCAGCCAGGGGCAAAACCTTTGCAATATTGCAAGTATGCTGTGAAGCAGAAATGATGTAGCGACACTGAATAACCCCTCTTTCCATAATTCTTGCTTGTTCTCTCCCCTTACTACATTTAGGAAGTCAAAGTGATTTCATGTAAAACAGCAAAGATGGGAAATTGGCTGCAACTCTTAAGAAAAAGCCTAGGAGGCTAATGAACCATTATGGTAAAAACTGAATAAACCAAGATCCTGAAAAGAAATTGGAGGTGTATTTTAGATATGCATGAAGACGATCAAAAGCCATTTCCCATAGATTGCTACGTGCAAGTAGGGCACTTGGTTTAATCTTATCCAGCTACACAACTTAAATGAAACAAACCTTTAATTTGACTTTCAAAAGCATTAAGCATTTTAGAAGTTGCCTTGAAGTCAGCCAAATCATGTTTCTGGAGCTATTTCAAGCTAAGTTTTAAAAGCCAATAGTTTCAGTTATTAGAAAACTAGGCTTAGCTATTTCCTCAGGGGAAGAGGGAAAGAGAAAAAAACCCAAAAATTATCACCAAGTTGAGTCAAGTAAAATGCGGGGGTTTATTACAGATATTGAAGTGGCTGGTTAAAAGAGGCAACCTATGGGGAGTCCTTATCTCAAGATGTGAAGTTTCACCACTCACATATACATATCATATGTAAGTTCGGCTATAGTCATCAACACTTATAATGATGATCTTACTTCTGAAAAAGATCATATCAGAGCCAGTGTTTGTAGAAAATTAAAGACCCTCATTCTGCAAATACATTTAAACCAAACTAAGGCTACATATGCACATAAAAGTAAACCACAGATGTACTTGTAAGATCAGGGCCTGGGTGACCCAAAACTAATAAAGAACAGAACTATCTAAAAAGCTCCTATGGATCTCCTTTAAGTGCCTGAACCTACAGCAATTAAAAGACAGCGAAATAGGACTAAAATAAGGTCCTGCTTGCAGAAAGCAAAGTAGTAAACAATTAAAAAAAAAAAAAAAACACCAACAAAAACCAACAACAACCCATAAATCAAACCAACAAAGAAAAGAACAGGGGAAAAAAAAGTTTGTCTAATCACTATCCAGAAAGGTTTGCTAGCATTTCCCTACCGTGGTATACTGTAATCACATAGATTCCGTGGGACACATTATCAAGAAAATTCTAGCAGTGTAATGGTTATGTTTTGATTAGCTTGTCCTATACACCACCAGACTAGGAAACAAAATTTCCATGCAAAAAAAAATGGGAATATTTTTAAAGCACAAAGTAGGCACCTATAATTACATTTTCAATTTATCAAAAGCATTCTCAAGAGGTCCACATTTTTTGTTAAAGAAATGAATCACATTTCATATCTTGAAATAACGGCAGCAAATCTTTCATAAAATTAATTATTTAGAAGTGAGGCTAAATGCCTAAAAAAATTTAAGGCATTTAGAGACATGCCAAAGCCACAAAGGTTTGTCTGCTGACCTAAACCTCAACATTATAGCAGTTAAGAAAAGAATAAATGTTTTAAAGAAAAATAAGATAGTTTGAATAGACTGTTTGTAGCCTGCATATTTATTAAATAATTTCCTAAAGTTTCTAGCTGTTATACTATAACAAAACAAACAAAACAAAATCACCACTGATTTTGGATAATAATTATTGATTTTACTGCTTTAATACTAGGGTACCTGTTTCTTATTTTGATGGGGGGTAGGATTAAGAGAGGCTTCTAGGTCAAGGTAATATCTTTGGTTAGACAGCTGAAAATATTAATCAAGCTTTTAAACAGAACCTACCGCTATTCTGAAATAGATTCAGCAACCTTCAAAGCTGCTTTGAAAGATAAACACAAGTTCAGAAAAACTGCTTAGTATTTATACAGATACATATCATTTTGACCACCTTGAGAAGACATGTTGGTACCTATGTAACATCAGTTGTAGGTGTACCCTCCTAATCTACATGTCATTACGCCTATAGAAATAAGCAATTTCACTCCTTTCAACTCCAACATGAGTCACTTGATCCTGTAACTAAATAAAGTAGGATATAATGTACCATCAACAGAGCAGAGTCCAGAAAATGAGCGTGTGTGCTTTCATTTGCTTCGGTCTTGCTATTGAAGCAAATGGAAGAGCACTATCATTGCAGAACAGAGTTTTTGCACGCAGCGCTGTGCCAGGCTTCACAACTGCCATTACCAGTGACTAACTCAGAAACAACATTTCAGAGTAGCTGAAGGTCTTACAGTGAAAGAATCATTTTTAAGAGTGAAATTTTACTCTTATGCACCACTCGTACATCTTTATCAGAGTGGAACAGCAGCATCGTCCAATGGTCTGACATATTTAACCATATTGTATATTCTTTTAGAAATCTCCAGAGAGACTGCTAAGCCTCATTTCTTATTTATAAGTTTGGAGCTGGAATTTGAATGAACATGAGCCAGAGTATCTGCCTGTACAGAAGATTACTAATAATTACTTCAGCATTTACAAGAGCAACAAATGACTGGAAGAGAATTGAGATACTCCAGCGTTAAGAGTTAGAAAGGTCACAACCTCCTTTCAATAGCTACAATAAATTCAATATTAGAAAATAATTTAGCAGGTTTAGAAAACAGTTTGATTGCAGTTAGCAATGCTCTGATTAGCTACAAACATTCCAGCTATTAGGGCGCCACCATATTTTATTTAGGAATCTTCAACATCCAGATAATGCCAGCTATCAAACAGGCAACCACATAGTAATAACTGGAGAAGATTCAAGCATTGGCTGAGTTAGACCAGTGCGCCAGGCAGCTTGCCTGATAAAGGAGAATGCCTTTTACAGGAGCGATTCCAGATTTAGAGGTGTTTTCAGTTTTCTGTTCCAGTATCAAGAACTAAGAAGTGGGTGTCACGGAAAGGTCGGTACAGGGGTGCATCAGTGACCAACCCATTCTCCTGCATGGAGGGGACATGCACAGTTGCAAATACACTGTGGAGGTATTTTCATTATTCATTTATGCCAAACCATGGCAGCAGAGAAGTATAGAGGTATACAAGCTAAGATATAAACTGCAAGATATTTAAATACCTTGGCATACACCCCCACCTGGAGTAATTATCAGTAATGATAAGTAGGTCATAGTCCATAAGGGATTGATATGGCATTAAAGTATTAATATGGCTCCCTTCCCGCCACAAGCTAGTACACAACAAGGTACCTTAGCATCTCAGATTTACTTTAGTCTTCAAACCTTACCCACATTTGCACCTTCTGAATGTGCAACAGGAGGATAGGGAATGGATTACCTCATGCTAGATGCTGAGGAGTTCTTTGAATGGTCCAGACAAACTGTTCCATTCTAACTGAGAAGCTGAGTTGTACCATCCTCATTTGCTTTTTCTCTTTTCCATTTACTCCCTATGTTTCACCTCAATATTTAAAACTTTCTAGACCGAATACCAGAGACTGAACATGCAGGAAAGCAGTAATACGTTTTCTAAACAATTCATTCATAACATATGGTTTATATGTACGTTGCTTACTATTTTTACATTTTTCCCTGAAAAATGGTAATTTCTCTAATGATGCAGAAAGTTAGGTTCACCTTCAGCAAAACCAGATAAATATATACATTTTATGGACATACTCTCTTCAAATCCAGGCTATGTTACACTGGAGACTTGCAGAAACTGGAAGATATTTAAAAGTACTTCTGAGTTAAAGAAGAGATGGCTAAATGGGGAATCCAGAGTGTTATGTCATCCTCACATGTGGAACACTACGTCTGCCAAACCAAAAGGGTAGCAGGTGGGGTATCAGAAAACCAAATGGAAATTTGAGACACTAAACTGCAGATGTAGCCCAAAGTATGAACAGAAAAGACAGTGAATCACAGAATAAAGCAAGATCTAAAGACTTGAATACAATTTATGACCCAAAGACAAATGCATAAAAATGTCAAAATGGGACTGAAATGGAAGAAAAAGCCTAAGAAGTAATGCACAGTAATATCTATGAAAGTAACATTACCATTCAGTGAAAGATTTTGGAACATAGATCTCAAAGGTAATAAAATTCACAATTGTGCACTAATACATGAACGCCTCTTCTCAATGCTTTTCTTAAAAAAATTTACTTACACATAAAATATATTGAGACAGAACATACTGAAAAATTTAGCAACAGACAAAATACCATATAGGTTTATGTTTTACAGTGACAATGACATATCATAGCTTGGTTACAAATAATTTTAGTTGCACAGCAGATTATATCTACATTATAATACCATATATTTGAGCAATTAAATGTTAATTACCAGGTAGAATCTACATTCCTCTATCCATTATAAGATACAGCACAGTAAACTATTAAGTGTGGAAAACAAATACAGAAGTAACTGTTCATTCATCAACTTTAACTTAGCATAGCTTTTTTTAAAAGACCTTTAATCAATTAAGAAAAATTCTCTTCAATTTAAAAAAAAAAAAAAGCTTTCTTTTCTTCCACAGTATATAGAAGTTTGATCAAATTTGATGTCTCTCTTCAAGAACTTCAGAGGGCTTTTCAGAAGAAGTACTTTGTTTCTTCCCAAATGCCAAATGGGTATTTCCTATAACGGCAGTAATTTTTATTGATCTGCCTAATTGTTGTAACTTTTGAAAAATCATTCCTGTTAAGCATAATAAACACATGCTATGAACTAGCCTGGCCTGTGAGGAAAGCGACTCAAAGTTCTGTATGTAGCTGATTTGTTTGAAGCACTTCAAAAAACCTATTATGTGTTTTCAAAGAACTTTATGTAATTTTCAACTGAATAGCCCTTTCATGATTTTTCAAATCCTGTGGGGTTAATAACTCAACTTTTACATTTTCCTAGAAAAGAAGTTTTAAATGTCTTTAAGAAAAAACTGTTGCATGCTGTCCTCAAAATCTTAAGACCCCTTTTGACTTTATGCTTCTACATCAACTTTAAGCTTCTGCATTCAAGCATATGACATCTGTACGGAGGTTTGTTTTTTCTAAGTAGCATCAGTCACTCAAAATCACAGTATCACAGGTATCTTAGCCCCAGACCTGCAAATGTGCAAAGGAATAAACTTGCACTTTTTTGCAGAATTGTACAGGGAAGTCTGCATTTTGGAACTGAACGCATCATTCTCGACAATGCAGTCACTAATGTTATATGCAATTTAAAATGACCACTATTAGTCAACCCAATTGCTCTTGAGTAATCCTATCCCATCTACTTAAGAGTAAAAGAAACATGAGAGAATACAAAAAGCACTTTCAAATATTCCCTTCTGTTTTTTTGCTCATTTCCTGCTGCTTCCTTTTCCACTAATGTGTTTGATTAGAAGCATTTACTTTCATGCTAAGAATTCACAGACTTGAAAAAAATACCATCAGCACTGAAGTTCCACCTACAAATCCTAGTTACAGAGCAGATCGTAATTTTCTGTACAGCCTCTTACTTGAATAGGAAATGGGATAGCTATTGAATCGCATATGAAGAATGAGAAGAGTGGAAAAGAAAAGGTCCTGACCCAACCACGTCAATAAACAGTAATGTGCAGATCTGAGCAATCTCACGTAACTGTACCTTTGCTAACTTCTAGCATTTAGTAAGTAGATTTAATGTATTCTATAGTCCTGGACTGTTAAGTCACACACAAACAAAGGCTGATGACATTTTTTGTCACTGTATTTATGCTTTAGAATCCCACAGTAAGCTGCAATTGCTATTTATCATCACTCAACCTCCTTAAAGCACCTGCTGGTGAGTAGATGATCAGTTATTTGATTCCCTGAGTGATGATCTTTCTTGCAATCAGAATCAGTGGGAGCTGCTATCATTAAGTGAATCGATTTACTAACTTATAAGTACTTACCTATGTTGCAGTACTGGACTAAGCACAAACAAATGCATAGACAGACTTCTTCCAGCATCCAGACTGCTCAATTTACTCTACACACTGCGATCTAGGCATGTTTTGTGACTGCAAAAATTGACAGGCTACCCAGACCAACATGCTAATGTACAAAAAGCAACTTTTTCCCCACGCAGTGGAAGTAACTGATGCCCTGTGGGTTCTTTCATTACATCCAGAACCCTACTCACAAACACACATCTCTTCTGCACATTATCTCATTTAACACAGTTTCTGACCACTGCAGTTCAAGCAAATCCCTCAAGCAAATGGATAATAAATGGTTTTCTCAAAACCATTTACAGAGGAGTGTTAATACTATGTATTTAAGCCTCATTTAAAACCCCTCCAAGGTAAACAACATGACTTACTCCACTGGAGGGCAACAGAAGGCTAACTTGCTTGCTTTAACAAAGTTCATTCAGGATGTGCAAGCATACAAGACAAGAAAAACAAATTCAAAGAGCTAGCTGCAATCCTATCGATAACAAACTGAAAAAACTTAAATACTTTTATTCCTCAGACAAGAAGAAATGTGGAACAAAATAAGTGGTATTTCCAAATTAGTGTGAGCACAAATTAAAGATAAGACAATGCCTATGTGGACACAAAGTAAGCCTAGAGATCTAATACTACTTGTAAGTACCTTTTTAAAGGAGAGGGTCTAAAGGCCGTTAATTTTATCTGAAGCACCTGGTTTCTGTCACTTGGCCTTATCCCCACTTAAGCAAAATAATGAAAAAATCTTGGGATCATTCCCTCCAAAGATCCAATACTTATTTAGCTTATGGTAGACTGTGGACCAGATCTTCAGGATGCAATGAATTGTGGAAATGCCAGAACAGAGTGGTTTTATACACCAAGTATAAGCATAGTAGTATTTGCACAAAATTAGACTATCCTGATGGCAAATTAAGTGGAACTACACAGAAACAAAGTATTAGTTCTTTGTATATGCTTATTCAGTGTCAGGCTGGTAGGCTTAGTCTAATTATACCTATGACATGGGGAAAGGGGGGGGGGGGCGGGGGGGCAGGGAGAAGAGCATTTTAAGTGGATAATGAATGGGAAGGTACATTAGACTACTTAATCCCTCCCATTAAGATTACCTTTCCCAGCCATTTAAAAATGACAGCTTAAATAGCTCGCTGTTGTACTGCTATGCCATTTAGTCCAATTGAGCACTTGATGTTTAGCACACAAAATTCACCGTGCAGCCTCCTCTCTACTTTTGCTTATTGCTTTCTTGCATTATGTAAAATGTTGAGCAAGAGCTCTTCTACTGATGGACTCAGCACTGTGCCACTACTTACCTGAAGTTAACTCAATATCTAATTCTTAAAATGCATCCGTTTTGTTATCAATAGGTAATTCCAGAGGCATGGCAGATGTTTCAAGACATTATTAGTAGATCATGAAATTCCAGCTGGCTGCTGAATGGAAATAAATCTGTTTCTTTTGCTACAAAGACACTCACGGCACACTGTTTACTTAAACACATAATAATAATTAGGATATTGGGATCTTTTCCACAGTGTGCATATAGGGAATTGAATCTCTGGAACAGGTTGGTCAGCTGCTGCCAAGTGGGGGATAGGTGTCTCCATCACAAGGGTCCCTGCAACAGCCTCTTCACTGGGATCAGGTGAGATGGCCTGAGCTATTGTTTTGCTGAATTCTTACAATCCAGCTGCCTGTGGTCCAACAGGAGCATTCCCGCATTAGCATGACCCATTCATTTCTGTTAGATATTTTAAACTATGTACAAAACATCTGCCAATTACTGTGACCAACCTTTATGATTATTCCTGCATCTGCAAGAACATTTTCTTGTGGCTATTTAAAAGTATGCGTGTACACTGTGGTAAATTCTACAGCAAGAATCACACACGGGGGTTTCCGAGACTGCCACGTGCTCTGCCCAAGGAATTAATCAGCACACCTTCAGCATGCAGGTAGCACCTATTGCCTGGTCTATATGCACAGCAGGAGCTGCACAGGACTGTCCAAATTCCTTACCTGCAGAGTTCTTTTAACAAGTAGTGAGGGCTTGCTGTGGAGGTGGCCGTGTGGGGTCAGTCATCTTGCCCCAGAGGTTTGCAGCCTGAAGATGGTCTCCAGCCAGCCACTGTTTCCTCTGGGTGGAGACCAGCTGGGGGATTCCTGGACCATGCAGGGACATGATGGAAAAGTGTGTGCAGACAGGCACAGCTCAACCACCCAGCTGCACCACAACTATAACTATATGGCAAACATGAAAATATATCTTGAATCCCCAAAACCTTGCCACACATTTTCCTAGAATAAAATAATAATTACAAAACAACTTTGAAGAGAATTACAGGGTGATTCTGTAATAAAATCCTTCTTTTCTTCTTGAATGCACAAAATGGCTAGGAAGCCTTTCGTGGCTCTCTGACACTTTATATTATTTTCCTATTTAAACTAGCATTATTAATTTATCTTTTTATTATCACTCTACTTGAAATGTTGGTAGAGATTTTTTTCTAATTAACTTTTATACAGAATGTCAGGACAAAGAGAATAAGCAGTAGCTCCTGCCATTCAGAAGGGTTGGGAAAACAAATTTGTTGTTTTGTTTTTTTAAAAAAAAGTATGCATCATACACTCTTTTTGACATAGCTTAAAAAAAAATTCTGACACCATCAAAAATATCAATCACAGAAGAGTAAATCTGAATATATCTAAGCCCAGTCCAGAAGACTATCAAATGAAAACACTGCATACAGGAGGTTGAGCTGACCAATTTTTATCCTGCTGCCTTATGACTTATTAGCTGTATTTGTCCCTATCTGAATAATAGCAAGATTTATTCTGAGACAAATGTTAGTATTTTTCTCTCTCATGGCTTTTAGCCACGTATTTAAAAAATAAAAAAAAAAAAAACCCAAAAAACCCAACACACCACAAAACTTGCTTGTCTTCAGGCAGTCACAATCACTTCTGTAATTCTATAAATATCCTATGCACAATAACTCATGGCGTATATAAAAGCAGTGACAAGGTCACTTACTAATAACAATTCATGATCAGTTACCCTGGCAACAGAAATGTGTGGCAACAAGGGAAAAAGGCACAGTAGAAATTATAGGATGTTTCCATTATGTAAGTGACTCCTGTGATTTCTCCAGAAGGGTTTACCTAAAAACTCTCCGGCTCCAGGTGTTTCTCACTGTCTCTGGTTTTATACCAGTAGGAACTTTACTTGTTTAAGTGGAGTTACTGTAAATTTATAGTAGCGTCAGTGAAAACAAAACCAAACATGTAACTGATAAGGAATTTCTATTTTTAACAATTTTGTCTCAATATGTAGCACAAATTTGACCCACCTCTGTGAGTGAGTCTTAAGGAATCAGAATTCCTCATTAGTATTCACTGTTAGTTACAAGTTGTATATAGTTCACTCTTAATTGATATTCTCAATGAGTTAATTCTCAATTGATCATGTTTCAATTAAAAAAATAAATCACTAATCTACATATCACAATGGTTTTACAAGTTTTCAATAGAATTTGTGCAATTAATGTATTACTTTAGGACTCAAACCGACTTTCTAACTGGGGGCTTAGCAGAAGCAAAGGTTTTCTGGAAAGCCCATGGTGCTGGAATACCTTTTCCACACTGAATCAATCTCTAAAGCTGAACTGAGCTCCTACAGCAGAGGTTTTGTAACAAGAGTAGGGAGTCAGTATTTCACTGAGAAAAACTCACACTTGACAAGTACTTAACCAGCAATAACCATGCTTCTGAGTGATACAACCAAAACAGATTCGACACCAGGTATTCACGCCTTTTGCTGTATCAGAACAGAAATGGCAGTCTTAGGAATGCATAGTTGCTCCAAGTCTAGGTACAGAAGAACAAATGGAAAGGTAACAACCACCCACTCACATCCTTCACTGCAAAAGGCAATATTTTGAGGCACCCCAGAAATGAGAAGCAGCAATATAGTAGGAATGGCCACAGTTAGAGTCCACAGATGAGTCACTCTTACTGTGCTGTAAAAAACCCTCTTCTGTATTTGAGAAAAAAGGGAAGCATCGAACCCATCACTAGCATATGTGAAGATCTATGGTCTTTGCAAATTGGGAACAAGACTTTTCAGCCTCCATCAATCTGTACCTTTTCACAGTGCCCCTCTCCAGCTGCCCCCAAGACAATTACCATATCAAATGTATACTACTGAAGAAGGAATAAGTATCACTAAGTGGCAGACCTATGGATATCACAGACTGTATGCCATCCAAAGCTGGTATCACATACTCTGCCTTGGCAAAGCATAGCTTGAAACCTACAGGGATATATTTATATATATGATTGATCTATTGATAGCAAGCAGAAAAAAATGCTTTGTGGCATGATCCAGTTTGATATTACATGGAGTAAGAGGTCTTAATTTCTCAAAGCACCTGATACTGCCATAGAAAGGCATGAGTACAATTTGATTTTCTTGAGTAAGAAAGCAAGACATTCTTCAGATATTCAGAGTCCTGCAGCTTTTTTGCTTCTCAATTCATAAATTTAGCTTTGGGAAAAACTGATGGAAAACCTGATGGGTACATTAGGGTTTAATTTCAATAGGTGATTGCAGCATGGTTTCATCAACATTTCATCCCTACAGATGGTTTTGTAGCCATTCCTATGGATGGGCAATCCATAGGAAACGCAAACTCAAGCCAATTCCATTCTGAATAGTGGCCCACAATAGAATGCCAATAGCCAGAAAGAGGATACTAAGCCCCTTAATAGTTCAAAAGAAAATATCCTGAGGGCAACCTAGTGGGTCTTCCAGAAAACTACAATCACTGAATGAAACTGAAAGCATGAAGGAGCTTTGATAAACCTGGATGCTACAGAGAATGAGTGACAATTGAAAGAAGTGTATAACACATTAATAATGCAGCAAAGTACTTTACAGGGAGCGATATACTGTGAGTTTCATACGCAATAATTCAGATTGCTTCTTATTTTCAGGAAAACGTTTGCTCAGTTGAAGACTTCCAGTGCTGTTTCTGAACTTATAGAGAACACTAAGTTTGTTGAAGACTATAGACCTCTTTACCTTCCCAAAGCAAAGGAAGAAGCTATCTTGAAATTAGCATTCAATCTGATGCTAACAAGCAATGTCCCAGTGTCTTCAGATAAGAATTTCCTGCTGTCTTATAAATGTAGACTGTTTCCAGCCTTTTATTCTTCCTTACCATGGCCTGCAATTCAAGATGAGGTCTGCAAATTAAGCCAGCATTAACCTTTTCAATACACCACAGCAAATCCCAGAGATTACAGAAATTCATATTACCTTACCTCTAGAGTCCAATACTGAAATGCAACTTTGCAAACAAATGGCATAAAGAAGAATTTTGCCTCTTTTGCTTCTCAATGGCTTCTGAGTGATTTTAAGGATGCCATTAAAGTAATGCATTTCTAAATGCTGTCCTTCAAATTTGACCTAGGCTCTATAAACTGTGTAGTAGGAGAGCTCTCTGTAAGGGGTGAATTTATGGAAAGATGTCCAAAGAAAAGGAAAAACTGACAATGCAAAAATGCCAAGAGAGAAAATACCTACATATACATAGGTTAAGCTATTTTATGTCCTAGAGCACAGGCGAGACAAAACACCTATAGCAAGAGGTAACCAGAACTTTCACTATTCTGAAATGAAACTGAAATTAAATCAAAGATGTAACTATGGGCAGAAAAAGCATAATGAATCACACCTTGCAAAAATAAAACCATATCTAAACCAAAATTGGTTTCAGGCTTTTTTTTCCTGATGGTTTAACTTGGAATGATTAGATTAATGGTCAGAAAAAGAACAAACACAGAAATTGTTACGTCAAATCCAAAACAAATGTTGAATGAATTACTATTACTATGGCATTAAATTATTAAATCACATTATTAAATCACATTATTAAAGCTGCACCATTCATGCTTAATGGAAGCAGTGTTAATTAAATTATAAAAGCATGCATAATGAGATGTAGCAAAGAAAGTAAAACTACATGGGATGAAACTCTTCAATGAATGCATATTCTCAGTGTTTGCTTTTTTAAAGTACATGGGAATTTATCCTGAAGATCCACATCAGAAATAAAAAGCAGCTATTCTGATCATTTCCTAAATAATACTCAATTTGAAAATACATGCTGTGTGATAAAACTGCCTCCACAATTTCCAGACAGACAGGTTTTACTGCTTCAATAGAACAAAACAAAAGAGAACTGAAAAATAATAGCAAAGGCAAAGGCAATAACTGAATCCCTAAACATACATTAACCATCTGAGCTACTACATTATTCTCAAAATTGTTCTGAAGTTTGTTTCTAAGAGCTTCTATAACCAAAAACCTCGTCCAAATTGGGAATGCTAGAAAATTAAATTAAACTTGTCAACAGCAAATTCCATCCCCTTGTTTAGCAGAATATTCCTGACTATCATAATTAGGAAGATCAATAAGATTATTTATTTCATGCTCTTCATGAAGTGTGAAACTGCCCTAAGTCTCTGTAATATAACTGCAGTGTTGGTCCCTTGTATTTCAGACAGAAGAGACATAGGTATGAAACAAGAACTGCCTAAAAATTCTACTATAATCTCCTAAAAACTCTCCATCTAGAAGGAAAAGAAGAAACTCCTTTTAAAAAAAGTATTTATTAATTTAAGTCAGTTCCATGATTAGGAAAGTTACTTTTAATTCTCAAACGCCTAAGCTGGAAAGACTACAATTATTAGTTCTTTATATTTCAATTTACAAGCTTTGCTAACTCTCTGCAATTTGTGTCAGAGATGCCACACTTCGACAACATAAAGGGAACTCCTAAAAATAGGCTTGATTTTCCATTACTGGAAGAAAGAACAGAAGGGGAGAAAAGTCCTCAGATTGACTGATTGACTGCTAAGTATTTTTTTTTTCTTTCTTGTTCTCTTAAAATGCTCCATTGACAGCATATAATTGCAAGGATTTGATGTCTAGGCCATGTCTGCCCTTTTGAGTATCTATATCAATAACAAAGAGCAAGCCCATGAAATGTGAAAATTCCCTTCCACCTCTTTCACTAATATAAAGATCACAAAATTACAAAACCTAATAATCAGAAAGTGTATCACAGCTGTTCAGTCAGATGATTTGCTTTATCAAATTGTAGCTTTGGTCTCCAACTGTGGAAAGAGTTGGGAGTTTCATCTCCCCCTCCTTAAGGATTTTTTTAGTCATCTAGTGCTTCATCAAATATCTATAAATCCAAGTTCTCTCCTGGTTTTTTTTCAAACTATTTAACACCAGATACAAATTATCGAGGTACTATAAATGGCATTTTCTCTGTCAAAAAGAGGAAGAAAAAGAACGAACATAAGTTTTCAATTATTTACTACTCTTGGAAAGGGAAGCATAACCTAATATATATTTTATTCTGTATCTGTTTTTTCTTCTATTAAACATGTCTGAAATAATCCAACATCAAATTGAACCCAAAGTACAACTGTCAACAAACAAAATCCATATCTTCCCTCAGTTTTCTCAACCATTTTAAATGTTAGTCCTGGCTCCATAACTAATGGTGAGTTCTACAAAACAAGCAAGGTTCAGTTTTGCTTTCTTCTTATGTATCAAAGCACATAGTCCCAAAGGCATGGTATAGATGCTGCCTTCAAAATGTTGAAGCCTGCAAAGAACATCTAAGTCTTTCTCTTGTCTTCAAAATATTAGTGAAATATTTTCTATAGGCACTTCTCTTTGTCATGCTAATAAGCCATCCTGGTCAATGGGTTCTTGCAGCGTAAGGTATTTGCAGCGTTACAGCAGACTTCACACTTGACAAAAAGCCACACCAAAAACATATCACCAAACACACAATTATCTGTCACTGTAAGTTAACCAATTGTAACTACAGGGGGTATTTTTAAGCAGGCAGAATGTAATTGCCCACTTAGAATTTTGCCAAGACACTGGAGCTAATTATTTTTAAAGGATTAATTTAGTGCTTACATAAAAGCCGATGGATCAATAGCAAAAGCAGATGAAGTCAGTTTATTCACAGACTAGGTATGGGCTAGCTGTGATGATGCAAAGTTCCACGCTGTGCCCTGACAATATACCATTCTCCTAAAATTGGAGGGGGATATGCATTAGGGGGAGACTGCTCAACAACCTCTGCTATTAAATAGAAACTACCAGCAGACAGCATGAACATGTGTCTATCTGTCAAGACCCAAAATAATGGCCAAAGTAGTCTTTCAGCCTCAAACTACTGTCTTATCTTGCCAGAAATCAAACTACTGACTTACATTCTTAACAGGAAGTTAAAAAAGGAAAATATTGAATTTAAACATGTCTAAAGTACTTATTTAGTACTAAAGGAGAGTGCTAACAATATTATGCCAAATTGACTGAACTAGCCTGTACTGTATTACTGATCAAGCCGGTTTTAAATGTTTTGAAAGACTGAGTATCAGAACGAAAAACTAATTCTACTCCCAGCTGCCTAACATTATAGCCTAAAAATACACGTTCCACATGGGAAGCACCTATCTCTTCCTTCATGATTTACTGACTGTTCCACAAAAGTCACATTGATACTATGAAGCAAAGGCAAAAATTAAGTCTCCTTGTTGGAGGAAAACAAACAAAAAAAAACCAAGACCACACAACCAAAAAAAAAAAACCAAACAAAAAGACCCACAAACCACACAGGTCCAGATTTTGGCTTAGCATCACTGTCACACCACTAACATCATTCACAATCACTCTGAGCCACCCGAAGTACATATATTTTTTAGAAGATAAGAATTCCTCCCCTATACCTCCATTATTAAACAGTAAAATGAAAATGACACAAAGAAACTTAACAAGAAATCAGTCAACTCCATAAAAAAAAAAAAAAAAAGGTATGAGGCATATACATAAGACACCCCATCCCTGTCAGATACTGGATGCATAGTTAGCACTGGTCAGATCAACAAAAACTAAACACAGTATTTTAGATACTGAAAAAACCTGTTTTGTTGTTTTAGTTGTAGATAAAGAAGGCTTTTTAAAGCACTTAGAACTTTTTTGAAAATAAAATTTGTTGTACAGCATAAGTAAAATGTTTTCAAATACAAAAGTTCTCTGAATTAATATTGCAAGTTCCAGAAAAATAGTCAGAACAGGTTTTCTACTGTTACATGACTAGAAAGACCTTCAAATCCAAATCAAGGAGAAAAGATTAAAAACCAAAAGTGAAATATCAGCCTAAGCTTGCATTTTTCGTTCTAAAATGTAACATTGCAGTTCTCCTACATTAGAGCTAAGAGGAGAATCTAGGGAGTGACACTGAATAAAATTGACTGTACAAAGCAGAACCATATGGACAACAAACATTGTGATTAACAAGGTTTAAATTCAGTATCTTTACGGTCACTGCACAGACCTCCACTGCTCAAAGACAAGGCATAAGTAAGTGACAGCATTCTTCATCCACTGTGAAGAAAATCAGCAAGATGGAACCGTGAAATAAATTTTGCAGGTTGTTAATGTAACCAGACAGCAGCTAAATATTAACAGTTATGATTCCTGCCTTAGATGGGATCTCTGGATGGAAATTAGAGGCAATATAGCCAAATATATTAATGATGTAGCACGGCCCTCTTGCGGCTTGTGCATGGGATATTTCTAGATCCTTCAAAAACAACTGTGCAACTTCTCAATTATTCCACCTAAAAGACAAGGGAGTTGATAACACTTGGTTGCTTTTTCATAGTGTTGTGAAAACCATATTTTGTCACTAGTCACTAGAATTTAGGGACAACTCCAGGAGTTTTTCTTCTCTCAGGTAGAGGCACAGCACGGACAGAGAAGCAGCAAAGCCCTCTATCCTTGTAACTTCTGGGCTTGGGACAAAGTGCTGCCACATTCCCAGGCAGCTACCAACAAATAGTTGCCCTCCAGTTTTCATTTTCTCAGCATTCAACAGTCATTCTTTTTCCTGTACCACTATCTTTGCATTGAGAAGGTCATCAGTACCACGTCAGAAATGGCTATGGACCTCAGCCAGATGTGACTTGTTATCCATTTCTTAGCCAGCGGAAGAGAATTAATCAGGCAAAAGTGGAAGAGCTGGAGGTCCACTCCATCTCACATTTTCCTCTTCACAGTCCCTTACTTTGGCGTTAACACTTTTTACCAGGACAGACAGTGCTGTTCTCCCATCACAATACCAAAAATGCCACAATATCTATGCAGTGCAGGACAGTTACGAAATATTATCTAGTTTTGAAGTTCAATGGTAAAAGGAAAAAAAAAAAAAAAAAAAAAACAACCCAAAAAACACACCTGTCTACAGCCTACAAAACAATTCAACATTGCCAGAATTTATTTGATTTGTTCTACGGTTGGCAGTAACAAATTAATCAGTCATTTATGTGACCTGCATGCCCAGTTACAGATCTCTTTCTTTGCATTTATTCTTTGATGCAAGATATTTTGGCTACAATTCCATTAAACTTTAGAACCATGACATTTGCATCCAAGTTATTCCATCCAGTTATTTTTGGTTCCTAAAATCCAGAATCCAGTTTTCGTGACACAAACATCAAGAAAAACCTTTAACAAGTTGCACAGACTCATAGAATGGTTTGGGTTGGAAGGGACCATAAAGGTCATCTAGTTCCAACGCCCCTGCCATGGGCAGGGACACTGTTGACTAGACCAGTTCACATACTCCAGAATCACACACTGGAGTAATCTTTCACCATAAAACTAAGACTGGGACCTAGTCCAGATGAACATGCAAAAAAGAAAACTCCCCACCACTGGCAGAGTTTATGTGGTAGGCAGGGCTCCCCTGCCCTGCTACGGAAAGCGGGACACACACACCCAATACAGGTGACTATCACAGAAGAGAGCTGAGCTAAGGACACAGCTGAAGCCCTTCCATGACACTGACACTACTGGAACGGTGTGTGTGCACCATGGAGAGCGACACGAGTACCCTGGAGAGCTCTTCCACAGCGCTGCCTTGGGGATAGGCTCAGGAGAAAACACACCACAGGGAAAAGAAACTGACACCACAGTCCAGCTAGCTGTGTAATGCTCCATAGATGCCATCAAAGAGTGTAGAGACATCTGATGAATCTGCTGTAATTGTTCAAGAGCTAAACAAATTATTCTGGAAAGCTCAAATTACTTCAGAATCAGAAGAAGAAAAGCCAGATTTAATCACCATAGGCTCTTTCCTCGCTTTCTGGTCTGCAGCTTTGATAATCTTTAATATAAACCTGAGTAACCACAGTTAATCAAGGTTCACTTCTTGCAAACTATCAATTATATCCAAAAAAAAAGAGAAAATATAACAGCTCTTGGTTTACATTTCTTGCTTACTTCCCAGTTATAAAAAAAAATAATAGACAAGTTGTCTGTGCATTGCAGCTTCACACTGACATTCAAACTGGGCTGACGTTTCCACTGGCAACTGCTGCCCAACCTGTACTGTCCAGTAGCTTCTTTAAGCAGGTCAAAATACAGTGAATGATGGCTTGTATTTTTATTCTCCTAAGAGGCTCTGTCCAGCACTGCCAAAGTTAACAGGCAATGGAAGCAGGATCAAGATGCATATGCAACTCTAAGACCAGTAGAAACAGAAGAGAATCAAGTCTTGAAGAATGAAGACAAGAACTCACAGATGTTCCATTTAGTTCACTTTGCAAAGCGACAATTTACATTTCCTTTCTAAATGAAACATCTGTGGCAAAGGTTTAGATTTCCTTCTCTCTTCTGATTCAAATTCACTCTCCTTTTCTTAAATGCCCTTTATACAGGCCAGACAATACAGGGTTTTTTTCCTCAGAGCTAATAATGACACACTGCAAAGGAAAAAAAATTCTTCAGCAATACTGCATCATCAGAAGTGATTTATACAACTGCTACAGATGACTGAGTCAAAAAGGAATTACGAAACACTGAAAACAATGAACTCCTTTATTAAGGAGTACACAGCTTTTCTATGCCCCCCCCCAACTTACATATGATAGTAATTTCTGAAGGCTGAATTCAGGCTGTCCTCCTACTCAGTTAACTCATTCACTAATGACAAGCTGGAAAGAAGAAATAAAGCATGTGCAATTGTAGCATGCACACTGTCATCCACAACTTTCATAAGTACAAGTACAAGCAAGATTAAGAAACATAATCTTTTACCAACAAGGGTTTATACTAATACAGTCTTTCTACATATAGATTAGATACAAAAATATATACATATTTCCATTAAAATCTATGTCATTTGTTTGCCTACTTAATTCCCATTCTGGACATCTACAGAGATACTCCTACATCCTCACATTCTCCGATTCACATATTTTCTGCCCAGTGACAGGGCTAAGGATTCATTGAGGCTTTCAAAACTCAACTGTCCCCCCAAAATTAATGCTACATCAGTACAGTGGTTAGAGCATTCATCCAGTAATCAAGAAATCCAGGTTGAATTCCCTTCTGTGACCAAGAAAGAAGAATAAATAATTCTACCTATATCATTCTAGGAGACAGTTCCTAGCTACAGGTTGTACACTATTCTGGATGAAATTATTTACCACTTTTCTTCTCACAGCGTTCTACTTGGCTAGAAAAGCAGCTGTGATCACAATTCATTGTGTAAGACAAGACAAGTACAGCAGAAAACGCTATTGCCTCAGTAGGCACCAGACTACCACGTTCTAGTTTCTACCTTTTATTTTTAATAAAACCATGACATACTACACATATTTATCCTGAGAACAGGGACAAAAACTCGTCTGTCATATAAGGCATGATCCAAACTCCACAAAGTTACATGTTTTCCAGCACTTGCTGACTTACCATACAAAATAAAACAAACACACATCCTCAAAACTCCCAAACAGCAGCAGTGAAAGCTAAACTGACAGCTTCAGCAGGAGGTGAGCACACCACCTGTGCTGCCAGGAGGCTATTGGATCTTCCTATGGAGAATGAGGGTGCGAGTTTCACATTTTTACCCCAAACAGAAGGTGGGCATTGAACATGCATCTTCCAACCACTCCCTCAACAAATATTCAAACCATTCTGCTACAGTCGGAACAAGGACTGCAAATATCATATCCATTTCTTCCACCCAGCTATAGAAAAACCCCTCCCCAAAACATTCCTAGAGGTAAGACTTTTTGAGAAAACCAATAACTTAGTTATGTTTTGTGCATGGAAAATACCAGCCCAGTCTCAAGATTGGGCTGCCTTAAGATTTTGTCATGGTTTAACCCCAGGCAGTAACTTAAGCAACATACAGCTGCACACTTGCTCATTTCCCCACTCTGCCCAGCCTACCCCCAGAGGGATGGGAAGGAGAATCAGGAAGGAATGTAAAACTCGAGGGTTGAAATAATAACAATTTAATAAATTAAATAAAATAATAATAATAATAATTATAACATAATGAAAAGGAGGAAGAAGAGGAATGAAACTCAAGAGGAAGGGAGAAAAAGAAAATAATTGATGCACGAAGCAGTTGCTCAACACCCACTGACCGATGCCCAGTCGGTCCCCAAGCAGTGATTGACAGTCCCGGCCAACTCCCCCCAGTTTATATACTGAGCCTGATGGTCTGTGGTATGGAATAGCCCTTTAGCCGGTTTGCGTCAGCTGGCCTAACCCTGCTGCCTCCCAATTTCTTGTACCCGTCCAGCCTTCTTGCTGGCAAGGCCTGGGAAACTGAAAAGTCCATCAGTGTGTTATCAATATTGTTCTTACACATTGTTCTTATACCAGGGTAAGAACAGCACTGCACAACTACTAAGAAAAAAAGTTAATGCTATCCAGGTTAACTAACTGAAATCCAGACAATATCCGCCCTTTATTCCATACATTTTATATCACGCCACATTTTCTAATAAATCATCACCTTTACTGCCTTATAACACAAATACACGGATATCAATCCCTTAGTCTATGGACCATTCCTTTAAAGTCCACTGAGTTCATTTAGTCTATAACGTTGGGCTCCATCTGTTATAAGAATCTTCCAGGGCAGGGAAGACAGTAAGACATGTTGGACTGTTGTATCTTGAAGCCAGTTCTGATTCTAGTATGGCTGCACTGGTCAGGTTTCACCAAAGTCATTCTTTGTTCATACACATATCAAAAACTCAGTATGCAAAGACGCCTTTAGGTGCCACAGGAGTGTCGCAGCACTATCAAAACCAGCCGGCTGCAACAAGGCTTTTACCATCCCATCCCAGGTTAACTTCAATAAGCAGTTCCCATGCCTTGCCCTGGCACAGCCACCAATTCCCCACAAGGTTTCAACAGTTCATCTACTGTCCGGGCTGTTTCTTCACCCTCTTCAGGCCAGTCCACCCTGCTTCTTGCCTCTGCTGCGTCCAGAGTCTTCCTTCTCCTTGCTCCTCTTCCAGCCACCCTCTCCTCATCCGGGCCCTCTTCTTCTCCCAGGGCCTCTCCTATATCTGGGGTGCTTCTCTCTCCTCCCTCTGCTTTTTCTGAGTCTCTCTTCATCCAGTGCTACTGTTCATACAGTCCCCCTCTCCCCTACCCCTTACAGCTATTTAGCTACTTAGCAGGAACCAGCACAGCTGCACATTATCCACATCAGCCAACCCACCGCCCCTGAAGCCAGCCCACAGCTCTATATTATCAAAGTTAATTAACCTGCCTTCATTCCTCTATAATTCCACTACACAGGAGAGTTCAGATAATCCTTATTTTTTAAAGTAAAAACTGGAAGCCTAAGACTAAGACACTTAGAGTCTGTCTGTAACACAGTTCAGGGACCTAAATCTTTTATGGATTTTTTTTTTCCCCCCAAGATTATTAGTCATAGGTCTGCATGAAAAGAGCTGGGATCACTGGCAGATCTGATGTCTAAATCTAATGGGGGAGGGGGTGGGAAAGAAAAGAAAATTAAGAGAAGTTCTACCTATGACAATCCTACCATTAAAATAACCTCAAGACTCACTTGCAAACAAACAAACAAAAAAAGCAAACAAAAGGAAACAAATAGTTCATTTGCACTCTATTTTTAAGTGAGCATATGACAGTAGATGCTACAGGCTGCAGCACAGAAAGCATAGCTATTAACCCTATGCCTGTTTAAAAAGAAAAGAGATTTGGGCCCTTAGCAGGGAAGATTCCAACCAAAGGTTTGAAGGGGTGGGGGGCGGGGAAGTAGAATCCAATATGCCCCAGTTATTTTATAAGCTTAGAAAGTGTTCCCTCATCTGAACATCTATTGTTCAGATGAATTTGCCAATTGAACTTCTGTTTTGTGGAGCTCCAGCATAGAGCATTTGCTACTAAGGCAATAAATACTGCAGGGATTATATATAGCACATAATCATTTATGCCAAAAATTTGGAGAATCAACACCCCCTGAGCACTAAATTGTCTTTCATCAGTAAACACAGGGGGAAATCATTATAATTTTATACCCACTGCATAACAATTTTTTTTTATTCTACCCATCAAATTATTGTGTATCTCAGGGCACTCTTTTCAACTTCAAAATTATAGTTAAATGCTCTCCAAGTGGTGAAAAGTGATCCTTAAGTCAACTGCACTTATGAAATATACATTATTTAGACAATGAGCCTATTACAATATGGTGCTGACACTTTTTAATTTTGATATACACTAGCTATAGAAAAGACTTTAAAGCAAACATGAGAAAAAAAAACATAAAAGAAAAAAGCACTCTGCTAGGAAACTTGGTTCTGAATTGACCTGACTAACAATCATGAGGTCCTGTACCCCTACTACCACATAACTGATTTGCCTTAAAATACTTGAAACTTGGTTTACACCATTGTAGTTGCAGGACACAAATATTGCATTTTAAAGAAAATACCAGGTTTTATAATATTTTTTTATAATTCTATTCAGGTAACCTCTATCCAGTAAATACTCATATAAAAAAAATATTTTAAAATTGTCCCTCAGATACATCTCCTGTTAGCTTATAAGATATACTCCTTCACAGAGATACTCTAATTTAATGCAAACATAACAGGAAAATTGGGAAGAAGATACTTAAGTACATACTTTCCAATTTTCTAATTGCATAGGCTTCCTCTGGATCTTTGAAAGTGCATTATTAGAATTTAAAGATTAAAAAACATTACTTAATTGTGATTTCTCTACTGTTTGTTAGGCTATTGGTCTGGAATGTAATCTTTTCTACATGAAGTAACTCACCACACATGTTAATCTATACGCTAATCTACTCAACTTGTAAGTAAATTATGTACTTAAAAACCAAAGCACAAATAACATATCCCGTAACACCATCACTTTGCATTCTCATTTACTTCCTAACACAATGCACTGTAACTGGGCTTGTGGGAGCAGATTTTTTTCCTACAGGAATCATAAAAACCCTGGAAAACTTACATCAAATTACACATCAACATTATGCAAAAGCAAGAAATACAAAATGATAAAATATCATATCTGTACTTAATCTGTATCCAAATTATAGTAAGATCCTTGATACACATTTTCTTGTATTTCGTAAATATACACAAGGATCTGTAAACTCTAAAGTTGCATGCTTATAATCAGGTATCATTTTTATCTCTATTTTTTCTTGATATAAACAACCACCAAAATGCAAATGCACTTATCCTCAACAGCCTGACTCCTCACATTACACTGCCCTACTTCCCTGAACTCTGACAGAGAAGCACAGATAAAATACATATGAATTTATGCTCATACTCACTCAGCTGTTTCTGATGTTCACTCTTTTAGCTTGGTGAACCCAGCTGAGGTCCTGATCCCCTGAAGCACTTTAGCAACCCATCCAGCCCTATACCAGGGTCTCAGATTCCTTAAAGAACACTGGAAGTCACTGCAAAAATAAGTTGTGACTTCCAAGACATATCACTGAAGAAAATAAAAATTTCCATGTTTAAAAATATGCTTTTATTGTGCCTTCTTGCTGCTCTTGAAGATGTGCACTGGAGCAGAAGCAGTACCGACACTAGGAAACTAACTCCAGAATTACGGCTATAGACTGCCAAACTGCCTCTTCAGCTGGTGTTAGCCCATGTAGCATCACCAGTATCTGAGAAACCACAGGCAGTCTTGCACCAGCTGCGAGTCGGAATATTTGAATGTCAATTCTTGCATTCTCCTCTTCCACTAGTGTACAGAAGAGCGAGGGTTTGGCCCTACGTTCCACTTGCCAAGTCCACACTTCATTGTCCACAAAACTCTTCAGACATCCTACTTATACACTGACCCTCTTTATTCCTGTGTACAAAACATTACTTAGGCTATGCAAATGCAACACTCAGCTTCTATTTCTGTGAAGTAGACATGCAAGGATCAGTCTGCACTCTCAGCGTGGCTTTGTGATTGCAACTGGAGAAGCTATGAAGGTTATATGAGGGACAGCCGAGACAGACTACCTTACCCCCTATTTTCTGCAGGCTTAAAATGAGCGATACATCCAGTTTTTAATATTTTATATACAGGAGGTTAAGTTAAAAGGGAAGATAACTGAAGTCACAGCATATTTCTTACACTTCCGAAGAGATTTTCTATTTTTAATCATTAAAAAATAATGTTCTACATGCTCTGAAATCTGAAACATACGTTTAACACTACTAGTTTATCATTTGGTTCAGGTTGGTCTATGAACTGGCTTTCTTAAAAACATTGACCATGCATTCAGCAAACAAGTTAAATTAATTTACAATCAGTCTTCCCTAAGCTCCATATTTCTTTCTTTTACTACTCTTGCCTACAATGCCTGCCTAAGGCTGTTGATCAGTTCTATCGCAAGCAACAGCAACCTAAAATCAGCTCTTCTTACTAGCAACAGTGTTCCAAGAAGCTCAGTGAAATCACACTACATTTTTTTGAGCTTTAAATGTTATCTGCTTGCCAAGCCTACCAGCAGCACCAGAGCCCCTGGTGGTGACTGTTCAGCCCCAGGAAGCAAGTACTGCATCAGGTTTAGTTCCCATACTATTCATCTTCCCAGACTTCGGGGCTACATTTCAATTGTCACACAAACCATTTTTTGAATAAGTGATTATTCAACTGCATTTGGCAGCCATTTCCAAACAATGATTTTTTTTCAAGCTCTGAGTAAGAAGGAAATAAAGTGTGAACATATATATGTATGTACACATGTGTGTATTTATAACTGCCTCTCATTTAAAACACTAGCAGAATTAGATGTAGATTTGACTTGAATCCAAAGCAAGACATAGCTGTGATCAGGACATCTCTGCTTCCTTCAGTCACTGAATACACTTTGAAACTCAGTGAAGTGAGACACAAAGGGGAGGAGGTAAAGCTTACTTCCAGAATATATTTAAAATGGCTTTTTCATATGAAAAACCTAGCACAACATTTCTTCTAGAGCTGCAGAAGAAATGAAATATTGTATTTATCTAAGACAGTGCTCTGTAAAGCAGGGTTCCTGTGACACAGATTAAAATACTGGGTCCATGCAAACCAGCCAAGCCTTTACTCCATCTTTGTGAGAAAGCAGATGCAAACATCAAAACTTAAAAAACTTTAAATCTTACAAAAGGAAAAATACTAAGCTTTGTAATGACTTCTTTTCTTTTCTTTAAAGAACAAAACATTTGAAATGTACATAATTCTTGGTTTCAACTGAGTATCTAAAGCCTTGAGATAACATCTTCCTTCCATACAGCCTAAATGATCATCAGTCCAAGACACCATACAACAGTACTGCAACACGTGCAACTGTAAACAGGTAGGCATGTTTTTATCTTCACTCATCACAAATAAATCAGATAACAAAAATCTCAAACAAACCGTAATGCTCTCATCCTCCAGGATGAGGGAAGAAAATACTTAAGTTTAGATTTTTCTAACAATTTCTGATGTTTTCACCCACAGATCCATTCAATTCCAAGCCCCTTCCTTTGTGTAACATCCAGTTCCTGTTTTCCCCAGAGAACAGAAATTCAAATGCTGTTTTTGTACCCAAGAGGTTGACAAAAAACATTTAATGACGGAAGGCAGCACACAAGACATGTGTTACATCCGGTGCGCTGTAACTGATGGGATAAATTTCAGAGGGCTTGAAAGATAAAAACAGCTACTGGGAAAACAACCGCCTCTTATTACTACCTGGTTTTCTACCTCGTTATGAAGAGGAAACAAAAAAAAAGGGTTGTTACAGACAAAACCCCAAATGAAAACCAAATTGAGACCCAGTATATCCAATAGAAAAGGGAAGATAACAGTGAAAATTTCAAGGCTAATCCACAAATTTTCTCTCATGCCTTTTAAGAAGTCTAGTACTTTGACGCCTCAATCAAATAGGCCCTTTCTGCCACTACTGTAATATAAATGACATTTTCCATCAGTTCCAAAACATATTTCCATGAATACGACAAAAGGAGAATGTACAGCACAAGCACTGCTATTAAATATTTAACTTTCTACCTTAACAACCTTTCTCTTTTTGTGTTTCTTGCTTCTGCTTGAGGCTAAACAGTAAGGCCAACTCATGAGGCAAAGCTAGTACCAGTCCTTATATATTATTCATTCATTTCAGATGTACCAATTCCACCTCTGTCTCTAAAGCCAGATGTCACTTCATAATAAAGCTCTTTCAGATCAGAAATCTAGAATTCTCATCCTGTTAAGAAACCAGGACTTCCACAACATTTTAGAGGTTCAGCAGTACATACTGTACACTCAAGTATAGGGGGATCTTTGAATCTCATTTTAATGAGGTAAATGAGAAATGAATACATGATTTATTTTACACTACCTCTATACACCAAGCATGATCTTCTGATAGCAAATTTAACATTATTCAACACTTTTAAGAAGGACTTCTAAGTCTTTCTAAAGAAAAAAAAAAACAAACAAAAACAAAACAACACACCCCACCTAATTCCTTCGCTTCCAGCTGGTTACAGGGGAGGTAAACCACTTGCTCCAAACACCTAGCTCAGCTCCTTGTCATACATGCTTACAACTGCCAATAGATACTTGCAAATCACCACTTACTTAAACACACCTCCATTAACTGCACACATTCATCAGGAAAAATAAAATAATGACACTTTCAGCACCTTGACACAGAAAAGGTTGCTAGAGATTCACTGAAAACAATGCTGAAGATCATCCCTAGCAATATTACCAGAAAACCTAGCATTGCTCCTGAAGTATTATGTGCACTTCAACTTCAGTACACTAGGACTGCCTTTCAAACCACGACCTGACCTGGACAGGCTTCCCCAGAACTAGCTGACAACAGAACCTCAAAGCTGTTGCTTCCACTGGGTGGGACTACACATGAAATACTTTGAAAGTACACTCAAACAAGAAACCTGAGCAAAATAGTCACATCAATTCCATCCTGTAGGAAAATTCCCCTCTGTCAGTGTAGAAGCCTATGAAATTCCCTCCCCTCACCACACAAGGTCAAGATCATCGTATACTGAAGCTCTATGTTATGTGAATTGGCATAGTACAGTTTAACCATCAAGGCCTGAAGGAAAACCTTCTGTTCCATCCTGCCCAGAGGCCTTTAGTTATCCATTACCAAGCACGGCAGAATCCATCAATCAGTAAAGACACTTAAAAATTCAGATGTGTCAAAATGACAAGTGTTCATTTAAGTGCTCTTGTTGTCAACTTCCCCTCTCCGGAAGGTTCATAGGTAGGCTGACTACACTCAATACCCAAATGGACCACCACCTGCCTAAGTGCCTGTAATAGATGTCATATTATGTTACAGAAATAGGTATCATGTGTTGGTTCATCAGATTTTATGCAAAATGGCTCGTCTGTTACTCAAGTCTGGACTCTTATGCTGAAGTTTTGTCCCTAGAGGGAAAAAAAAGGGAAAAATTAAAAAATTGCCATTGATACCTAACCGTATATAACAATAGACTGATTAAAGCAGAATATGGGGTTTAATGCAGTATCATATCGGTCTGAATTCCAGAATAACTAATGAAAACGGTGGACACTGACTTATAATGCTAGTATTACAATGTGTTATCACACCTGACAAAGAAAAGCATTTACTAACACACTTTCAGCAGAACAATCTGTTTAACACAGGGGTTTTTCCTGTAACAGTTTGCCTTGTATGCTTAAACGCCACTTGTTTTGTTTTGCCAACTAAACATAGTAAGAGTTTAGTGTTTATACAGAGTACACTGGAACGTCAGGTGCTTATTTAATTGTTTTTGTAGCCAATTTCCTTGCCCCTCAAGGCTCATTAGTCAGTCATCTAATCATTCCATGCAATAATGTATCCTCTGTGTTTCCTTCTCGAGTTCAGGAATGTATCTTAGTCTGTGTTTCCAACAGTGGTGTCCTTCAGCTGCAACCTTTCAGAGAGTTTTTTGACTGGTTGCCAATGTTACTATCTGTTCCACACCGAGGGGGATTTCCCCAACATCTATTAATTCTGTTCTACCATATACTTAGCCATCTGGACAATAAGGTAATATAAAAAGACTGCTGTTTCATGAAAAATCTGTATGGCTTTGCAAGTAATGGGTTTGCTGCACCTGTCCACCTTACCATTTTACAAAGATGCCAGAAAGAAATAACAGAACATTACCATGCTCCCTTCCAACTACAGCATCATATACGTGCAGTTAGGGCCAGGCCGAAGGCAGTAATATTGAGATGGCATCAAAAAGCAAGGTGATAACTTCTGGAGCACCATCGAGCTGTGTGTAAAGCTGTACCTGAACTTCACAGTAAGAGAAGTCAATATTGGGTCTAGTCCTATTAAACACCTTCATTAATGATGTCATGATGCAGCACAGTGTGACTTCGCAAGTCTGCTGATGCCACAAAACTGGGAGGAGTGGCTGATGCCCCAGAAGATTGTGCTGCCATCCAGAGGGGCCTTGACAGGCTAGCGAAACGGGCTGACAGAAGTGCAAAGTCCTGCACTTGGGGAGGAACAGCTCCATGCACCAACATATGCTGGGAGCCAATGGGCTGGAAAGCAGCTTTGCAGAAATGGCCCTGGGAGTGCAGGTTGAAGAGCAAGCAATGTGCCCTGGCTGCAAAGAAGGCTCAGAGCATCCTGGGCTGCATGAGGAGGAGTGATGCCAGCACTTCGAGATAAGTGATTCTTATCATCTACTCAGCACTAGTGAGGCCACATTTGGAGCGCTGTGTCCAGTTCTGACCTCCCCTGTATAAGAGAGATGTGGTGCTACTGGAAAGAGTCCAACAAAGACTACTAAGATGATGGAGGTGCTGGAGCATCTCTCGTATGAGGAAAGGATGAGAGAGCTGGGATCGCTTAGCCTGGGAAAGAGATGGCTCAGGGGGAATCTCCATGTGTGCAAAAATGTGAAGGCAGTGTGAAAAGACAACTGAGCCAGGCTGTCTTCTGTTGTGCCCAGTGGCAGGACCAGAAGCAGCAGGCACATACTGAAACTCAGGAGGTTCCCTCTGAAAAATCAGGAAATACTTCTTCACTGTGAGGGTGACAGAGCACAGGCACAGGCTGCCCAGAGAGGTTGTGGAGTCTCCAGCCTTGGAGGTACCCAAAAGCTGTCTGGACGTGGTCCTGGGCAACATCTAGGTGGCCCTGCTTGGGCAGTGGGGTTGGACCAGATGACCTCCAGAGGTCCCATCCAACCACAACCATTCTCTGATTCATTTCAAGCTACACTGTCCGTAAACACACACACACAAAACCCAAACCAAAACAAACACCACCAAGTAAAAAACACACCCAGAGGAAAAATAATAATTTGGTGCCTGAAATAAATAGTAGGTATTTGTAAACTGGTAAGCCAGCAGGCAAATTCTATTTCCAAAGCTACATTTCCATTCAGCTAACCAGCTGACTGAGAATTCTTTGGAATCCAGTTTCCAAAGAAACTGAACGTTGCTAAAATAACACAGCATGTTACAGCAGTAAGGAAATGTTTATTTATTTATTCTTTAAAACATCAACAAGCGTTAAGGTAGAATTACTATAAACATTCAATAGCTAAACACTGAAGTACAACTTCTGCTGCTGTTTTCACAGAGACAGCTGTCCAGCTAACCACACACCGTGAAGAATATGTACTACTACTACTTTTTCTTTTTCTTTTTTTTTTTTTTTTTTTCTGGGGGGTGGGGGGAAAGGGGGGAAGAAAAAAAAACTTTTCCTTATTAGAATTCTAACAGTATTAGGGATTGAAAAGCACCCCATTGCTAGCTACTGGGAGCAAGAAATCACCCATGTCATGCTTTACCCATGTCATGCTTTGCAATCCACAGAGCACTGTGGATATTTCAGCTGCTTCACTCTGCTCTTTACTGCTACACACACAGTGAGCCACAAAAACTCAGTTAAGCGTTTACTAAATTGGGGTGTGGGGTGTGGGGTGTGTGTAATTCCACAGCAGAGAAGAAACAAGGACAACAGAAGACTGCAAATAATCTGGATGCAGATGTAGAATTTCCGAGAAATATGATTTTGAATAAAAACCTCTCCTCACAATGAAAAAGTGGCTAGTTTGAAGTGCTTTGGAATAATTATAAAATGAAAAGCTTCTTGATACATTATATTGCTTGAGTTGGAGTAATTCTCTTTGAGTTTCTATTTTTAAATCATGATAGTGTGTTAATGAAACTTCCCAAGGAAACTTCAGCTATGGACAGATGAAACAAACTGCTGCTCACCCCTTCCCAACGTCACACTGAAAGTCACCATGAAAGTAGTATTAAATTAATATTAAATGGGTATCAGCACCATGGGGAAGAAAACTGATGATTCAAATCTAGGGTTATATTCAGTCTGTAAGGATATAATTTACACAGCATAAGACAAACCTAACTATTTTAGAAGCCTCAAATCCAAAATCTAAAGAGTCATTACAAAATCTCAAATTAATACCTTCTCAGAATACAAAGTGCATATCTCAATAAAAAAAAAACCAGTATGTTTGTTTCTTTTAACTGTCCCCTAAAGATATTTGGGTCTATGTTTTGGTGCAATACCACAAAGAACATACCAAATACTGTTTCAGATCCTAGAGGTTACTCTCAAGGGGAAGAAACATATTCTGAATATCCAGCTCACCTCATGGGGTGCTTGCACTACTGTCTGCAGCTTACTAAATGCAAATCTGACCATCCTGAGTACCACGTGTGCAACATGCAAACCAGACTATCACTTACTGCCAGGCCCTGAGGACACTCTGGCTCATTCCCAATTCAGCAACCTATCTGCTCAGCAATGCAAAACACCCCTCCTCACTAATACACATTTCAGTTCTAGGTCAGTTTGCTGACTTTCAAAGCTTTACATAATGGATCTCAATTCACCCCTCCCACCGTGAGTTAGACCACACACACACCCCAGCTAAATTTCACTGCAGTGGTCTGCTTGCGGGCTGAACTGCGTCCCAGGAAAGCTTATGCAAAACTGAACCTTCACAGAAGTGGCTGTCAGAAAAAATATTAACAACCAACTATCCTGCTACAGAAAAATGTAAAACCACTTTGTCCAGCCTCACCTAATAATTTCTGAAAACAGGTAAATATCACCTACAGATGAAACAAAAGAACAAGTTAATTTTTTTTTGCTTTTCACTGTAAGGGAGGGAATACAGTTCCATACTGCAGTAATGAGATTCATATAACTGCGCAGTTAACTTGTTTTAATTGAGCGAGTTACTATAAGCTTTAATAGTTTCCTTACATATGCTACAGAATAATGCCTTTCTTGTGATTTCTGGGACAGACACTGATGAGACATACTCTGAATAAGAGAGCAAGAGAGCCACATAATCTTCTCCATAACTTCTACCATAGATCAGAATTATGTTACTAAAATATTCAAAAGCCTTTCCTCTCTCACCTTCTTTCACCGGTATTAAATCCTTCTAATACCAACAGCAGCTAAAAATACCTCTGTATTTTTTTTTATATAGGTAGAACATACCAACAATGCCTAACAATTTGGGCAAAATAAGTCCATCCCAGGATGGAGTACCTTTACATTTGGGCAACTGAGTGGCTCCCGCAGTCTTGGTGGATATTCTTCTGTTTGTTATTGAACCCACCAACTTCCAAACTGCTGAACAAGAGAGAGCAGACCTTTGAACAGGGTGCCACTGCGTGATGTCTCCATGGAATCGAGTTGAATGCAATAGGCTTGTTGACTGCGCTTTTCTGACATGAATAAACATCAGCCTTAGAGCTCCAGCTCCAGATTTCGTTCCCTCTTGCTAGACAAGATCACTATCACTGCAGCACCATTACATTTGGGCTCCATAGGCCCAATCTGGAACCTGTTTTCCTCTTAAAAGGAAACCCTCCATGGGCACAGACTTCTTGTATACATTAGCCTTAGAAAAGAACATACTTTTTATCTGGGAAATTTACTTCCCCTCCTATTTTTTTTTTTTTATTATTTGAGGACTGAGCCTCAAAAATTAATTCAGGAAGTAAGAAAGCTTTACCAAAAACAGTGAAGATCCTAACATACAAAGCTTAAAACACTTAATGACACTGTCGAAGTCCTGGAAAAAAAAACAGGATTTGCCAACAGCAATGTGAGAAATCATCCTTTAGTTCCCACTACAATACCTCAAGTAGTAGAAAATTGTAAATGTCTTGTGCTGCCATTTTTTTTTCTAAAATCAGTAACTGCTTACAGACATCCCTGCAGGTGTTTAACTATTTAAAATTAAATCTCACATTACAGACAGTGCCTCATTTGTAGCTAGACTGAATACATCTCAGATCTGCTCCCAGAATGAAGTAAACCAGGCAGCAAATCACATTATCCTAGTCACTCATAATGAGTGGAGTCATTCTACTGAAAAACACAAAGAAAGTGTGGCAGAGCAGGGGTCTTTCAGTACAACGTAGCACATCAGTGATAAGCGACCAAAAAAAGGAGATAATTTTCTCCTACACTACAGTGCTTGCTGGTAGGGTGTCCTCAGTAGAAGTCTATCTTTAACTGAAAAGCAAAATCAAAACATTTTCAACATCTCCTGTTGTGGTCTCCATCCCCATCTGCACGTCCAAATGTAACTGGACGATATACAAAGGAACCTGTTGTCTTTAAATAGAAATAGGCACAGGAGTCACAGTAAAAATGGGAGTTTGCATTCTGTAGGTAGCAAACAAGCCCCGACCGTCACTGTGGAAACTCTAACAACAACATTTCTTCCAAAACCACTTGGCACTCCAAACAAAGCTTACTGTTACCTAAATTAAAGATCCGTCTAGTCCACGTATTTTATGAACAGTAATTCCTGACAGGAGAACTACTCAAAATCTGCTCTCTAAAAGAGACAAGAGAGAAACAGATGCCCCCAGGGGCCAAGGTCGCCATCCCTCTCTGCCCTCTGCCCATTCACCCAGAGCCCCTCAGGCCAACTGACCCATCACTACCAGTCTTCCACAGCTCAGTACTTTCTTCCCACCATTATTAATGGATAGGAACAGCTACAGCATGAAAGGTGACAGAAATATGGGTCTTATATGAGCTGGTGCAGCCGGTGCCTCTGCCAGGCACCAGCCGCAAGGCCTCTGTGAGGGGACATGGGTGCCCCCGCGCAGAGCCCAGCCCCTTGGCCAGGCTGCGGCCGCCCCGGCACAAGGTGTTTATCGAAGGGCAAGATGGCGCCCAGCTGTGAGGTACCAAGTGTGGCAGCCAGCCCTGCGGGCCAGGCAGGAGCAGGGGGCGGGAGGTGCTGCGGGTGCTGGAGCGGAGGATCCCGGCAGCCCAGGGGAGGCCGTGGCAGAGCAGGGGCAGGGTGAGGAGCAAGGGGCAGCAGTGGAGTCATTACAGGCTCACCAAAGCCCCCACATCCCCCTGCACTGCGCAGGGTGGGGATGGAGGAGTCAGGATGGAAGGAGTGACATTCAGTCTGAGCAGCAGTGCAGCAGTGTGTGCATCTGTGCGTGTTTTCTTTTTTTTCTTCCTTCTCACCATCCACCTCGATTTTAATGAGCAGTAAATTAAATCAAGCTGACTCCATTTTGGCCACAATGACAACTGGGAAGTGATCCCCCCATCTTTTACCTCAGCCCTCCTGGACACCTGGACACCAGCCCAGGTCACACCACCACACCTTGACCTTCCCCACACCAGCCAGCCACTTAGTCTAGTGCCATAAAGCTGGTTTGCTTGGGACTAAAATCACCAGTAATGTTTTAAGGGTATAGGTTGAAAAGAAAGATTGTGTTTTAAACAGCTACACTTTTCCAAAATAATAACAGTCATACTGCTGACCCCCAAACCCATCTCTGAGCAACAACCACTACTAAACAGGAGTTTGCGTAGGGCCTTGTGCTGGGGGGAAACAAAAGGACTAGCTACACGTCTGGTAGGACTAGTAATTTATATTACTGGTTATATTTACTTCCCCTGTTCCTCTTTATGTATATGTCAAAAGATTCATGTTTTTGATGTCTTCTTTCAATCAACAGTTAAAACTGTCAGTTTCTTCTACCCTGTACCCAAGTGCTTTACACAAGCAACACATGCATGAGGAATATGCTTACCGCAACATATGCCAAGAACTCCCCATGATGCACAGCTCACAGGGATGGTGAGTCACGCTGCCTTGTCATAACGCAGGCTTCACACACCCCATATGAGAAAGTCTGGAGCAAAACTTTGCTTCTCTGAAGTGGTTTTGTGGTTTTGAATTTGGGATCTTCTCCTCAGGAATTCTATGAATTCCATTTGGAACAAATAAAAGCAGGCTGACACAGGATAAATGTGCATCTGTGCTCAGGAAGAGTTGCCTTCCTTTACTTAGAACATGGAGTTTCAGATTTTGAGTCTCTATTGCTTGTTAATGCTGCTACATCATCTTTCATTAGAATGTACCTTCATTCACACCACAGCATTCAGAGCTTGTTTTTACTTGGTGGTCTTTTTGGGATCAGATCTATTGAACATGCAGTGAGCATCTGCCCTTTCAGCAGAGGGGCAATGCAGCAGCGGAGCAGAAGCTACACAGCTGAACATACACACCACTGAGGTGATGGGGCAGTTACAGCACCTTGGCAGAAGTTGCTGTTTCCATGGGTCAGAAACATGTACTGGACATGCAAAATGCGCAGGACAGGGAGGAAGTTACCTATTAAGAGAATCATAAAGGTCTGGGTGAGATCATGAGAGACTGATACAAAGTCTAGTTGGTTGCTTGCCCATTCCCAGTGCAATTGAGAGAGGGCTGTCACAGCACCAGATGGTGAAGGAAGAAGAGAGAAGAGCGCAGAGGTATCCTGGAAAGCCTTGGTAAAGGAAACCACCATGAATTAGGAAGGATAAATTACTGCCAAATTAAAATAATCTTTAAAATTTTTTGCTGAATTCTATTGTTAAAGCTGAATTGAAATATCTTACAATCCATGTGCTATTCTTATGACTCTGCATTATTTATGCATATGTAAGAACAGATTCAGGAACTCTCTAGACTTTTGTTACAAGGCTGTCTCCCAAATCACCTCACAGATTTTACAATTCATAACTTGCCACACTTTCAGCATCCTTTCTGAAGATACTGCAGCAGGGCTGCTTCTGCTAAGGAACTGCAAGTATGACATCTGTGAATGTCTCCTGTGAAGTTATCAATTCTATCTCCCTATGACACATCACCTTTACATATACCTCATTTTCTCCCATGAGGAAGATCACATTTTGCATTTCTTTCAAGAAGAGAAACGTATATTGACATGCATTCTTAATTTGGTTTATTTCACTCTGTTCACCAATTACTGTAATAGATGACTATTTTCCAGTAACTTACTTGCCCATTTTCATCAAAGTACCTGCCACACACTGCACCGTGCTTCCACTAGGCAGTCTTCTTGACAGTCTGCCTGGCAAGCCTCCTAATGAACACAGTCGAAGAGACACTTTGCTTTTGGGGAAGTTTTTCATAACATTACAGGAAAACCCACAAGCTGTATGTATTATATTTCAGCATACAGGGATCCGATTACAGTAGGAAACCCTATCTATGTGTTTGTTTCAGTATACAGTCTACTTAAAAATCTATTTCTAGAAATGGTTTCAATGGGTTGGGAAAAAAAACTCAAATTGCAATAAAATAAATGGAAATGTGTTGGAGGGCACATGTTAGCTATAACCCTGGGTTTTTTCTAGGGTGCAGAAAATATCACAACAAATCTTTTTTTGGATGGTTTCATAGGCTTTTATGAAGCTACTGAAGTAAAAATTAACAAAATTCACGCCATTAGATCTATTACATATTGCATAAAATTTGAAGTTGCATTTATTTTTTGCACTATAGTTGACCATATCCATCTAACATTTCCAACAAGCTTCAAATGTTTTCTATTCCATCTTAGAATTTAGATTTTTATAAAATACTAAGTTTTGAGATATGAGAGTATACAATTATTGTAACAGCTGCCATTTTATTACTTCCTCATAATCTTGACAGCAAGATCACATTTTCAGACATTAATGTATGAATTACATGGACAAAATGAAGAACTGAGTCATTCATCTGCTCTCAGCTTACATACATCAACATACATACAACTGAATGACAGAGCTTTCCAAGCCACATGTTAATGCTCACATTCAGTATTTTGATCCATATGTCTATATTATCATAAGAAAAGCAGTTCCTTTAATTTGTCCATTTGTAAAGCCTAACTCTTCATAAATAAAGCTTCTGTATGCAATAAAACAGAGTTGTAAGGTTTTCATGTTGCTCAGGAATTTCAGTGAAACAGTTTTTTAGAATTGTTGAGTATGTTAAAGCATGATGGAAATTCCACCTATTTTTTTCTGAAAACCTGATTTTCAGGATTCCAAGGTGCAATGGCACTGCCAGCTACATAAGGAAATCAATGACATCTATATATTTTACAGGTTTTCAAAAGCCATACTCAGGAGGCTGTTAATAAGAATCACCTATCAGAAAGCGCTTGTTGCCATGGAAGAAAATATGCCAAAACAATACATGATACTGCTTATTTTTTTATTCAGTGGTGGAAAAACACGGTTGGCTTCTTATTTTCACTACAAAAAGAGAAGATAACTAAATTTTCAAACATAGCCCATGCAGACTCTCAAGTATCTACATTTTCTCTTCCCCCCCCCCCCCCCCAGCTACCACTAAAATGAGAAAGAGAACTACAGTTTTCTAATTTCCTCCATTCAGCATCAGGTAAGCAAGCCAAACCCTGATTTCAATTAATTAGTATATCAGGCAAAAAGTTGCTTAGACCTAATTTAAGCATGATACTTAACAGGATTTTGGGTGTTTATCAGCATTTCTAGAAATAGCGTTAAGGGCAAATGCAATATAAACTGCTCTCTGAAAATAAAATAGCCTTATATACAGAACTACAACCTCAGTAATGCTGTATGCTTGTGACTTTTACTCCAGAGGCAAGTATCTTGCTTATCTGTTTTGCCTGCCTTGATTGTCATTTACATGATATGAAAATCATGCAAACAGTCTGAGAGGAGAAGCAGCAATGAATAAGTCACAATGAATAGGTCTTGCATGTAGAACAAACTATGTACGATGACAGAGCTTGAAAGGAGGGTTGAAGAAAGAGCCAATGTAAAATAAATTTCTCCTTGGAAATGTAATTAAAAAGCCAGAAGTGTCAGCTACAGTACTTTATCACTGAATTTACAAAAAAAAAAAAAAAAAAAAACCAACCCAAACAAACAAAAAAACCCACAACACACAACCCCCACACACAAAAAACCAACAAAAAAACCCCAAAACAAAACAAAAAAAAAACCACACAAAAAAAAAAAAAAAAAAACAGGCCAAGATATCTAGATTAGCTCCTTAGATCCTGAAGCCTTTTGTCTTCAGATTGGATTCCTCCCACTTCTTCCAACACCTAACACACTGAGGCACCAAGAGCCACAATGCCACAACACCTAACACACTGAGGCACCAAGAGCCACAATGCCACAATGGTATTGATTTTTGAAATACAAGGAAGACAAGAAACAGCTCATCTGGTTTTGATTACCATGCATAAACAGTGACAAAATAATCTCCAAATTAGAGAGACAGATTTGATTAAACACATCAGAGTTCAAATACACTCACTAATTATGCAAACAGAAAGAAGTGTGCCATCATTTTCAGAATGCCTCAGAATATATGAAGGAAACCTAAACAAAAAGAGTTCTACAGAGGGGGAAAAAAGTTCAATTAGAAACTAAAGTGCTATACTATCAATAATAAATTCCCATTTAGCAAAGTATTTTAAACTGTACTCTTTAAGCAGTCAGATGAGTAGTTATATACAGTGAAAGCTAGTGTGTGCATGGATGTTGTGCCAGCCCAGGTCTAGAAAACAGCAAGGGAAAAAAACTTTTCCAGTAAAATATTTGAATTAATCAGACCTGCATTAAGATAGTATCACAACACTTATTACTTCCTCTTGTATTATTGAATCCAAGGAAAATCATTGTTTAAAACTGAAAGAGCTATATGACAAGAACATACTGACATCTGCTGGCATTCTATAAATGCATTTCTCTAAAGATTAGGATGTAACGCCCTCAATATTTTTTTCTTATCTAATGGTGCTGCATAAAAAATTAACATTGTCCATATCTGGATATGACAAATTAAAATAGTATTCTACACTTCCAAATGTTAAAATGTGTGTGACATTCTGTAGCTAAACAGTCTACACAAATATGCTATACAATAGCACCTTAGTTTCTAATTGAACTTTTTTTCCCCCTCTGTAGAACTCTTTTTGTTTAGGTTTCCTTCATATATTCTGAGGCATTCTGAAAATGATGGCACATTTCTTTCTGTTTGCATAGCTAGTGAGTGTATTTGATTTCTAAAGTATCACAGGAAATTATTTTTGCCTAATTTGTATAAAAATGCTTAGTGATAGGGCAGACAATTTACATTCAAATAATTATTTCCCTAATCTATTTGCCAACAAAAGACCAGTATTTCCAATTCACCATCCAAAGATTTAACTATACCTGTCACTCAGGCAAGGTTTATAATGGTACGTATTGTTTCTAGTAATGGTTAGAAAATTAAAAGAACAGATTTTATTTGTATTAGCACCATAGCAAAAGGATACACGTAAAGTAAACACATGAATCATCTAGCAAACCACACACTGAAAGTGGTACCTAAATATGCTGGAGAAGATCCATTATCTCTTATCACTCAACACAACCAACTCAGGTATTTTGATAACCAGAATATAATCCAGAAGACTGAACAGCTTTCAAATCTACAGCATGCAAAAGTCAGAAATTCTAGTTAATGCACAGAGTTCCTAAAGTGGCTCTAATTTGGCATCTCTGTGAATAGGAATATTATGTAAATATTCATGTACTTCTAAAATTTATTATTTGAAAAGCATGCAATATATTCATTTAATGCTTGCTGTTGGAATCATAGCTAACATTTCCCTCCCTGTGTGTGCTGTAACACAAAGTTATGGTTGATAATTTAAACACAAAATAGAGAGAATTCAAAATCATAGTTCATAGTGTCAGCAACTCAGATGTGTTGCACGTAGATACCAAGACATAAACTTAGTATTAGCAAAAATGACACAAATTGTAAAATATGAACAATTGCCAAGCTGTGCATACTGGAAATCATAAATACCTTCCCTAACATTTCTGCATTTCCAGATCAACTGTCAGCTGCAACTCCTTTTATAAGCTCTTTAGCTATATACATTTTGAAGATGTGAAAGGATAAATGAAAACACTAAATTTACCTTTCTACTTTATTATTTGTGTGCATTTTTACTGTATGTACTTGTGTACTTTACCATATGCACTAACCAGCACCTATATTTCTTAGGCTAGGCGTACTAGAAGAAACAGTAGTTTTTAAACATGACAAAATACACAGCGGTCTTCCTTGCAAATGTTTAACTAAAAGCCTTACAGCCCATTAGAAAACGTGAGAGGCAGAAGCAGTACCAGCTTGTCTGGCTCACAGTTATGTGTTTCGGCCATGAAGCAACGGTTCACTTAACCTTCCACTCAGAGGAAGAAGATGATACAGACCAACCTCTTAAGCCAAACGAACAACAAACAGCCTGTGGAATGGAGCACCGACTGAGAGCTTCCCAGGAGCTTGCCAGGGAGCAGAGCTGACTACCGCTGACACACAGGGAGGCCCGACAACAGAGCCAGGAGCGTTTACGCACCACACAGAACATCAGCACAAGAGCAAGTAATTCATAAGCAACTTCAGAAGAACCCAACTACTCACATACTCTGTAGTAGACACTATCCAATGCACATGTTCAACTATCAGAAGCAGCACACACAGGTCACCTCGTGACATCAGTCATGCTTCTCTTGTTACCAGTCTGTCCGTCTTTCATAGGTGTGCACACTCCCACAGCCCTAAGATGACGGATTTCTTACTTTTTCAGCATTGTGCCAGGAAGGACCACCCACACATAAGTGTCAAGCTGCAATAGTACTGCATTATAACATTCATTTGCAATTCCCTTTCAATTTCCTCATTTGAAACACTTCAATTATTTAAACTTCTTATATATTCAACATCAGCAGAGAAAATTCTTTAGGAAAAAAAAAAGGAAAAAAAGGGAAAAGATGAAAAATAAAGAGAAAAACAAGAAAGAGAAAAAAGAAAGAAAAAAGAAAAATAGAAAAAAGAAAGAAAGAAATGGGGAAGGGGAAGAAAAAAGAAAAAGGAATAAGTTATCATCCTAAAATCCTCCTACTCTTTAAAATGTGATTCTAGATTCTTAAAATCCACAGATGACAACAGCCAGCCCTTCAGCAGAGCGAGATAAAAAGCACGTCCTTTGGAGATGCCCAAAGCCAAGGATCATTGTTTTCCCCAAATCAACCCAGCACACACTACCACCACAGTCACTGTGCAAATATCAGGCCTGAGACATTAAAAAAAAAAAAAAAACCAAACCCACCAGCTTCTTTCTTCTTGGAAATTCAGAGGACTCAAGGTGCAATGATCTGAACAGTGGAATAGGTAGCTACGATAGATACAGAACAGATAGGAATTGCTCTGATTGTGCATTGGCAAAAGAAAAGTAACAAGGGAGGTAACAAGGAGCCCAAACGACACAAGAGTAAAAGACACCAACAGTGTTCCTCTTCCCTGTCACGATCGATATTATTTCCTGTTGATTTGAATGAGAGAAGGTCTGTAGCTCTTTAGACTTACTTTGGAGACCTTTAAAGAACACAAAACTTGAGACCAAATTCTATAGCATTTGAAATAGCAAAATAAGCAGCAGATGCATTATGAGGTGTTGGTACAACGTAACCCAGCAAGTCATTTTTATGGCAATGTGGAACGCACGTTGGCTGGGGATGTGCTGCTTAGCAGCCAACAATACTAAGATCTACTCATAGGGCAGTACAGTGCTTGATTTAAACACATTACAGGAATAAAGAAGCCAATTCACTGCCTAAAATTTAGCTCAGCTAATAAAGATGCATCCATTTTTGCAACTAAAAGAGGATTCCTTTACAGGCAAAGTGTAACGTTCATGGCAAAGCACAGACAAGCACAGGTGCTGAATAGCTTGATTTTGGCAAACAAAATTCAGAAATAAGTAGAAAGGAAGAGTTTATCACGTAGCTCTCAATTTCTAATTTACTTGCACATATTATTTTCTTGTGAAACTGGTTCAATACTATGGGCTCCTGTAACAAAAAAGATGAACACCTCTTATTATTACAAGATTTTTATGACTCACCTATGTCTAATTATTTAACCACTTGTTTCCATTTTATGGTATGCCTTTATTATCTTGTTCTTTATCATCTGCTTTTTTCTAAATTACATGCTTTGTACAGAATTTATAAGAAACTGTATCTTCCTACATTTGATCACTTTGTGTTTCAAAATTGTTTTAAATTACTTCTTTTCAGTAAAGACAGGAATTTTACCTAGTGCTCAGGGATGGTATCATCACCTCACCATCCTTTTCAGCAGTCTCCAAGAGACTTCTACTATCCTGCAGAACTCCTCAAATCACAGCACCAGAAGGTTATTGTAATACACATTTGAATACACTGTAGCAAAAAAGCACCTTCATATGTAGAATATAATAAAATAATTAGGTTCCTACACAGACAAGTTTGTGCATAATAAGAGTTCAAGCAACACTCAAGTCCTTTTTAAAATCCATTCAGGGTCTAACAAACATACATCTCTTAAGACGAGCGGTTTTCTGGCTACAATGAAACAGCAGTTCCAGTCATTCAAAAGGCCAGAATATAACCGCCAGCACTGAAACACTGGGAACACGAAAACCTCAGGCTAACCACATTCAAGGGAAAACAAGTAGGGAGCGTTACCACCTACAGTTGATTACATACTTTGCTACAGTGAAATGCCAATTGCTGAAACAAAACTACGCTCAAAGTGATAAAAGGAGTCAAACTACCCGACTGCATCGTCCTGCCCATTTGAACCAATAGTCCCAACAAGTACTGATTAATCAGGCGGTTTATTTGATAATGACAGTTCCCAGAGTGAGAATGAAAGATCATATCAGCACCAAAGCCAACCAATTTGAAGGCATTTTACAATGGGAGGAGTAAGAGATGGCTTCACTATCAAAGAATGCATGATTTTAGAATAAGGCTTATACAAAGCAAAAGGATCTACTTTTGTATGCCACCCCAGAGTGCTCTGTGCACCAGGCTCCTAGGTAAGCCCCTAAGCTGCTCCATCTGACAGCTGGGCTTTATGGCTGATTTTTCCCCACAGTGGCGTAAAATCCTTAATAATCAGTTACAGTCAGACGTTGGGTACGGAGTCAAAATGAAAGCAGCATTGTAAAATAGAAACAATGAAACCAAAAACGTCAACCAAAAAACTCATGGGTAGGTATCAGGGATTGGAAAACTGTAAGGATGAAATAATCTGGTTTTAAGTCGAGGACATTCACAATGAAGCAAGTATGCAAAACATGCAACAGGAACAATTCTGGTATTTTGCAAGAGTTCAATACTTGCAACAACCAGGGGAAACCCAATCCTTCTCCTGTGGAGGCAGCTGCAAACTAACATATTATCATGATGCCAACAGAGAAGAGGTCATCATGAAGTGAAGGAGCCATTTGGAGAGTGTCCTAAATTAAGGAGTGGGGAAAGGGGGTCTAATACCACAGCAAGATCAGGAGGATATCTAGATCCATTATTCTTCCTGCTGTGTCACTCTATGTGGCCCAATTCAAACTGCACTCTGGGACTTCCTTAGCATTTATATTGTTGCAGACTTAAAATGGCTATCACCATGTGGTAGATGACATTTTAGGTAGCTCATCTTCAATGCTGGAGGAAAGGACATGTAAGTAACTATTCACATACACAGTGGACTGTCTGTAGTGGAGTGAGATTTTTTTATTTTTTTTTAAATCCTAGAGCTTCACTGTAAACTTTCATTGTAACAGAAGGTAATATTTTATCAAATTATTTCATGTGACACTGATGAGAGACAACCACCCAGAAGCATGACTCAAAACTGATGCTTCAGTATCTTTTCCCTCCAAAGAAGCAAGACCATAAGCTCTGTGGCCAAGGACTGCATAGATACTATGCTGTATCCCAAGGCAAAGGGTTACAGAACAACATAAATTTGAAGATTGAAGATTATTCTGAAACCACTGTTTAATACTGTATTCATTATTTTCATATAGGGACAGTTTACAGGATCTATCAAATTCATTTGCTCAAAAAAAAAAGAAATCTGATTAATATTGCATAAACCTTAATTTAGGAGAAATTGTTAATTGTGGAAAAAAGTGGGAGGTTTTGCCAGGGCAGACAAAGATACCAATATTGGCTCTGACAAAGGCTATTAAGCCTTTTTCCTGGGTCGGTGCCACTCAACGTTGTCCAATTTCTCTCTCCCCAAACCATAAAATGTCAATCCTCTGCAACATATAGCAAAAAAAAAACCCAACCAAAAAAAACCTCCCAGACATCTAACACCAGGAAAGAAAAATTTCTCAGGAAAAACTATGAATTTTCAGGCTAGCTGCTTACTGTTCTGATCATACAGTATCTGCTCACATCTAATAGAGAGCCTAAACTCAGAGACAATAAAATCCCTAGAAAACCTTTGGAACCAGGCTCCAATCAGAAGACCAAGACCCTGCGAGTGTCCTCACCAAGAAAAGTACATCAGTACATATTGAAACTTTATTAGATTCTAAAAACTCCAATGGAAAACTGATCAATAAATGCCCGACAGTAAAGGAAGATTTTGAATCACAGCTAGTGCTAGCATTGTGACAGACTCAAGACCGATGAACTATAAAACATAGCAGAAAGCTGAGATTCACTAACTCCAGCTCTCAATACCATTTGTTTAACACAGAGAAGCTTAGAAAATAGCAATTCCTTTAAACATACTCTAGCCTGTATCCTTGTAATTCCTTTTTTTTGGAATCATAACCTCTTCTTTTTGTACCCTGAACCTCCTTGGTTGGGGTTGTACACAGTAGGGTAGAAACCGAGTATGTTGCAAACTAAGCAAATCTGTGTATTTTTACAGTGTTTGTGACACTGGTCACAACCAGCTGCATCTGGCCCTACATCATCAGTATGCCATTTGTCTTAGAAGTGATGTAGGTTTGCGTGTTTGCCCTTTAACACAGTCCAAGACTTCCAGCTCAACCTGCTGTATCAATATTCCCTTACGCCTTTCTACGTGAAGCAGAGAGACAATTATTTTAATGCACATGAGTTTGCTCGGTCAGTTTTACAAAATCTCCCTGACTGACTGTAGTCAGTCTCCTGCTGACAGATGTTCCCAGTTTGTGGCACAGTGTTTCCCACTCCAGGCAGTTCTCTTAATTTTAGAGCACTGAATTGCATAGGTAGGTACTAAGGCATCTGTCAATCTCAAATTGTATATTTACCTTGTTCCTTTCAGGGTATTAGCTGCAATAACATCTTGCTGTTTGGAAACACCCAGTTTTAGAACTGCATCCAAAGATGTGAAATATTCTGGGGGTTTTAACCAGCTTTGAGAAAACTGGCATAGGGCTTTAGATTTGTGAACATGTCTTATGTTAGAGACACTTCAAACAACTTTTAAATTTCTGAAAGATACATAGTTACAAAATACCTAACAGTTCCCTTCCCCTTGAATAGAACCAGATGGTTAATACCTCATAACACACCTCAGAAACTACCTTGAATTTCTGAATATTCATTAAAACCTCCACTTACAAATGTTCTCACTTGTAGACAGGTTCTCTGCAAAGTACAAAATCTGGAGCAGATGAGTAGAGACATTAAACTACACCTATTTGGCAAGAAAGAGTATTTCAAAGTATGACAAGCATATTTTTGGCATTTGACATTGCTCAGTATCTGTTACCCATACTGTGGCTCAAACGCGACTGCTTCTTTGTGCTCTTCAGAATCTTACACGTGCTTCAATACTGCTGTCATATACCACTGTAAATCCCAGCATCCCAAAAGCATTTTCCCATGTCAGGTAAGATTTCCTTTCAGTTTACATTCATTTTTCAGTGCATTAACATTAAAGACACAGACACAATCATCTTACTTGCAGGAAGTTTTAATTTCTGGCATATTAAAATTCAGCTATGAAGGGAAAGTGTAATAAATACTGATAGAAAACTTCATAAACAGTTTCCTGTTTAATTATAAAAGCATACATTCAGAATAGGTGATAAAACCCAGTATCTATTAATATTGTAGTATTCAAGAATATACAACATAAATTTTCAGAGATGGCATTATACTTTCACGAAGGAGGATTTGTGCTGCAAAATAATTACGGGCACTGAAAATTTCAGTTATTTAATGAAAAGAATTAAACTACTCATAAAAAAAGTGCAACTAAACAAAGAATTAAAATCAAAGAGCAACAATAAAAAAAAAGACTCCTCATTAATGACTTGGGAAAAAGATCCTCAGCAATAGGAGCCTTCTGCTCTCAGGAAGTATTACAGCTGAAATCCTGCACAATCAAATCAACAGAAGCTCTGCCATAGATGTAAACGATATCATAATCAAACCCATAAACAGTCAGGCCACCTAATATTCTGTTTGCTACTCTTTTAAGCCCTACCCATTCACTTGTTTCGCAACTCTTCAGTTTTATTCACGTTACTTTTGCAAAGGTGCATGAGACAACAGCATCCCCAGTCTGCCAGATGAAATGGGAAGGAGTCAAGATACAAGAAATCAGCAAAGAGAGTTCTGACAGGCACAAAATAAGCACAGCTAAGAGGAAAACGTTTTTCAACTATAATATTTCTCTCAAGCTGTAATATTACATATAAATCTGAACTATGGAAGATTTGTCTTTTTCAGATTAACATACCTTTCGGACAACTGTATGCTTAACATAGTCATGCCTCCCACAACCGTAAATAATATTTCCTCTTGTGGCCAGCACTAGGAATTCCATCTTTACAGTACATAATGCTTATGATTAGATAATCAGATAATGCCGTGTCAAATCAGATAATGCCGTGTCAAAGCTACAGCATAATAAAGTAGCGATGGTGAGTTATTTAACTCAGCCATTGGTCTCGTCTGTCCTGTATTTCCAACTAGCTCAACTTCCCCCCCTGCAAGTGAATACTGAATGGCACTTCTGGTCTTAAATGAAGCTTACCTGTCTGCACAAAGTGAGACCGAGGATGCTATTTCCATTAAATCCCTCCTTAAACCTAGGCAAAAACCTGGTAAAGCCAGCATATATGTAGGGCTGGCAGAGAAGCAGGAGGTCCTCCAGAAAGCAATAAAAATACTGGAACACAAACTGACTGGGCACACCAGAGGGAAAGATGGTTTGGAGGGGATGAGGGAAGATTCTTTAGAAAACAGTTAAGTAAGAACATACACTAAGAAGAAAAAAGGAGATGAAGGAAAAAATAGCAAAGCAGGAAAAAAAATTAGAGAAGAAGGGGAACAGAAAAAGGACACAAACATCCATCAGAGATGACACAGGAGCTGGTCCTGCCCTGGGCAGAAAGCCTGATGGCCTGAGTGGCTGAGTCCCCTTTGGTTATTCCATGTTTAACTCCAGAGGGGCTTTGTGGAGGCCCAGCAGCTTGGGAAGTAAGAAGCCCCTTCAGAGCCCACCAGCACTGACAGCATGGCCTACAGACATAACATCCTCCCTCCTTTGCAGGTGCGTGTTAGTAAGGGATTACATATGCGCAGAGTGTGTAGGCATCACTACAATAATTCACAATGCTGGGAACCGGACCCTGTAATCTGACGGGCATACTCATATTCTCTACTAGAAATGTATCGCATTATGTATCCAGGAATTAACAATCCCGCTCTCTTCCTCGACACTTGACTCCTGCCGGTATTTCTGTCATTTAGAGGATACCCTTTCATGAAAACCAGAAAAGCATCCTCATCACGTCAAGGACACCAAGTACTTCAAATGCAAGGACTATAAAAATCATCAACATACTGTGAATTTTATTCATTACATTTGTCAGCTATATTGCTGATACCCAGCTAAGTACTAATGGAAAAAAGAAATATAGTCTTGACACTACAAACACAGGCTTCATTTCACAAAGTGTCAAGTCCTTTGGCTAACATATTTACCAGAAGAATGAATTGTAAATGAAAATTTTGTAGCCAAACCTCTGAAGCCTACCTAAGGCAGGTAGTAGATCTGGACTATAATCAGAAATGCTACATTAAAATAGTTTCCCAAAAACTCAGCAATGCAAAAATCATCCAAATCAAAGAAAATAAATTTTAAATACGATAGTTTGAGCTATTCTAAATTGTTACTATAATCCTCATAACTAGAGCATGTGATACCAAATACTTTCCTGAAAACAAAATGATCTACTGAGATACGCATTGAACATTCACACACACACACACCCCCACTCTTCCCAACATGTAGTTTCTCAAGCAGCTGTGACTATTTGGTCTCTAAAAAATAATTCTTTGATTATGAGTACTAGCTCCTTTTCATAGACTGTAATAAATCCACAATCATTAATCTCTAACATCACAGAGTGACAAACTTGCTCCTACTTTCAGAGCCCATAGATACAACTGTTTTCACACTTCTAAAAAACAAATGAAACATACAGTATCTTTCTCTGCAAAGTATCGTCAGGCCTGGAGTGAGGAGTGAAGCAAGGGACCTGACATTCTCGGGACACCGTCCTCAGCCTCTGTTGGATTTTATGATCCAATTCATCTTGAATAAACTCAATTTTATTTAACGTAAAAAAACCAGTCACCCCTAAGCTACTTAAGGCTGTACCGTACCCTGCCACATTTGCAGTTCAGAGAGTGGATAAACAAAAGCTGCAGATATGGACAAGATCTTTCTTCGCTCATGTCAATCACTGCAGAGGCAAACTCCAGAGCCCACGCGTTCGGCCACCTGCGGGGGCTGGGCCAGGCTGGGCTGGGCTGGGCTGAGCCGAGCCGGACTGGGCTGGCAGCGCCCCGTCCCACAGCCAGGCTGCGGAGCCGTGCCTGTGCTGGGCAGCGCCAGCGCTGCCGCCGCTGCCTACACCTTTTAAATGTATACAGCGTCACTTCACCTGTAGCGAGCATGTATATAGGCAACACTGATACTTTTTTCCCCGACAGGAGCGTCCAGGAGAAAATGATGAATCGCCTACAAAATAAGTAACCAGCGATGACTTACAGGCAGGCGGGCTCCCAGCAGCTCAATACCTGCACTTTTTGAAACCCCCGTAACTCGTCCGAACCCCGACTGGCCATTTTTCTTGCTCTCCCTGTATGTGGCGAGCCAGCGCCCGCCGCGCGACCCCCGCAGCCCCTGCCCCCGCCTGGCTGGGGGCGAGCCCGGCCGGCCGGTGCCCGCAGCCCCGCTCCCAGAGAGACCCCCACCCCGCCGCCCGCGGGCGCTCCGCGGACGCGCAAACCTCCGCCCGGGCCGCCCCGGAAACTTTGCGGCTGCGGCGGCCGGTGGCAGCGGGAGCGGCTCCTCCCCGGGGGGAGGCCGGGCCGGGCAGGGCGGAGCGGGGCCGCAGCAGCACCTCCGCCGCCGCGCACCTGCCAGGATGCCGATGCCCCCCCCCCCCCATCATCCCGCCGCCCCCCGGCCCAAACTCACCATAAAGAGGCGAGCGGAGGCGAAGCCGGCTGCGCCTCTCCCGTCCGGAGCGAGCGGCTCCGCCAGGCAGGGGGCAGCGGGACGCGGCTCCCCGCCGCCGCCGCAGCCCCTTCCCCGCGGGCAGCGCCGCCGCCCTCACCGCCGCATGCCGCGCCCCCCGGCTCCCCCCCGGGCTCGCCGCGCACCGGCAGCGGGGCGCCCGGCCCGCCCGCGACCTCCGCGGGCAGCGGCGAGACCCCCCGCCGCGGCGGGGGCTGGGGGGGGGCAGCGAGCGGGCGGCCGCCCGCCCCGCGGGAGCCCCGCTCCGCCTGGCCAGGGACCCTCCCGCGGGTGAGGCGCTGCCGCTCTCCAGCCGGCGCGGAAAGTGGCCGCGGAGCGGGGGCGGGCGGAGGTGACCTTCAAGCCCGGTGGGGCGGGCCGGGGCGGGGGGGAGCGCGGAGGGGGGCCGTAGCGCCGGGGAGGCGGCGGCAGCACCCAGCCGCACGGGAGCGGCGGCGGCGGCGGCTGGGCGGCGGAATGCGGCGGGACGGCGGCGGGCGGGGGGCGGGGGAGCGGGACTCCCCGGGAGGCGGGAGGCGCCCGAGCCCGCCATTGGCGGCCGCGCGGCGGCGCCCGGGCTCCCCGCCGCCCCCCCCCCCCCCCCCCCGCATCCCGCACCACCCGCATCCCCGCCGCTCCGCATCCCGCACCGCCCACAGCAGCGGTGGGGGCCCGGCGGGTCGGGCGCTCCGCCGGGGCGCAACTAGCCTCCCCCATGCCCCAGAAGCGCGGTCACAACTCTTTTGCGCCCGGCGGAACGCAGCCGCCCGCCGCCGCGGGGCTGTCCCGCAAAGCCCCGTGCTCCCCCGGCAGCGCCGGGCACTTCTGGGTGCGGGAGGCCAAGAACCCGCGGCAAACACGGGCACCGAGCGGACCGGGGAAAGCGCTGATCACAGCGGTGCCCTTGGTGGTGCTCAGCTGTCCCCGCCTGCCGCCTGCCCAAAGCAGCCCGGATTTTACAAGAATCCTAATCCTCAGCTAATGAGAAGAGCATCGTGGCGTCCCTCAAACGCATGAATTACTGTTATATCAGGCTGGCAGCAGCTATTTAAGGAGAAGTTGGGGGAAAAATAAACATCGAGACCTGTCAAAACGGTGCCTTGTCCTTTTCAGTACATTAGGTATTAATTCTGTAATGATCAAACGGGTTTGTGCTGCTCAACCTCCAGTTAGACTAAATTAATGCCGCTGAGATTTAATTCGACACATAAACTTGTATTGATCACATATGGGCACTCAGGACAAGACAGTTGTGCTACCCCCTACGGCTCACGGATAGAAAATGAAACCAGTCATAATACAGGTGATACTGAGGAAGCAAGCTTTAAACCTTGAGCATACGATTCCTTAAAAAAACAAACAAACCTTTACATGAACAATCTCCCTAGAAATTCTTTCATCTCTGCAGAAAATAACTACAGCCAAAATGTTCTGAAGTTCAGCTGTAGTTCGCATATACGTCACGTACAGAAGCATCTCAAAAGCCCAGAGCTGTACCCCAATGCCCCTGTCTGCAGCTTTGGGGCTCAGCCTATTTCTTTCACTATTTTAAGGCCCCAGGTGTGATCCTGGATCCCCTAAATACAGAACTCAGTGGAAGTGCTCAGGCATGTACCTTTACTAAGTCACACCGCTTTATGGAGCTGGGTAGCTCCAAACAGCAAGCTCAGGATTTATTACTCCTCATCAAACATGAAGCGGTGTTGAACTAATGGCTGGGAGCCTTTAGCTCCACCTGTTTAAATCTGTCGGATTACTGAGAGATATAAAGTTAGTCAAACATTCAATTTCAGGTTTGAAGTTTAAATTATGGAGTTATTACAACAGATTCTCTCAAAATGTATGTCCTGCTCAGGAGGCTGATCCCTATTAGGTTCGTATAAAGATCCCTGGGTGGAGCTTTCAATCCACTCTGTGGGTTTCCTTCATTTCTTTTTTCACCCTTCCAATCCTCCCTTCAAATCAACACGGAGAAGGCTATGGGAGGCTTATGTGTCCAACAAACGTAAATTGGAGGTGAAAACATTATCACAAAGTTCTTTAAACTACTACACAATGATTTTAAGGCAGGTAACATGGTTATTCTTTGCAGTAGAAGATGGCTAAACCCATATTTACTAATCTGCCTATGAGAAAGCGATACTACTAGAAGCTTAGTGAGCAGAAATTAAACACAATGCTGGCAAAATTTCTTCAGCTTGTCCTTAGTTTGTATAGTTAGGCCCCCTTATAAAGAAAATAATTATCAGCATTCTGACTAAATAATATTGACTACTCTGATAGGTTTGTCATATGGACAAATACCTCCTACTTCCTCATCTGTCATTAAAACCGAACTGATAAAAAAACCCAAAAGACAAACATCCATGTAAAAAAAATTCTACCCTTTGATGATATATACTCATGCAATACTAGGCAAACTTTCCTCCTGGTGAAATCTTTGCCATGAAGTTCTCCATGGTAAATGCCAGCTCAGAGCGAGCTTACCATTGATTGATTCAAAGTCATTTTAGATGCTCTTGCCCATCCAATCAAAGACACTTGCAGAGGATCATGCAGCCCCAGGTTTGTGAAACAGCAAGGAAGAAAGGGCCATCTAGTGCCTCCCCAGATGAAGCTGCCTGGAATTCCTTTCTCTTCTCCATCTATGGGATTTTCAGCAGGGCACCAAGGGTCAGACTTGCGAAGATTTTTAGGTACCTCAACTTCTTTCAAAATCTAACCTGTAATCTTTCAGTATCCACTCAGCTATCTGTACAACCCTGACAGTATTTCTCTAGCAACCTGGCAGTTTTGAGGATGAAGAATTTAAAATTATTTTAAGGTGCTAAAATGATATACAGCCGAAGCTCACGCAAGTAAGTCAGCTCTACCAAAATCCTTCATTAAAGAACACAGAAAACCTACAAACTGGAATTAATAAAAAGTTATCTTTAATCATTTCAGCATTCCTGTTGAGTAGTGAATACTCACTGGAGTATTAAGGGCTACTCGCAGGATTAAACTAAATCATGTCCAGGTATTAATTAGTTTCATCTGTCCTTGATTACAGAAACAGGTATATATTAAATGGCTAGATCAGGGCTTGTCTTTTGGAGTCTCAGTGCTAACATATTCTCCTTTTGTATGCATACTGTCAAAACATTTCTCTTGGGTCATTTTCAATATCTGTTTTCCCTTTGTTCCCTTCACATAAAAGAACTTTGAACTGCAAGTCATACCTTTCTTAAAAGAACTCCATGCTCAAAAGTTTGTCATCATTATTATATACAGGCTCCCAGCTGAGGTTAAAGTCTTGGTTTGGTCAGTGACTACAGGAAGAAATAATTGTTGATGAGAAGATACAACAGATAAATTACGGGCAGAGAAGTAGAAGCCAAGAGATATCACCATATTCTTGCATGGGTCCATGGCAGAGCCGAGAATAGCACTCAAATATCCCATTTTCTGTTCCAGAGTGTATGCACTGAAATATTTTCCTTCCTAAACATGATGTACCCGGATGTACCTGCCTGTATATCTCTTAGACAGTAACCACATTCAGAAATGTCTCTTGCTATTTATTCACCATTATAATATATGGTACCTTTAAAGCATTTGATAAAAAATAATGTTGGCGATGCTACCCTAAAGTCATAATTGCATGAAGCCACAATTCACAGTAATTTCTGTAGGAATTGTTCACAAAGAAAGTACACAAATTTAAATATAATTGTCTAGTCACACACTAAAACAAGTTGGCTTCAGAAGGAGACACTTTCCAATTTAAAGGAAATTATCGATAGCAAGAGAACAAAATAAACGGCAGGTAATGAAACGCTCTGTTGAAACACAATGTTTTGAACAAATTCCCAGTCAGGGATTAATACTTAAAAATCTTTTAACAAATTTCTTTTCTGAATAAAAGCCTATTTCAGGTTTTCTTTCTACTTCCTTTTCATGTAAAACATTTTCAGAGTTTATTTCCAATTTTTTTTATGTTTTTTTTCCCAGATGATGTTGGAAATAAAACTGGTGTGTGGTTATTCTGATCAGGAGACACTAGATTCGTATGAAAAATAACAGGTTTTGCAGCTTTTGCAAGGAAGCAGCCACTCAGCAAGAGAAAAGCCGTTCTTGTTTTCTTTGCTCATGAATTCTGGAATAGGTGGGATGTCTTAGAGGAGAAGACTCACACTGCAAAACTCAGAGCTTGTTGAGTGTGACACATCCTGAACCAGTAGGAGCACACCACAAAGGCAAGCCTGAATGTGGCTGTGTAATACTTATTCAACCAAATAAACTACTTTAAGTTTCCAGACTGAAAAAAAATACTGGAAGAGGTTGCTTAAGGAAATTATTCAATGAGCAGAAGTTTCCTTAGATTTAATGAAATATTTTTGTCTTCCTTAGTCTTCTTTCATGTATTGTCTTGATCTTCTGAGGCTGCAGTGATGAAGGTTCCTCCAGCTTCCATCTGGGCCACCTGTTTTGTCTGGTGTCAACCTGTTTAGGTCTTTGAAGTCATTGTGGACATGCACTCAGAATTTGTACTGGCCGTTCTCCCACACATTTTTGCAAAACAGACAATTGGCATTCAGCTACCCAGAATGGATAGCCTCCGCCTTGTGAACACTCTTCAGTGGTATCTGGGCCAATAATGTAATCACCAATTGTTTCATCCTCAGTGCGGGACTAATTCTGTACCTAGAAATACTTGAGCAGAGCACTGGCAGCAGAAAGCCTGTAATTTGTTTCTGAACTTCTAAACAGCACCGGGAGGCAAGAAGATAGTCTTTTTCCTCTTTATAACCTGGAAACGCAGGGTTGAGCAGCTCATAGCAGGTGACCTGTTGGTTAAGTGGCTGTTATACATGGAGTCGGGGTTAGCCATCGCCCAGTGCTACCTAAAACTGCATTTCAGATGAGAACACCAACCCATGTGTAACATCTGAAACCAAACGGGCACGTATGTAAAATGAAGCATCCTTAGGTTCGGTGCCTGGTGTCCTGTCTTTAAAGCTAATCTGTTGCTCCGTACTGCAATGATATGGGGTAAATAGGTAAGTGATGAATACTGCAGTAGAGGAAAAAATAGGTTTCATTGCTTGTAAAAAAAAGTAAAGCAATGAAGAAAATAGATCTATGAAAACCAGAAAATAGATATAAAGAAAACAGATCTATGGCATGTGGCAGATGAACCGGAGGTAAAAGTTGATGATTTCTTGGACAAAATAATTGTTCTGAACAGCAGGCTAAGTAAATGCTGCCAATGCTGTAACAAAAGAAAAATATCAAGAGAAAAGTGGTAAAAATTCATTTGAAGTCTTCAAAACATAAAAGTTCCATGTCTTTGTAAGAATTATATAAATAGCACATACATATTTAATGCTTTAAAAAATTGTAATGCATTTGCAGCAAAGAACATCTATAACACATCCACAAGCACTGCAGATGTGTTCATTTAAAGAGCTGCTCGTTTCATTACCAATGGTATGTGAACACATAAGCCATTTGCAGTGAAATATGTGAGCTTAAAGTAAGGTAAATCCATATGCCGTGGTTACTGATGTATTACAGATTTCAGTGCCATAAACACTTCATGAATCATCTTCAAAATAATTATGCATTGGTATATACTTTGGTAATAGTCCCTGGACTTTTAACCCTTCGGACATTATCAGGAAGTGTAGCCTGGAATGATTTGGAGAAAATTTTGAATTCTTGAAATTCATGACAAAACACAAATCGTGCCACAGGACACAAACTTGAGGAAATAGACAAATTAACTGTGACACACAGAACATGAAATTCTGCACAGGTACCGCTCTGATGGTGGTGGGTTTGCAGTTTAAACTCAGATCTCTTAAGCGCTTTTTAATTCTTGACCATTTCTAGTGCCCTGAGCACTTCTGATTTTCTGGATGATGTGTTGAATGGAGTTGAAGAAAGACAATGACGATAGCTTTGGAGTGTTGGTTAGACTGGATTTGTCATTCACTTGTGCTTTCTAGAGCAAGGATGATTTGCTGTGTATCAAATACTGGAGTCTGAGTAGTTCAATGCTTTTGTCTCTGTGTCAGAAGGCGGCATTAGCTGGGGTTGCTCCACTGCTGCTGTCCCCTTTTTCTTCATGTAGTTCTACTTAGGAAAATAATTCTGGGATATTTGACCCGTACTTTTAAGTTACTATTACTTTTAGGCTTCAGATTTCAGTCCCAAAGTATAAACTAAACTATATTGTTACACAGATTTAACATGTACTTAATTAGAAATTTATAGTTATTTAGTGGAATCTTGAAGTAGAAAGAAAATACTTCTATTTTTAATGCCCTAATAGCAGTATCTTCGTGTGCTTATATCCAAGTATCTATAAATTAGAGAGTTTCCAACTTATTTGTCTGTGATAACACATTAATCTGTTTCATTTCTCCAGGGAGCTGTTATTCTGAAATACCATTTTGCTCTCCCCGACTTTGACTTAGAGCATATGTAAAATTTCTCTTGAAGAAACATCTTGAAGAAACAACTGCATGCCCAACTCATCAGCATCTACTGATTTTTATCTCTGTGCTTTATCTCCAAGTTATTTTGAGAGTGCCTTGGGATTGAAGACTGTTCAGATAGGGCTGATAGCTTATTGCTTTATATGTGGAAAAAAGGTCAAGTTGGTTTAACTGACCTTTCTTGTAGGAAAATTACAGATTCGTATGTTGTCTTTTTGTTATTCTATGTGGATGGATTGGTTCACAGATTAAACATTATCAGGTTCTGTGCTTCCCTTTCTATTTTCATTTCCATTTATATTTAGGCAGGGCTACAGAAATGTTGAAAAGAATTGTTAAAAGGAATGATGTAAGCATTTTCTTCTTTAAATTTGGGACATTTGCAAGGGAGGAGGCATGCTCTGCTACTTAAAGAACCAGAGCAGGACTCAGGGAAATTTTAATCCAATTCCATCTCCGTCTAACTCCTGAGAATGCTGCTGCCACAAGCCACAGGCCACTTCCCCTTTCTCTTCAGCTTTCAAATGGTTTTCTTCCCCGTAAAATGAGAACAATGATCCTGACCTTTTTTTTTTTTTTTTTCCCCTGTAAAAGAGCTACCGGACTATTTCGTTGTAAGCGCATAGCCAGGCTACCAAGGAATTCTGTATGACTTGTATGGACCACGCGCTGCTGTTCTGAGGAGTACGCTCTTCTTTTTTAAGCAAAATAAAAATATTTTAAGCAAAAAAAAGATATTGCAGATGCTACAGAAAGGGTTTGTCATTCTTATCATAAATATGGATACCTTGACAGACTAAAGGCCAGACTCACCCTCTCAATACTTATGAAATGATTCATGGGGAAAGTATCTGAACTGGAGAGTCTAGCTAAGAAATTTTAGAAGATAATCAGGATTTATTTGGTGCTGTGATATGTTGCCTTCTTGCATTGCCATAGAAGGATTCAGAGCGATTGAAGGACTGAAAGTTTTTATGGTTTCTTCAAGTGTAAAGTCTTCTGATTACGCCATAATTAATAAACTTGTTAATACAGAATCCTTTGTACAGGTTAGGAAGTACTTTTTCTATACTTGCAGATTATGCAGTTTACTCTTTCTAGAGCTTTCTGAACACATTGGCATCTATGACAAGCTCAGAATGTGCTAACATTTTCATCACAACCTCTAACTTTTCACTCTACATTTGGGGAACTAATTGATTGACACCTGCATTTACACATATTTCTGTAATTTAAAATTCTTATTTCAAGTATTAATTGAAATACTTGTGCTCAAAGACAGAATTTGGAAAAATCTTTCATGAAAACTACTTGATTCTCAGTGCTCCAAACCATGAGTTTCTAGCTAGCCTTTGCAGTCCATGAATTACTGGGTTTTAAAAATATCACCTGCCCCTCAGTCTGACAGTTTTTTGCCATTACTCCAGAAACAAAGATAGCAAATCCTGGAGTGTGGACTAATGTAATTTACAACCACTTGCCTAACATCACACTTGATTCTATATTTGACAGCAGAGAAAGGATTTAAAACAGTTTTATCAACAACAAATGCAGAGAAGCTATTGTTTCACCAACAGAAAGAGAAAGAAATTCCCTGGAAATAATGCAACATTTTCCAAAGCATTTAGCTGTGGACCCATATTGCTTTAGACCAAGAATTGAGCTGAAAAGTAGTCCATTATAAATAAGAAACAACAGAGGAAAAAAACTGCAGAGTATATTCACTCATTTTTAAAAGCAGAGATTAGCAGACAATCCAAGGGCTACAAAAGGTTAGATCTGCCACAATCTCTGACTACATGTCTTCGGGAATTAAACTACATTTATAGAAATAGGTAATTTCTTTCTAGTATATTTATCGCTAATGTATTCACATCTCTGCTCTCATATGCGGAATATATATTAGATTCATAAAAATGAATTGAAATTTACTATTTCCTGGATTATCTTATTCCAGTTAAATCCTTGATTCATAAGGCAATTGCTGAAGATAAATAGAAGTTCATGAATTGTTCATCAACTGCAAAAATTCAGAAGTTAGAGATGAAAAGTGTAGGAGAGACAACCCCTCACCTGTAGGTCACCAATTCGAGACCAGGTTGAGATCCACAGCGACCAAGATCCAGTTTCACCTTACCACCTGCAGGCTTTCTGGGAGCATTTGTCAGCTCAGTTTGTACCTTCAGTTCCATCTTTATGGGATAAGTGGCCTCAGAAATGATTCACTGGAATTCGCTGCCGCTTGTCAGAAACAAGAAGTTGTGAAATATAAAGTCTCCTTCATCCTTCCAACTGTATAAACAGCACATATGAGCTAATTTTCTAACCTTTCACTAAGCTTAATGTGAAACTGGACACATAGGAGTCCTTGCGCATTTTTAATAAAATAAAGGTCCTCAAATACCAATTCTTTCTAATAATATACTCCTCTGGAGATACCACCCTTGAAGTTTTTCTGTTCTTCATTGGAAGATGATTAGGAAAACCTTCTCACCAAGGGCCTCTGGCTACGCAACTGTAAAAAAAAAAAGCTTCTCCTTAACTGAAGAGTTTCTACCTGCTCTTGTTTGATGGGAGTAACTTCAGAGTCAGATGTACTTGAAATATAGTGAAGAGGGGGGCAGGGGGACATGCCACTTTTTATTTTAGGTTTCTCCTGCTTCTTGTATTATGGGTTAGATTAATGGGATTTTTAATTGAATGCGATAACATGTGGCACCTTAAAGATTTTTTAATATGCATGAGAGAGAAGACGTGAAGATTGATCCCCACCTTCCTCTTGGCAGATGACAAACAGCACTCTCAAAGTGGTTCCTAGCATAACACGAAAGCCACTTAATCTGCAACATTTTGGCTTGGCTCTAATGGCTTTTAGCCTATGATGTTGTGAAGGAAAACTCCTCTCCAGTGTTGAGGTGAAGAGATGCTAAAGGCCACTAATGCTTAGATAGACACTGTACTAACAATTAAGTGTACATGAATAGTCACTAAGTTTATGTCTATAATTACATGTATGGAACTAAAGTTTTAAATAAATCAGACTTTTATAAGTTTTTATGCAAATTTAAATGCTTTGCTTATGCTTAGTCTTTCAGGAGAATTTTCCTGAGAAAGTGATTGTAAGTAGGCATTTATTTTTTGCTTACAAGGTTGACAATATCATCACCTTGAGACTTTAATCAAAATAGATGTAGGATTTGTACTGAGGGACAAGTTTACACCTGCACAGAACACCACTGGAGAACTGTGTCCAGTGCTTCCATTTATTGCCATTCACTGCACTACATTCATATTTGTAGATATCAAAATTACAACTGACTTAGTCTTCTACTGCTTTTATTAGAGCAAGTGAAAATTTAGCCTACAGGTAGTTAGCCTACAGCCTGTCTGGATGCAGACAAGTCAGGAACTAATCTGAGAATTGTCCCTGTGCCAAATGTTTTAATTAAAAAACCCCAACAAACAGCACTCCTTAAGACACTTGTGTGTACAAAAGGAGTCAACACACAAACATAAGAGCCCAGGCATTATTATATAGCTATGGTTAGCCGTCAGCAGGCAGCCCCAGAAGAGGCTCCTGGCGCTGTGGGTGCTGCCAAGGTGCTGTCGACCCAGCCGTGTGGGCACAGCATCAGGGCTGGCCCCAGCGCTCCCCCTCCTCCCACCGGCAGGCTGGGCTGGGCAGGATCTCGGGGGGGACAGGGCCAGGACAGCTGACCCAAACTGGCCAAGGGCATATTCCAGTTCATTTGACGCCTGCTTGGGTACCAAAGCTAAAAGAAAGGAGGAGGAAGTGGGGGCATTCCTCATTTATGGCATTTGTCTTCTGGAGCAACTGCTGTGCGTACTGCAGCTCTGCTTCCCGGCAAGTGGTTGAGCATCACCTGATGATGGGAAGCAGAGAACAATGTCTTTTGTTTTTCTTTGCTCCCACGCACACAACTATTTTTATTGCTTTATTAAACTGCCCTTATCTTGGCCCACAAGTTCTTTTTCATCTTACTTTCTCCCTGCCCTGTTCTGCTGAGGAAGGGAGTGATAGAGTGGCTTGGTGGGCACCTGGCATCCAGCCAAGGTCAACCGACCACACTATGGATATTTCAGCTGTACTTGTCTTAATAAATACAGTATGTTTTTAGGAATTGTGTTGAAATACTCAACTGGAAGTGATTATAGCTGTATTGCAACAACACCATGCATTTCAGTACTTTGATACATGCCAAAGATTTCCTAACATATATTTACAGCTTGCCAATGAATACAGCAAATATCACATCAATATACAGATAAAATTGATACTTAATATAGTTTTACAAATCACCTTTGTGAATTGCCTTTATGCAAATAAAGGCCACCTGTTAATTGTAGAATTGTTTTAAATATTGTAAAGGATTAAGCAATTATATTTTTTACAGAATAGAGTCAATAAAAAATAATAATCTCTTTTTCCAGTCTACTACATAAACTTAATTATGAGTTAAAGTGTTAATGAACCTATAGTAATTTTACTGAGAACAAGACAGATTGTAATAGACTAACCAGGACTATGTGTAACATTAATTTCAGCAAAAGTTCAACTAGGCACTTACTACTTCAGAAAACCCCTTCAGGTTACAATTTATTTCTTGAGGAAATCTGACCTGGCAGTAAGAGTTAGGCTTCCAAAGGGCTTGATCCTTTTCAGAGCGAGAGTCAGGACCCTAAACCACTTGAAAATTCCATAGACTTTACAGATAAAGTTCCTTGATTAATCTTTAGCAGGCTCTGTAAGATTTTTGACTAGCTGTGAGGGGCCACTACTAATTTTTCTTATTAACCTCATTTGATAGAAAGATAATTTGTTCCTCCATTAGTGTTAATCCCTCTAAAATATTTCTAGTGGTTCTCCAATTAAACCATGCCCTTTATTTGATTGCAGGGAGACTAACTGCAGACTAAGATAATGCTTTTTATGAATGTGTGTGTGGAGAAGAAAAAAAAAAAAAAAGAACCTTCCTTTAAAAAGAAGGCTTTCAAGAAGGAGAAGCATTTTACAACTATGTTTACCAGGCCTGAAAAGGGATAAACTGTGATCCATATGTAAGGATTCCTAGTAAAATATTCCAGAATCATATAAAACTAGGATTTATGCTGCATTTGTACACCAAACACAATTAAAATATTTCAGCAGAATTAAAATAAAACCCCCAAACTTGCTGGGTAGATATTTTACTTGTAACTAGTGAGAAATACAAAATACCACAGTTCCTCTTTCCTTCTTTGTACAATACTGGGCTTATAATTCTACAATAGTAATAGGAAACCTCCTTTTAGTAGGATTTGGCAAATATGGGAACACGATGACACCACTGTTTGGTTAATGAACAGATGTAACGCATCCCAACGGTGTGGCCATGAAAACGAGGACCTGTTGCAAGGCCCGTTGGTTTCTGCAGCATTTCTGGACTTTGTGTCAGCTTCATTTCAAGCTCAGCAACAGAATCATTGATTTAATTAGGTAGCAAACAACAAAAAGGCATGGAAATTGATTTGAGATGTAGAAAGTACACATTTTTAATGAGATTTTTCTCCAGAATTGCTCACTAACAGACTAACAGTTAATACTGCCATATGAGTAGCTGTGTTTAAATTCCCATGGTAACACGCAGAGAAACTGGAACATTTCCTGTACCTATGGACTGTTACTGCTGCTCCCTGCACATGCAGGAAAGCAACATCAGAAAATTCCACAGCCGTGTTCTCCCTCTTGTCACAGCTGTGAAGGCGACTAGTACAAGGCCTGATCCCTTATTGCTCTGGGCTTTACGTAGTTATTTCCGTGTGCCCCAGAGTGGTTGCATAAAGCATACGAAATCCAAGCCACTGTAGCCAGGTTTCATATAAGCTATTATCAAACCTTACATTGGTGTAAGTGGTTAAGTGAATGGGAAAGAGCAAATCAGACCCCAAAAGCTTTTCTAATCACCTCTTCTCACAGATGGCAACCCTGCAACCCCCTCAGCCCCCAGAAGCTGGCTGTGTAAATTCAATACAGCCGGGAAACTTTTTGTGGACTGATCACACTGGGGTCGTTCTGGACATAAATTTTGCAAACCAGCTGAAACAAAGGGGGCAATGCCCTTCTTTATAAAAAATTACTGCATTATGTGCAGCATCCGCTATGTTTATCACCCACAGTTACACTTTTGCTGTCACTTGCTATGGATGAACAACACACCTTGGCACATACCTGCCATCTATCTCTGTCCTGCAAGTGCAGCTGGCACTAACCCGTGGCATACGGTCCCTTTTTCACCTTTCTGTTGACTAGAACTGCACACAGTTGAACTGACCATGGCTCACCATGCGAAGCTAGCTGTGTTTTGAAAAATGTTCAGTCCTGATTCTATACTCACTCAGGATACTAAATCTGTATTCAAAAGATACATTTGACTGCCTACCAACAAAGTAAAATGAATTTCATAACAGTTAGCCTTTATGCGTTAGAATTAAAAATCTGTGCAAAACTTCCAGTGAGACCTAATTCTTCCAAAACACTGACAAAATCACCCCCCCTTACCCTTTTCATCTTCTAGTCCTTACATATAAAATCCTCGCACTCATCCTCTATTCCTTCCTGCTCTCTTTCTTTTATCTACGTATTTCTTCATTTCTCTGTTTCATAGTATCAGCTTTGTTTCCTTGTATTCTACCCTATTTCACATCTTTCTTTTCACTGGACAACCTCTTATGAATTGTATGCCAAGAGTGAAAGCTCCACCATTTTAGCACTCCTGAGTAGCAAAGGGGCCGGGAAGTTTTGAAGAGGTCTCATGATTTATGTATTTTCATTGAGCATTCTTCACCTTCTGTAAAGTGTCAGAAAATAATGAGGTGATGAAAAGTTTGTGAAACAGGATGTGAAAGGCCATGCGTCAAGACATCCTACTCTACTAATTCATCCACGAGTCCCCTTTGTATTCCATTTTTGATTAAACTATTCCAAGGTTTTTAACAAAAGGATCACGTTAGCAGAAGACTGGACTTTACTATGCTAAATAAGCGGTAAACTTTCATGAGAAGAGCATATTAACAACTTCCTTGTTATCGTCAGTAGATATTGTCCATTTATACAGTGTAAAATTATTTAAACCTTATACAACTCATGATTACCATTACTATTTGGAGAATTTTGGTTTCATAGTCTTCTCTAAACAAGGCTCAGAAGTACCATAAAACCATCTGAAGTGGGTTAGTAAGCCTAGGAAACGCTCCCGGAGCTGAAGGAGCACAGAATCTGCCTTACAAACCTTTCAGGAAGAAGATTAATTCAAGGAACACGTGCAATTTGTTCTCTAATGGCTGCCAGGACTTCACCAAGATAAACTTGGTCCTTTCCAAGGCTTGGCGGATGGGCTCAGCTCTGTCCTGTGGTGGGGTTCTCGGAGCCCACTGGACCAAGTTTGGGGTTTTTTCTTAGCCTTTTGATAGCAGGAGTTTGAAAACCACCTCCAATGTGTCAAATTAACAAACAATAAAACCCCCTCAGAGACATAGACAGTAATGCCAAAGAGGAATTTGGTGTTCTTAATCAAAAGTGCAATTATGTGTAAAATTGAATTTGCCTATTAACTTTTTTGAAAGCTTTTAGTTGGAAAGCAACGGACTGCTCACTTGGAAACTGGCAACACTACAGGCTTACAACATATGCTAAAATTTACTATTAAGCATTTTCAAACCTTTACCTGAAAATCAGATGAAAAATGCCAAATTATGATGGAAATGTTCATTCCTAAGTATTGTTATTCACCACTTTTTTTACTTCATGAAATTTGTCTCCAATCAGAGCAGATTCTGCCTATGGTACCTGCCAGGGCAGCCCTAGCTGCTTATAGCCATGACTGTGCCCTCATAGCCAGTTTATATTTTTATAACTTCATCATACTGTCAGAAAATTCCTGTCTTATTTATACAGCAGTAGAAAAATGAAGCCAGAAGACTTCTGAAAAACCATCAAACTGTAAACCATTCTAAAATAATAAAACCAGCTCACATTATCACATTATTGAAATGCATATACATATATCTGCTCATTAATAATTTACAGCTCTGGGAAGGTTTGCATTCATGAGGTGCAACAAACAAAACCGCTATAAATTTTAAAGGAATTTACAATTATTTTACTACAGCATGTTAATAATAGAAAGACCATTCTTTGAAAGTAATAGAGCAGAAAAATAAGGCTAGATCTTGTCTCAGGTCATATAAACCATCATTTAAGGACTATCAGTGTGTTTTGGTCGTTAGAGGCAGTGACACAAAACTAATTTATGGTGACCAGGCAGAAGGCATCCAGCTGGAGAAAACTTCCCCAATAATCAATGACAAAAGAGTCACCTTAGTTGGGTTTTCACTGCAAACTAAGACAGCTTCAGTACACACTGCTTAGCCACTCACTCCTCCCTGCCAAAAAGAGAATGGTTTGAAGAACTAATTAAGCCTGAAATTATGTAGCATCATGGAATATTTGTCTATGATGCAAGTGCTTCTGATCCAAGGGCAGGTTCATCATTTACCCAGCGACTACAGGCACGTAAATTTTTTACTACTCTGGGTAAGAATATCACATATACATGCAACTGCTCTACTTTTATTTAAGGCAAAAATTATGCGAAACTGTGGCAAGTGTTTGGAGAAAAATTAGCAGTGACAATGAACAGTATTTTACAGTTATAAGCCAGATATTACACACTCCTCATTCCATTGAATTCCAGGTGATTCAATAGAATGTCTCCCATCTTACAGCAGAGTAACACAGGCTTTTGAAAAAGCTATAGGAATAAACTGAAACTACTGCTTCCATCTAGAGCTTTGTGCTGCTTTTAATAATCAGACAAGTGAGAATCGTGTATAGTGGGTAAAATAAAAATTGCTTCCAATTTTGAAATCACTAGCTACATAAATACAACTTTTCTTCTATATGACAATCCATAAGCCTTTTACAGAAAATTCTCAAATTGGTGCATGCAGGCCCAGCAGACAGTAGAAACTGGGTGCAGTCTACATTTAAATTTAGGATTATCTTCTCTTTTTCACAGAAGAAAAAAAATCAAATAATATTTGAAATTACTTTCCCTATTATTGCATTCTCAGTTAGGTAATATTTACAATAAAACCAAAGCACCTACAGTTTTAATAGCATACTATCCAAAAAAAGTGTTTTATACAGAGAAGAATGAAGACATTGTGATCACTCCTTATTTTGACAACACTAGAGTAACTTCATGCTTAGTAACAAAACAAAATTAACATGCATGTATTTAGAAAACAATGTGCTTTGTGGATCCAGCTCATAGTATATTTTTACTGAAAGAAGGCATCTAAGTCCTATTTCATTTATATTTGCTTTAAAAAACAACCTATTGTGAATGTCAGTAGAAAATATGATGTAAGAGAATATAGATGTAGCTAGTGCCTTCTACATTATGCTGAAATAACCCCCCAAAATATTTTTGTTTCAGTTAACATCCATCCTGTTTGATACCTCCAGAAGTTTTAAGAAAGGATATATCCAGGAAGGTTTTTATGTTATGGAGAAACTGTATCACTGTATTCCACCCCTAACAGTTCCATGGCAGTACAGCTACACAGCTCGATGTTTGTGGTACATATGATATGGCACACTCTCAACATCAGTAAGTAACACTTTATAATTTCCTTAGAAGGAAAAATCTTCAGTAAAGTTTCCAAGATATTTCAGCGTTTAAAATACAGTATGTGTCACAAATAGATCTTGCTATAGAAAAAATAACTATCATAGATTATAACATTTAGTCTAGAACAAAAATCAAATAACCAACATAATGGAATTCCATGAGAAAATTCTGAACCACTATTTACATCATTAGTTGTCTTAAGTGATTATGAAGTAACAAACCTTTTAGTACCTACACTTAGTTCTTCAGTTGGAAGACAGCATGTCTTTTATTTCATTTTCAAAAAAGTGATAAGAAATGATCAGTACCAAAGAAGAACTTGACATTACAAGGCATAGAATATTCCTTTTTTTCTTACTTTTAACATTTTCCAACAAGAAAATGCCTTTGATAGGCTCTGAAGTTTGGAATTTTCATTTAGCCTTTCAAATTAGATTAGTTCATACTACCGTAATTACCCCTCAAACCAAAACACAAACCAATTTTAAGAGTTTCTGATAACCTATTATCACTGAATATAAGGAAAACTAACTACAAATCTAAGATTTCTGAATATTAAAGACAGTGAATTTCTAGTGAATAGTATAGATGGCAAGCATGAGTAAACAGAATTATTCAGATCAGATTTTGAAGTAATGAATACATTTGAGGAAAATATAAGTTGTTCATCAAAAATGAAAGAAGAGCCATACTGGCAAATATCTTTCTGGTATTCAGTTCTCATTATCTCCTTCTGCTGCTTAGCTCAATAAAATGAGGCTTGCACCACGGACAATAACACTTGTCTTGCAAGACTGACACAAAAATTTTGCCATCTATTTCAGTGAATCAAGACTGCTAGATTGTGTTACGTGGAAAGAATCTTAAGAACATTGAAGCTATGCTTCTTGGACTCCACCTTCATGCCATGATCCCACGATGATGTTTCTGATGTGGGAAAGTGTAACTGGAATGAACAACAGGATAGGACAACTCACAAGAAAATAAGGAGCAAAGAAATATCCTTGTTCATCTCAGGAGGATGGAGAAAGCCCAGGTGTGAAGGCCACATAGATTCTGTTTGTGTAAAGGCAACTGCACTTTGTTACATATAGAAAAATTCTCAAAGGGGTGGGAAGCTTCTGGGGGAAGGAGGAAAATAAAATTATGCTTTCTCTATGAGCCTGCACTCTCTTGGGCAGTTCCTAGAAATGACAGAGAACAAAATTCATGTTATCTGTAGATGCTTTGGTTTGTCTAGGTGGCCAGCCCAGGCAGACTGGGTTGTTGGAGGAGCAAGAGTCTGATTCTGAGAGACCAGGGGAGGGAAGGAGCGGTCTGCTCGAGCTGGGTGCCAATGGGTGGCACTTCTCGAAGGAAGACTGGTTTCTTTTCTAAGGAACAATTTCTGAGTATTTTCTAGTGGTTTCTATATAGAGATCAGAGTGAAGCGAGGGCACAACCATATTGAAATAACAACACATATTCGTAGTAGTCCCCAAGTAGTCTGACCAGCAATAGGACACACCTTGAATTGCACCACGCAGATCACAGTATTGCTTTCTCTAACACTTGCCTCTTAAACTTTCAGCACTGATTTATGAGCCATACATCATAAGCTTGTCACTGATTCTCCTTTAATATGGAACCAGTAACAAGTTTTGGTTGGCATTGTTCCACAAATGAATTGTATATTTTGACTGAGGGAAAAAACCAAACCCAAGAAAATATCAAAAAAGCCTGCAGTGGAAGTGTGAGGGAGTCACCCCTATAGTAATCCCATGGCTTCTGTCCCAGTCTCACCGATAAATTTATTACAAATGTATAGGTATTAATTGCAGAAGAAAATTTCATGGTTATATTGATGAAATTAATGAGCTATTATCTCATTTCCAAGATTACATAGAATTGATTTTATGGCCCCTTTCCTGCACAGGGTTTCAAGCTCTGATTAAAGGCACGCCTTGGCTGTGTTTTTGTACAGGCTTTTTGTTGGAATCATACTCACATTTTAAAAAAATATTTGCCAGAACAAGCAAATATTTACAAATATCAGTAAGACTTAATCCTAAAGATGGGGAAAAAATTGATGACATAATTCTTTCATTGTAATCATATGCATTTTTCCAACAATACATTGGCACTGTCGAGAGGAGAGATTGAGGGACTGTAGTCAACAAAAAAGGTACCACAACATACTCAGTATGTTAAATTTTCAAAGTTAACACCACATTTTTGGAGTATTCTTCCTTTTTCATTTCTCTTCTGCAATATTATGCACTAAGGAATATAGCAGCAAGGAGCCTGGTGCTGATGATGTATCACAGTAGTATATCACCACAAATGTTGCTTTAACAGAATGTTTTAAGAATAAGGTTCTTAGTGATGCGTTCCTCAAAGTCAGCACCCACACAAATTCCGGAAATGATAACAGTAAATAGACTGCACATTCTATACTGACTTGCTGGTAACACTCCCATATGGCAGCATTAAAGTAGATAACATAATCTTAGAATCTTTAGATATAATTATACTAGATGATAAATAAATAAATAGAAAAAAATAGCATCTATCTGCCTTCACAGAATTTAACTACAGAATCTTCTTATTGTATGCACACAATTTCAGGCTTATTACTTTTTTTGAAGATTACCTTCTCTATGTATGCAGTTTTAAAAATATATATGACTTTTCTGATTAAATTGGAATAAATGTTTTGCTATTTTCATCTAGAAATGGTATATCATTGCTAGCTGATAAAGAAGAAGAGTGAAATGTAAATATATCAGTAGAACTACATTCCTACTCTGATGGTAAAGAAAAACACTATAATATCCATCTGCTCTCATCACATATTTGGTTATGGTCATTGTCATAATAACACCACTTTTTATAGTACTAAATTATTTTTATTTTCTACTACCAATGCATACTAGAAATGCTTGTAAACATGCTGATTATTCTATTTTTCAGCATACAATCACAACTGGTTACCAAAGTAATACTGGAAAGAAGCCTAAACCAGAATAATCTCCTATAATTATACACGGTGAAGAGCATATACTAATATAACCCCACATACAGAAATCAAGTTTTTACACCCAGCTTGAAGGAAGCCACTTCTAGAGAAATATCAGATTTAGGAACAAAACTTGAAATTAGAAATGTGCTGCAAATATTTTGCATTTTGTGCAGGGAATGTCACACCTTATCACACCAGTTTCAAACATAAGTTATACCTTATGGTTTGGAACTCAGATGTTGTCTGTCAGATCAGACAAGGCTGGGTAGATATTACTCTGTAGACTCAGCTGCCATTAACACCCACACACTACGCCACTATGCCGCATGCTGTAATTAAATACCTAAAGTGAAACTTGCTTTGCATTTACAGAGGAAGATATATTTGATGACTCAGTACGTTCCAGCAATTGAAGCTTGCAAGCTACAAATTCCCCAGTCATCTCACACTTGCAGCTGAATTGCAGGTCTGGAGATAAGTCACTTTATAAACACATCTAATCGAATTCTGTTCAATATGCCAGGCAAATTGAAGGTAGACAAGTATATTCAGAACAGGCATTTGATATAAATTTCACATATGAAATCAACCTAACAACCAAAAAAATAATGCATTTTGTGACTCATCTGAATGTCAGAACATCAAGAACTGAGGAAGGGAGGGAGACTGGAATAACGAAGTCCCAAGAAGTCCGTGACAAGCGAGTACAAACAGCTAAAGAAACGTTCCCATCCCTCTGCTCACAAAAGACTGGTAGGAAGGACCAAACAAACAGACAAAAACCCTAAAGCCTCACGAGTGCAGAAGGATGCCTGGGAAGATAGAAGAAATTAAAATAGCATACCAAAGCCTTTATGGAAAAGTTTAAAATATGTCATCATCTCTTCTGTTTTCCCCAATCGATAATAAAAGAACTTATAGACATGTAAAAACAAAAATACACGAGACAAGTATCCGCAGTACTTCTAAGATAGATACACAGTGAAATATAGTACATCACCTGATATTAATTAGCATTACAGTTTAGATTCTCCCCAGAGGACTCTTCCCGAGATACAGCCTTGCTCTAACGCACCCGCCGTCTCTTCCATACAGCAGTCACATGTACTGTCCTCCTATCATTAAATGGCAAAAATTGACTTTAAAGTAATGCCTACCTAACAGGACACCCTGTTAAGACAAAAAAAAACAAAAAACAAAACAAAAAAACCACAACCAAACAAAAAACCAAAAACCTCTTTCAGAGAAAAAAAACTTTCAAATTGGCCAGATCAGTCTGGTAATGGGAAAAATGCCTCCTTCATAAATGCAAAAGGTGATCAACAGGATAGACACGGACTCTCAAAGATCTACTCTCAAAGATCTAGCCTTATTCTAATTCCAGGGGTGTAGAACAGTTCTTAGGGCTGAAAAATACAGTAGGTCTTGCTAAATTTGAGTTTTCACATTGAGCCCTGAATCATCCTCCTGTACTCAGAACAGCTATGTCTTTCAAAAAGGTGAGTATTGAATCACATGTCGGTTTTTTCAGTCTTTGTTTTGACAGAATTATGAGCCCATTAATAACAAAGAAAATACCGGAATGTAAAAAAAGCCTGCAAGGTTTTAGCTGAAAATTGTTCTGCAAAACAAAGCTGAGCTCCTATTTTACCTTAAGATTACGTAACTTTTTTCTGATTTAAAAGAAGCTAAAATAAAAATTACATAGCAAGGTCAAGAGTGAAAGAATAACAAGAGCACACCTGTACACGTTGGCACAAGAGGAAGCCATCCTCAGTTCCTAGATGGGATGGTTGGACCTTGTCTGGCTGCTGATGCCCACCCAGCCTTCCTGAGGATCCCTCCCCCTCCTTAGCAGACCAGGGGGAGAAAATAAGACAGAAAAGCTCACAGGTCAAGATGAAAACACAGTGAACTGTCTTTATCTGGAATAATGAGTTTTACTTACTTTTGCCCTTCCAATTTCTCTTCCCCACCCCAGCGGGGTGAGGGGGCGAAAGCCAGGGCGGGGCTTTGGCTGCCGGCTGGGGTCAGCCCACCACACCACGTTTCTGCCCGCAAGACTTCTTAAGAGACAGATACCTACAATTTTTCCCCCAATGCCCTGATACCTCATCTCCTTCCATCTATAGCATTTGATTTTATTTTTTTTAATCACAAACTTCTGAAAGCTAGGGAAGTCACCGTTGTCAGCTCAAACGCAGCTGACTTGGCACACCTGAACACCACCAACTCTCTCACTTGTGCTTTTTGATACCCTGAAGGCAGATTCTCTGTGAAACCATTTATTTTGGCTGTTCTTTCCCCTGCCTTGCCCTAGCACAGAGCTAATATAGTCCCTTCTAGCTTTAGCCACCGTGGAGCGCGGCTTTCTTACATTAAGGGACTCTTAGGTGGGCCTGGCAGGATTCGAGTGCGCTCTGACCCTGCACAATCACAGCCATCTCCACAGGGCCCTTACACTTACTTTACTTGTCCTTTGCACCTATTCAAGCAAACACAAAGGAACCACAGGGCAATGGTGAATTAGGACCTACATTTTAATTCTTGTTCTAGATACTTGACTGGTTTTATTCCACTAGAGGCAAGCTCTCAAGACATAAACAGAATTAAAAATGCATGGACTGAACTTAAAATGTAATATAATAAATGAAATGTGATACTCTTACTTAATAGCTTTAGCTATTGAAAGTTCAAAGGCATACTGTATTTCAATTATAAAATGAAACATCATTTTGTTCAAAGGAAAAACATCCGCTGAGATGCAAAATCCCTTTTGGAGATTTTCTTTTACTTTTTCGCTATTTTTAACCCAAAACTCCAGGGGAGGTACTATCAAATATCCAACCAATTTGGTTCACCAAACCAGGTTATCAAGATGACCTAATTTAATCTCTAGCTGATGAGGACATTTCCTTGAAAGACTATACAGTCTCTAATGGTTTACCTTGGTTTAGTCTATTAGGTAAAGAAAATTAATAGAGCATATTTCTTCATATTTCTAAATATCTTAATTAAAAATGCTTTCAGAAACCTCTGAATATTTAGGAAACTTGTGCAACTTAAATGACTTGCTATGGAATGGCTTGATCCAAGACTGCTACACACAGTGTAAAAAAAACCCCACTTAACTACAAGAGAACATTCTGCAGAACCCCAAATGTAACCATCGCAGGTATGTGCACTCTCATGGATTTTATTATGATTACCTTTGAAGCCTGTTCCTTTTTATTGTGGGTATAATTCAGTGTTTGTCTATCTTTAATAAGCTATGGCATAGAAGATACAATTACTGATAATCTGCATAAGCGCTATAATGTGTACTCTCTCGGTTTACAGGTTATACAAGCACAGACAGACAAATCACTACAGCAAACAGCTTGTGTAGAATTTTTTTACCTTTTCTTAAATATGTTATCACAGAGGTGCTGCCAGCATCGCTAATGGGCTCAGCTTTGGGCAGTGGCCGGTCCATCATACAGCAGTCTGAAATGCGTGACACAGAGGCAGCTCCTGGTGTGTTCTCACTGAAGCCATCCCTACAGCCTGCTTGCTACCAAAACCTTTCCACATAAGTCAAATACACATGGATAGCATATAATGGAGAGCAAATTACTGAGAAACCTAAAAAACTTCAGTGAGGTTAATAAGAAAACTCTTTATCACACAAATCATCTACTACATGTTGCTGTAAGTGAATCATTAGTGCAAAAAGGTAACTTCCACTGCTAGCTTGAATTTTTTAAATAATGAGACATAAAAATAACTCCAAACATAGCTTTCACTCGTACTTCATACACCAAAAGACCCTCATCAGATTTATTGTTAAAAACCCTTGTGCAAAAAAAGTCAAGCAGCCTTGAGGTAAAGGCCTGTATAGTTATGATAATGAAAATTGGACAATATGTCAAAAAATATCCTTTTTCCATAAACTCTTCAAGCTTGACTCTCTGGGACTTACATGATAGAAAGCAAAAACATCCAGAGATGGCCAGTGAAGTATTCCATGTGTGTGCAGACACTTTCTACTGCTTCTGTTTCCTCCTATAACGACTCTTCTATCATTAACAAAAAGAGAGTTTCTCTGAGAGAGGGATGAGGATGTAGCCATGATACATCCTTTTATGAACAGCTGTCCACTGCTCTGGGGAAAGCTGCAACGTGTCTGGGGGGAAGACAGGGGAGGGGGGCAGGAGAGCAGCACTGCAGTTTGCTCGCTGCAGCTGTTCCGCTTCCCTCGTTCCTCTTTCACGTTATAGGCAAAGGAAGAAAAGGAAAACACAGGAAAGGGATTTTCTATGCTTTCTATGCAAAGAAAAAAAAACCCCAATTTGCTTACTAGGTGGCTATTATACAATATAAATATATCTTCTATGACTGTAGGCTTTTTCCAAACTCTGATACATGGTGTCACATACATTTAGATAATATATGGGTATATCTGGCTATATCTGTATATTATAAACATGCACACACCATGCACTACAACCAGAGTGTAAAAATTGGGTTGAATGGCTGCCAATGAACAATTAAAAACATTTTAGTTGACCAAGCTTGCAATTTAAATTCATTTGAAGACATTCCCACTGCATGCTATGAAGCAATTAAAGTCTGTGGCAGATGCTCTCTTGGATACAAACAGGACAAGCATTTGTGTTCTTGCCTGAACCGTAAGAAGTTGTTTTACTCTACTTTTGCTATAAAAGTCCATGTAACTGGGATTATTAGAGGTTGGTGGGATGTTAAGACTCCAGACAGTCACTCTAGAGAGTTACTCAGATGGAAAGCTACTCAAAATTGCATCAAGGTGCATGGATTAAACATTGAGTCATAGCAATGGGGCAAACTCTTATTTCCAGCTAGAATATGAACAGGAGTGGAAGAATTTCTTTTCCAGGAAAGCAAAGGTTGGTTTTAAGAGATCATATAGCTTATCTGAAAAAAAAAAAAAAAGGAGTGGGGGGTGGGGGGGAGGGAAGAAAGTGAGAGCTGAAACAGTTGGTAGTGGTATCTTGAGCTACCAACAGTGATCCGAAAAAAGGATACGCTGGTACTGATGTTAAACTCAGAAAACCCAATTCAATCACTTTCTAGCAGGCTGATGGTACACAGTAGCCGTAAAAAGGATGCAGTGATTTGGGGGGAGAATTTTTTCAGGGAAACACATCTGATATCACTATTTTAAAACTCCCAAGCCAATGGAGAAAGTCTGTAAGCTTATATTGCTACATGGTGGGGAAATCTTGGGCCGCAGAGCAATTCTAACTCCACAGTTTCCCCTGAAGTTGACCACTATTTCCTAAATTATGATATTCCATTCTTCCTCTATTTTTTATACATAATTTCTTAGCCTTTAAGAAAAAAGCAATATTTAGTCATGTAATTTTGTTACTTCACCTCTTTCCTATAATGTAGGATCTTTATTCTTCCTTCTGTATTTTAGACCAGTTTGACAGGTCTTTTCATTCCTGTCTTTGTGGGGGAAACAAAAATGAAAAAAAAAAAAGTTTTTCTTCTGGTGATTAAATAGGTTCCTACTAAGTACGTTGAAAGTCTGAACGCCGCCATCCAAGACAGAGCAAAAACCTTGTGCTGCCTCAGGTTTGCTGTTTGGGTTTGCAGAGACCCACCTGAACAGACGGAAGCCACTACCAATGTCTCACTTAAAAGCCTACTGTAACACTGAGCACTGCAAAGCTCAGTCACACCACTTAAAGAGAAACAGAATCTTCTATACCCTTGAAATTATAAAATCACATTCATCTGCTATATATAAGACCTTCTGACTATGCCAAAATAGTATTTCTAGCTGCTTAAATAAAGCAAGTAAAATGACAGCACAATACAACAGAATTTGTTACTCAGAGAAGATTTGTTACTAGGGGTAATCAGTGATGGCTGAAACCACCAAGGTCAGTTTTTACAGACAAATGACCTTTCTTACTGTCAGGTTATTCTCTAAATATTTGAATTGGCTTATGATGCCTTCACCATTTCTTTTTTGAAACTTTTTTTTTTTTAATAACAAACATGTAATATAAGCAAATTACACCTCTGTACGTTAGAGCTGACTAGTCTGAAGAAATACCTGAAAAAAATAATAGTTTTACAAAGGCAATCTGGTCTTCTGTGCTTTTAAAAAAAAATAATTAGATCTGGATGAACAGTGGAAAGCAGGAAGTGCTGTAAATTTTTTTGCTCCAAATGTGCTGATCCTTTGATAAGAGTGATTGATTGTGTCTGGGTAAGTTTGCTTAATATTTGCTGCGGACACTGTCTTGACTGGGGTTCAATCCATCACTCTGAACAGGAAACCAGGGCTAATGCACTAAAACAATATCTGTTATGCACTCAGTTAATCCATCACAAATCTCTTGAGCAGTGTCAGGGAGTAGTCTTGCAGGTGGATGTTGACTTAAAACCAATCTTTGAGCTTGTTTTTATTTAAAAAAAAGATTTCTTGTTCAACTGTTTATAACATTTTAAAAATATGGGAACCACATTCTCCACCCCTGCTTGAGTTCTGTTAGGGAATTTGAAATAAATCAATGTAATGTACCTTTTAAAGATTTTCAGGTATAAAACATACATTAAAATCTATGAACCTTAATGCGGCCAAATTTAACAGCAAAAGTACAACATAGTTCAAACAAGGCTAGATTGTCTGTTGCCTTAGGTAGACTTTAATTCCCATTATTCACTTTAGTATTTTTTCTAATAACTTCCTAAACTGTTGTGGTTTTTTTGTTAAAAGCAACTGTTCAACTTTAGTCTATTTTGCATGTGAAACAGTCCCAATTCTTTTAGTTCCTCGTAGGTCACAGAGAAGTTTGTATGTACAGGAAAGTTCATAAATATTCCAAACAAGTAGAAATCCGTAGAGGGTCTGGACATTAAGATTTAAGGTGCCTGTTAACATACCTGACTCAGAAGAATGAAAGATTTATTTACTGAAAATTAAGCCTGAGAATAGAAAAAAATAAGGAATTTCTCCATATGAAAACCAGGAAACATATCAAGTGCAGGTTCTTTTCCTAAATTTATCATTTCATTCCTCAAACATGGGGATTTAAACTCTAAAAAAACCAACCCAACTAACAAAAAATAAAAAACAAAAACACTTTAAACCCTGAGGAAGAGCATTCACTGCAGGGAGGAAGCTACAGGAAAATCACCTGAATGACAGGTACGCCTCTGTAAGTTCCTCTAAGGCACTTTTAGCCAACTAGCATATTATTTTATCACCTGCGTTTGTACAGAAACAATCACATGGCTAGAATTAATGATCTGGTTATTTCTTTGTTACTAAGTATCTGTCTTTTACATTAATTTTTTCTTGTATAATGATACCATTACTTCCTTCTCCTCCTCTTCTGCAATTTAGGCTACAAAAAGGAAACCCATAAAAATTTGTAATAACTTCTGAATCATAGGTCTATACACCAGAATGCCTGTGACAGGGGTGGTGAAGGAGCACTAGCCTACACAGAACGCAGCTTCGTGTTCTAGGAAACGCAGGGTTACACGCTGCTTTAACACTGCGAGCAACCAGGCTGGCTCAACAGAATTTTACTCCTAAGGATAAGCTGAACCCTCAGTGAGCTCAGCTAATTAAAAGTTTGGGGCTTTCTTGTCTAACAACACTCATGAAGAGCCATGACACAGACACACACCTGTTACTTGCATGAACAGTCTTATTGCATATTGCTGTGCTACTTACTTACTGACATGATAACGTATGTTGTGTATTTAGAACTGAGTATTTGGAATAGATGAATCAATATATAAAATAGAAGCTTAGATCTGCCAGTTGGAATAATCCCTAGAGGAAGCAGCAAAACCTTATGGAAACCACTGCATTTTGTCACACAGAAAAAATTGAGCCTAATGACTTAATTTTTCCCTTCTCCAAGTCTTTAGGATTCCTTGTCCATATCCTACTTCTTTTGAGACTTCAGGATGTGTACGATCATTACAGACTCATCTGTCCATACTACTGTGTACTTTTAAATTGACACGGCCCTTAATCATGACCATAATTTAATTAATATCTGCAGTTCTCATTCACTCATATATATCCCCCTAAAAATGCCTGTAGCTAGTCATCAGTAGGAAACTTATCATTTCTCTATTCTTTCATTAGATATCTCTTTGAAAGACATGATCTTGCAGAGTTCACACACCTAATTTTCTTCAGTCACCCTAAAGGATATCTCAAAGCACTGTCCAGCCAAAGTCAAGTCTGAGCATTATCGTACACTGCAGTGATAGCAGCTGTTTGACAATGATTTTTATTTCAGTTTTCTATTGTCTTTTGGATGACATTTTTTCAATAGCCTATCGACTCTAGCAATTCAAACGTTCCAGAAAACAACTGGCTGTGTGAGCGGGTTTGTGTATTCTTTAGCATAAGTTGTTTGAATGAAGATGTCAATGCACTTGGAGCTCATGAGCAGTGAGAGACCCAGAGAAGGCAACTGTAACAGAGAGTTCAGAAACCTTAAGTATCTTGAGTTAATAGCCACAGTGTCAAACTGGAAACATATTTTTAGTTATATACAAAAACTTATAATAATTCAACCATTGAACATTGATTGTATAGGAAATTTAAATTTTGTATTAGTCCGCTGAATGACTGATATTGCCTATTTTCTACCATCGGTCTATTATTCAGACTTGAAGTGTCACAGACCATGCCTTCACTCTTGTTTCAGGTGAGATTTCTTTACGCCAGTAATTGAACAGTAGACTTTATGCCAACGTACTCGCTTGTCGACACTGAGCCCTAGCACTTTCTGTGCCTATAACAATGAAGTTTTGGGGGTCTTTTGTAACATGTATGTCACCGTCTCCTCCAGGAATTTGTTCAGGACCAACAATTCGCTTCAAACAGTTATTCTGAAAACCATCAGAATGAAAGTAGTTTGAAATATTATTACCTTTAGGATAAAAACAATGCACTGATCTATCTGTCTGGAATTTCTTCCATATCCTTGGTCTCTTTACACGCAAATGGAATCAATATCCATCAATATTGTGGATTTAGAGCTATGGCCATAAAGGAATTCAAAGGGATGGCAGTGGGAGAAGGAGCTGTCCATTCTGTGACATATTAGCATCATTACTATTATTTAACATTATTGTATTTAGTTTTGTTTCTTTTTTATTCTGTAATTGATATCAATACAGTGTGATCTGTATCTTCCTGCATGCAGAAATGAAAGCACCGAAAGTATATTTACTCCATGCCCTTCATCTTTCATCATAGCGTTGGTCAAAATGTAACACTAAGGCTACGAGAGCTAATGTTGAAAAAGACCATTGGTTAATAAATCCCTTGTTTACTTAGGTCAGCGCCTCAGGTTGTCTGATTTTGTTCTAGGCTTCGGATCTGGTCAGCGTTTTTTCCCTGTTACACATAATACGGGCAGAAAGGGAGCCTCAGAACAAACTCATTCAAGGTGCTGATGTAGTCTGAGGCACAGAGATAGATGGAGTTTTACATATTAATCTCAGAAAGCATTTGCTACCTTTCTGTCCTGTGCTTTTAAAATAAATTCATAGATTCATGGAATGGTTTGGGTTGGAAGGGACCTTAAAGATCATCTAGTTCCAACTCCCCTACTATGGGCAGGGACACCTCCCACTGGACCAGGCTGCCCCAAAGCTGGACACAGCACTCGAGGTGGGGTCTTATGAAAGCAGAAGGGAGAAGAATCACCTCCCTGGCCCTGCTGGCCATGCCACTGGTGATGCAGCCCAGGATGTGGTTGGCTTTCTCTTTTCTTTTTCAGTCATGTTGAGCTTCTTGTCAACAAGCATGCCATGCAAATTCATGCAAACAGCCCCATGCAACTAATGCAAAACATTTTTAACCATATACATTTGCACTATACAATATAATCATCTTACATTAATGATGCATACATAGAGGTTAAATGTCACTTTATAGATTTGTAAGAGTTGCAAGATAGATTACTGCTCATGGAATGTCAAACTAAGAATATCACATGCAATTAAAATACTAGTGGTTTCTGTAATCAAGACAATTGTAGTCCAAACAGAAGCTAAAGGTTTTGTGGAGTGTGGAGTGTTGTTGCGGGAAATATGAAATTGATATTGTCAGTAAAAATTCTTGAAATGTTACTTTTGCCACTTGAAACAAAGGATGCAAGAGCTGCTTTATTACTATAACACCTCGCTTGTCATATATGAATGTAAAATGCATGGTTTTACTCATACCGGTACAACAGTCCCTTCAAGCCCCTCTCTTCCCACTCCCACACAGAGATATGTTACTCAGCATGTTACAGCCAGTCTGGAACTTGCTCCTGAAACAGCCCAGGACGTGATGACCTTCCAGATATGCTGTAAAAACCATTTGTTTGACAAGGGTTCGGGGGAAGGTTCTGGGTGTGTTGTTTCTGAAAGGATTAAGCAGGCTATTTTAGAGTTTTGGTTAATGCTTCATTTAATTGACTATTTGTATGTGACTGTTTTGATACCGAGAGGTCAGTCACTTTCACTGCTAAGCTTAATGAACGCTTCCGGTGTTTACTGCTTAAACACTCACTGGCACTGAGCCTGATTAATGCTCATTAAAGTCAATGAGAAGACTCCCACTGATGAAGGTGGTGGGCTTTCTGTGCTACCTCTCCTCTTCTCAGGGCAACTACACGTGCATGGGGTCGATTGTAACGGCGCATCTACAGTTCACTGTTACAACAGCAAAACGAACTCCAGATTTAAGTCTAGCTAAATTCTGCTTTGCACCCAGGCAATAAGCAATATATTAAAAAAATACATGTAACCTGAAGGGTCATGGTTTGTGTAACCGTCTGAAGAATTAAATCATAAACACAGTTGTATATAAGTAATGATAGAAAACTGCAAAATATTCATTCTACTCTTGCTTCCCTTTTCCTTAAAACTTTCCATGTTTTGAAGGACAGAATTTGGAAACTGTTTATATCCCCCATGGCAAGGACAAAGGTTTTGAATATGGTATGAAAGACGATGAATGACCAGTGGTGTGATTAAGAGAGCAGTGCGTAGAGAAGAGGGTATGGTGACAGTGCTGGAATGAAGTTAATGATCTTGCTTTGGTTATTTATATGAAATAAATAATTTCAGCATCAGGTAGTTTCCACCTACATTCTGAGACTAAAATAGTCTGGTCCCTCATGTAGCCATAAACAAAGGCAATAGGTATGCTACTCAAGTAAATACCATTATAAGCAATACATGCCTGTAAAACAATTACCTGTTTCTCTGGATTTGGATTAATAGTCAAGTATTCGGGCTTAAAGGCACAGAAAAAAGTCCTGCACATCACTCCTTACATCAAAAAGATTTCTGTGGAGTATGGGAAGAAAAAAAAAGGATCCTATGTGGAACTGGAATGATGGAACTCTCCAAAAAATGAATGAATAAATGAAGATTCTATAATTTGATGAGATGGATGAAGAACCCATTGATAAGGCACCTTAGAAACAGCTGATTTTTACTGCATTTCTGAAGAACAGATTAAAATTCTCAGCATACTGCATATGTTCCTTTTTGCTTCCTGAACTACATTTGTAATGAATTACTGTCTATATATTTAGAAGTCAAAGACACCTTATTCCTTCACTACCATATTTGTCCTCAATCACAGTAATTTTTTTATTTTTTTTTTTAATTTTTATGTCTGCTGGAAACTTCCATAATGTATTTCTAAAATATGCTCATTTGCTAAAAGGAATGAGCAGAGTGAGCAGTGTGAATACCAGGGTGAAACCCAGTGCATCATCTTGCCATGGATAATATCATAGAGTTTTCAATATTTGGAATATGAATCTCCCCCCAAGTCAGGCACTACCAAAGTAGCTTTTTTTTCATTCTGAATTTCCAGTTTAGGCGTCTCAATAATGTTTTCACTTCAAGTATTATTTTTGTCTGGAGTGCTGTAATGCCATGCCATAGCATGTAACAGTGTGTGTCTCCAGCTGTTTAAGTTGCTGATTTTCCTAAAAGGTGGAGTACATCAGGAATTTCACAGTCGACTCTTTGCAAATTATTTTGGGAAATGCATTAATTTCTAATGAGTCATTATCACTTTGCTGACTTCACATGTACTGAAGTAAGTACAGTATTTGCAATTTCTTAGGCAGAACTAGAAATCGCCTTATTTACTTGGTTGAAAGGGAGGTGAACTGGTAGACTCCAAGGTTTTGGAATCTGGGTAGTACACGTGCTTTGCTGTTTGCATTCAAACAACTGGCAGGACACTTAATTTGAAATAGTGCTGTGCATCCACTGAAAATATGAAACTCAAATGTGTCAAGTCAAGCAATTAAAAACTGTAGCATCTTAAGTCACTAGTTATTTTGAAAACAATGCCAATATGATTTGTTCCCGCAATTAATTCTAAAAATTTCCATGACTTGTAAAATGCATTTTGACCTGAACAATGCAGCCTGTGAACCATTTCTGAGCCGTATCCTTTCAGAGTGCAGTTGTATTTAGGAGAAGTAATTTGGGGTGCAACATCACAAAATGCTAATCTAAACTATATGGCTATTAGAACTAACGCACACTGCAGTAGTTTTCCCTCTTTGGTTGAAGAGCAGATACACTGATATGTGTGAGGTTGCTGCTTTTAAAATGTAAGTCACTAGTGAAAGTATTAACATCATCTGAGTACTGAGAAAAGCAACTGAAAATTTATAAATTCTCCAAGTTGTGAAGCTTTTCAGTTCAAATCATTACTGGTATTATGGCAGGGTTTGGAGGGTTTTTTAGAGCCAAGGAGTCTTGTCTGAGAGCATAGTTATGCTTACGCATATGTCAGAGCCTATGGAGAGGGAAGGTGAAGGGAATAGGAGCACTACAATAACACATTGATTAGCAAAACATTTGGTTGGGGGGGTTTTGAGCAAGAATATTCTTGCAAATAGAAATACGTTATTTCTATGTCAGCCCAGGTTTACAGCATGAATTGAGAAATATATTATTATTATTAGTCCAAGTATCCTAATTTATAAAATGAGCAGTAAAAAATGAATCATATATATTCTACAGTTTGTAGACAGCTCTTTGAGATTCAGTGAAACCTGCTACACTGTTTTTGGCTTGGATGGAATTTATTTTCTTCACAGCACCCCCTGGGGTGCTGCGTTTTGGATCTGCGACCACAGCAGTGCTGAGAACACTGGGATGTGTTAGCTCTCGATAAGCAATGCTCACGCGGCCGCAAGGGCTTCGGTGCCCCTGGGGCTGCCCCCCCAGGCAGGGGCTGGGGCTCCCAGCAAGAAGCTGGGAGGACACACCGCTGGGACGGCTGGTGCCAGCCGACCAGAGGGATTTGCCAGGCCATTTGGTGGTGTGCTCAGCAGTGACAGCTGCAGAAAGAGAGAGGAAGGGATACAATCAGAGTTATGGCATTTGTTGTCCCAACTAAGCTTTATGAGTGATGGAGCTCTGGCTTTCCTGGAAATGGCAAAACATCTGCCTGCAGATGGGAAGTAATGAATTAATTCCTAATTTTCCTTTGCTTGGATGTGCCACTTATTAAACTCTCTTCATCTCAAGTAATGAGTTTTTCTCACTTTTGCCCTTCCAATTCTCTGCCCAGTTTCACTGGGGGAGAATGTGCAAGTGGCTGGTGGAGACTTGGCTGCTACCAGGGTTAACCCCCAGCACCTGCCAGCATTTCAGACTCTGACTGTTACATACAGCCATACAGCAACACAGACTTCCTGGGTTGAAAATGCTTATTTTCTGAGGAACTAGTTTTGTTTCTTGCTTCTTAAAGAGAAAAATGTCCTAGATTTTAACACTTACTAAAGTGGTGAACTCCAGCTTCCTAATTTGGTTGCAAGAGACACATTTCAAATATCTTGTACATTTATATATTCATTTTTAAAACCAGTTCAACTTACTGTACATTAAAAAGATTAAATATTTTTATAGAGCAATTACAGTGATTCAAAACAACTTGAACAACCCAAAGGAAAGAGGTATTTCTTAAACATTTAAATATATATTAGAATAAAATGTTAATGTTATTCAGCCTTTTATTCATGTGAATTTTATTTTATATAAAGCAATAAGGCTTAACGACACTAGCAGCATTTTGTGACTCTCTACCAGTTTCTTCTTGAAAATGAAGAATTGGTCAAGATTATCAATGGGTTATCAAATATAGGGGAAAATAAAACCCAAGAAACTCTTCTAAATGCATCTTCATTTTCATCAAGGTGGTTCTGCGCATGCAACAAGTTGTCTACTCTGTTCTTCAGGGTTTGGGGTCAGCTAAAGAAAAATTATGTTTTACCACTTGCTATGTTTCAAAATTACAAGCAATAAATAATGTTTTGCAAAACTTTATCTGAGTCAAAAAATATTCTCTACACAGTTTATTTCGCTGAACTCTGACCAAAGAGTCAGCACAGTTTAGAACACTATGGACTTCTCAACAGAATAATGAGATATTTTTTTTTTTCTTTTAGATCTCTGAAATCATATTTTTTATGTCTGCTGGAAAAAAGAAAGAAAGAGTCTTTTTATGAAAGAAACCGTAAAAGGGCAGTATTTGAAGGTAATGGTGACTTTAGGCATCTCTGGCAGGTGCCAGCTGGAGGGGTTGCTATGTTACCTGGCCCGGTGTGAAGCTGGAGGCAGATCTTTGTCTGAATCCTTGGGGCTCAGAGATGATAAGAGGCTCCATCGTCCTGTGGAGTTAAGCAGCTTGACAAGGTGAACCAGGAGCAAAGAAAGGATCTGTTAAAATCCTCAAATCAATTTTCTGGAAATACTGGAAACAGCTCTACACAAGCTACACAGCTATGTTTTTATGCTGTAAGAAGCAAGTCCCAGCATATAGCAAGACTATGAGATGGCAAGCTTGCTTTCTAAAACAGATGACTCTAAATCATTTGACATTATTACTGATTCTTTGTGAGAAGTCCAGATAAGCAGGGGTATTAAAAAAATTGAGAAGGGAGTGAATATATGTACAAGTGAGAGATCCTGAATTCACTATGAACAAGAAGATGGTCCATCTAAATTAGTTTCTAGAAGTTGGATAATCTTTTAACACTGTGGATGAGATGATGAATTTAACGTATTATAGAAAAGGCAAGAAGCAGAAGTATACTAAGAATTTGAGTACAACCAAAATTTGTGAAAATGGATTTGGCGGCATTTGTTTCAACATGTCAAAGCAATTCCTGATATGTGGGAAAAGATGCAAAAATATAAAAGATTTACTGGCACATCACATTGATGGCACTGACTTTGACAGATGCCATTCCTTCGAAAGTGGAACTGGTTTGGGTGTAAATAGAATTCTAAATACCAAGAGAGGAATTTTGAGAAGACAAGGGGACTTGAGCTCTTTATTTAGTTTTACACTTTTTCTTTTTAAGTCCTTCCGATACGAAACTTTCTGAAATCCTTCAGGGTGAAATATTTGGGGTTTATTCTAGCTTACAGAAGATATCTAATTTGGTTTCTAATCGGGCAGGTACAGGTTTAACTCCAAAGAAGTAGCAAAGTTCTGTTCTGCTTGAGCTAGTATCCCGATTACAGAGAGTCCATAAATGCAAAGACAATCAGAGTGAGAATTTTACAGCCTCCCCTTAACAATTGCACACAGCTGCTTAGTATAAATGGACGTAGGCTATACCATCTCATTTTTCATTAATGGTAGCAAGGTAGAGACTGTCAATTGGGTTTCTCTCCAGGGAAGCTATTTTTAGTGATGAATGAGCAAGAGTATTCAAGTGAGCAGCAGCTTCATGTGGAGAATATAATTTAAAGAAATTCAAATGTTTAAAAAGCAAAGTATTTCACCTGATTAGCTTGACACTGTTATCATTCAATTTTCTTACATCTTATTCTTTACTGAGAGTTATATAAGTAGACAGCATCCTCTCATGACAGCAGAGTCCATAACATAACTGCTTTCATGTACTGTAAAAATACAATAAAGAACAAAACTACAGAGCAGAATTGGAACAAGAAGCATGCTAGTAGAAAAGATGAATTGAAATAATAATAATAAAAGGACTTAAATTTTGAGATTTCTTTTTTCTCTTAGAAATAGAGTAAAAATTCTATTTTCCAATTCACTTTCCATAGGAGTCTGTTCAACTTCCCAATCAACATTACAGTGTGAATTTATAGTCAAAGACTGAATAGATTTCTTGAAAAGACTATTAACTGTGGCTATTTTGGAGCTATGGCTTCCAAATTAAAGGTCATGACAGTTACGAATGAGGTTATAAGCTTTTTTACACTACTACTTGGACTTATGTCTTCAACAGAAGTGGAAATTTAAACTAGAAATAGGATTGCAACATGACAAATGAATGAAACTCTAAACTACAGAAAGCAGGGCTAAAAGGAGGTCATTCGTAAGGCAATGCAATGAATTTGTGATGTTGATGTTTTGACAAGCAAATAGATCACTGAAGTCCGATGCCTGATGCTAGCAATGCGGTACTTTTTGCAAAGCTTTATCTTCAGAAAACAACAAACCTTCCTTCAGAATATAGTTAGAGTGGCTGATTGAACAAGGATTTTAAACCAATATCATAGACCTTGTTTTTCCCCACAAGTTAAATTTTGCCCTCTGTTTTCTGATCTTTCTTGATTCTTCACTTCCTTTTCCGTCCTTACAAACTGCATGCACGGACACGTTCATCTCTTTCTCTGCCCTTCAGTGGTTCTGTAGAAAGCTTGGCTATCAGCAATATTGGTTCCAAAGTAATGCAGAATTAAGTAGGACTTTGTCGTCATATCAAGAAATCAATGATACACTGAAGTACTTTTTAATTAGACCACTGTGGTCCTGAACTAACCCTGAGTTACAAAGATTAAATAATTGCTTATGGCATTCTCAATGTGTGGTTCACCATAGTGAAAAGAAGATTATTGACTCAACTGCTAAGTTATGAGAACTGACAAAGCCTTGCTGAGTGCAGAAATTCTTTTTAGCACAAAAAAATAATGCAGTTTTACGACCTAACCCCTTTGAACTATTTTAATTAAGGGCTACTATGATAAGAAAGAAACTGAAAAGCATTTTCAAGGATGTTACTGTACTTTGGTCATTTATTTTCAAGGCCATTAATTTCTCCCAGCACGTTTCTATCTAGAGATTTAGGAACAAAACCGTCGTAAGTCTTCATGACTTAGGAACCTGTGAAAGTCAGTACATTTAGACGTCTGTTCTACTTTAGTAGGTTTTTCTTTTTCTTTTTCCTTCTCTGCCTAAATTTAAACATACAAATTTTAGTAAACAACTGCCTTAAGCTTTACATTCAAATCTTCATTAGGTGCAATCTGGCACAGCTCCCTGGATCTTAGTGAAGCCACCTTTCCATACCACTCAAAAATCTGGTCTTAAGAGTTCATTATACTTAAAAGTGTAACTCATCTTACTAGGCATTCTTTCAAAATGTTATGGTTACATTCATTTTAGTAATAGAAGTGTAAGGGGAATGTACTAAGGGAAAATATCATGTTTAAATGACAGTAGAGCAAAAATGGAAATAATATTCTTGAAACACTATAGAATTATGTAAGTGCATCAAAGTATAAGCAGGTGTAGGAATGATGATTTTAAACAAAGTATATTCATGGTCTTTCAACTTTTTTCTTAATATTTAAAACAAATAGAAGTATGTGAGCTTGTATTTGATAATGCTGAAGTTCATCTGCCAACATTATGCAATCTGTGCAAAACAAAAAGGAGTACTTGTCCCTCAAAGTATTCCATGATAGAAAATCAAGAGAGCACTCTGGGTTTGCTATTTTTAACAGGAATTAAGACTATGTATATAGTAGGACTTTCAAAAGCCTACTTGGTTTCTCACTAGATTCGTAGGTATCTAAATTCCTACAGAGAATAACACATCTGCCAATGCCTTGAGGGAAGCCCTGGCAAAAGCTGAGGTTGTCAGGACACATGAACTCTTCCATTGTTATTCTTGCTCTATCAATCACTTTCAGTTAAACAAAAGGTGAGCTTTGGCATTGAGATATAGGCCATTCATCAAGGTTAGGGGAAAAAAAAAGAAAAAGAAAAAAACTTAATTCTTATGTGCAAGTATAAGGAAGCAGCAACAAACAGAGATGAATTAAAACTGCAAGGAACCACACAGCTAAGCACTGGACGGGGGGCGAAGCACAGCAACAAGCACAAAAGGTACACGCGCATGAAAAGATCCATGCTGTGCCTACTCTTTGATTTGAAAGTGTAAGCACTGGCCTTTAACTAGTACGTGAAGAGCAAGCTGTAAGGCATCTATGCAGACACTGAGCAGAACCATGACACGAATCCAACCTCAGACCTGAAAGCCCTGAGCCGCGAGGTCATTAACTGCAATGCGGTGCTGCTGGAGCTGACGTGCTGTCTGGCATCTGGCAGTCTGCAGGCACTCACCAAGTTTTCCAAATTACAAACAAAAGATCTACAAACTTGTCCTGCTGCAAATAACATCCTAATATTTTCTCACAGTGTGATTTCCTCTCCATGGCATTACAGTATTCCTAACAGAGATACACACAGTTAGCTTCTTATGTTATCAGGTTACGTGCTGCTCAGAGATGCTAGAAGGGTACAGTAAAGGGTATTTTTTCCTGAATTAAAATTAATAAACTGAAATCACACACCACTGTACGGACACTACCTCCCACAGTACCAGATTCAACAATGGCCTCCTATAAGGATTATTTCCTATATGAAGAGCAGGGGACCGGCGAGTTTCTCAGCAATAAAGACACTTTTCTGAGAGACATTAAAGACACATCCCTGCTGAGACTGGGCTCATTCATGGTCTACTTGAGAGACAGGAAGAAAACAGGACTTGATAAGAGCTAAGTATTCAAGACCTCTAAAACCAAATGTACCATCCTGTTTCCATTTTCTTTACTGAGGGAATATTAACTTGCCTGTATTCATTTTTATTTTAGGAGATGTTATGAGCTCATTTTGATATTAAAGATTCTTTAGGGCACTTTCTATACCTCAGCTCTTATTTAAGTTTAACTTAATTAAAATCTTTTTGAGATTTTCTTCATGAGACATGCTTAGCCTTTCAATAACAGAGTACAGATAATTATATTGCTCCTTTCTATAACATTTGGAGATGGACTAAACAAAGTAAGGCTATCCAAATCATTGTGTTAAAATAGTGTCTGCTTTATTATTTTATGCATAAGTCGGGCTTGGTGCTGCTAGATAAGATCCTGGTGATACTTTAGGTCCTGCTTCAGAATAATGCTTACTCTCACTGAGGCCAATGTGTCAGGACCCCAGGACTGTAACCATTCATAAGAGAAACACTTCCCCAGGCCCTGGACGCAAATGACACCCCTCGTACCTTTACAGAAAAAGAATAATACACTATCAGCTGTTAGGAGCTCATCTAGAGGACACAGCTAGGTAGAGAGCTGGTCCACAACTTGTTAAACCGTACCTGTTCAATCACTTCCTAGCATCCTATCCATACAGTGTGCTTTTGAACTCTGTAAGTTGATTTCTAAATTTGATATAAAGAAACTATTTTATTCTGAAATAAATACTAAATAATAAAAAAGTGTACATATGCACAATTAGATATTTTTATTAACACTGTGCACATAAAAAGGCATAGAAATGTATCTTGCAGTTGTACTTTCTAAGACAAAGTATTTGATACATACATTGCTTTATTAAAGAACCTCAAGTCCCAACTATTTTACTGTATGACTGAGCATGTATTTTAGAACTTAAAATATATGACACTGGACTGACAGCACCTTTGTACGTGTAAGTGCTACCGTATATTCAGGAGTCTAGATTGGGATAATTCTGTTGCATACAAATAACCTGAAACATTAAAATGTATGCTCCATCCTCAGTAATCCAAAGGGAATCAGATCGAAGATCTGACTATGTGTTTTCTAAATTAAAAATTCAAATCAGAACATGTAAAGTAGCTTAAAATAATAATTACATGAATTCCAATTAAGTATTACACAGTAATTACAATGAGTGCTATTAGCAAATTCAAAATACAATTTCAGTTAAAGCTACTATCATGAAGCACAGCAACAGACAGGTGCACCAGACACCAACAAGTGGAAGGGAAATTACAGATGCTTGTATGTCAGGGAAAAGTGAAATTAACTCACTTCTCTGTGGTTTATGCTCTCTCTGTCAACTAGAGACTAGCTGTTTATATGCTTTTGCAGTTTTTATAGGCTAAAGTGTTCTTAAAGGATTAACACAGTGCAGAATTCAGGAAACAATTTACAACACAAAACCAATTTAGAACCAGAGAAGTCTGTATCACTTATCAGTAACAAAAAAATTAGAGTGGTAAGCTCTATAAAGTTTGGGTTTTGTTTTCTACTATCTGTACCAGGTGCTTCAGAGGACAATACTAGTGACATCCTGATTTTAATATATGAAATCTGGTTTATGAACTGAAGTTTTATCTTTAATAAAAAACAAAAGAAATAGAGCATGCTTTAGATTTCTGTATCTGTGCTTGAAAACTTAGCAGTCTGCAGCCAAAAAGGATGATTACATGTTATGAAAACTGTCTTTGAAAAATTTAGTATCACTGGAAATATTTATCTTGAAATAGCTGCAATTTGGGGGGCTATAATTTTGTTTGTTCTGTACCACATTCTAAAAGCACAATATGTAAAACTGAAGTACACAGAAACATATATTTCTTGCACACCCTTCATATTTATGCAGCTTTCAGAAGCATCTGTGCAATCCAGATTCTACAAGTTACAAGTTTCCAACTGTATTGTGAATAAAGGATTACACATCATACATCTGCCAGTAAACCCAGCAAACCCATTTAACTTCTAGCTAAATGTTCCTCCCCAGTATTTTTCCCCCCAGATCACTACACTGATGTACCCCTACTCTGTGTTCTGAAGCTTTACTATTTGACATTACCTTTTCCCTTGAAGCTTTCCACAGAAGTAATCTGAAACTTCCTTTTATTTTGGTCTGGAATGACTTATTCTACCCCTACAAAGTAGATCTCATTCAGTGTCTCGAAATATATTGTCCTTACAAGTTCAGTTGAAACCACATTGTGCTTGTGATGAACCACAAATGCTGAATCCTTTCTACAGAGCAACAGATAAAAGTTGAGGTTTTCTTGAAAGATTTCCGATCTGGTGACACTTACGATGTTTCTGTAGGAAACATTCTAATCTATGTTCTAAAGCTTTATTTGTAATTAATCTTTTCCAATCCCAATACTTTTCAGAGGTCTGATTCTGATCAAAGTGTTCTTTCACTAAGGGCCTGAGACTGTTCCAGTACAATAAATGTGGGGTCCGAATGACAAGTCTGCTGGGAGAACTGGAGCCAGATTAAGGTGCAAATGAAGCCTTGGAAGAGACACCACATGTGTGGTGGAATATGCAACCATTCCTTTTTGCATGTCTGCTCTCTCTTTGAAAGAGGCAGAAAAAACATTTATAACGTTTTTTTCTTCCTTTTTCCTTCCAAATTGCAATGATTTTTCCCTCAAAAAATCTGGCACACAAACCTTTACTAGGTCTTCTGCCATTCTTCAGGCCCATAGCTGGGTAAACAACGAGACCCAGAATAACCTTAGGATGTGCTGAACGTTCAGTTGCTGTGCTACTTAGTTGCTCCAGAAGACAAATGCCATAAATGAGGAATGCCCCCACTTCCTCCTCCTTTCTTTTAGCTTTGGTACCCGAGCAGGCGTCAAATGAACTATAATATCCCCTTGGCCAGTTTGGGTCAGCTGTCCTGGCCCTGTCCCCCCCGAGATCCTGCCCAGCCCAGCCTGCCGGTGGGAGGAGGGGGAGCACTGGGGCCAGCCCTGATGCTGTGCCCACACGGCTGGGTCGGCAGCACCTTGGCAGCACCCACAGTGCCAGGAACCTCCCCTGAGGCTCAGCCAGACCCAGCGCGCCCTGACAAGCTCCAGAGCCTGTGGTTCAACTCAGCTATCTGACATTAATGCAAAGGACATCTATTTTAGTTCATCAGACTTTCTAAAATGAACCACGGTTCACAGCTTTGTAAAAAATGCATACTAAAAAAGTGAATTGCTACACCCTTAAGAGAAGCCCTCCTAATCTGGATTGCATGCTAATAATTAAAGTTTCACATTCTGAAGGCTTTTCTCAGGGGTTTTGCCTCTTTCCAGTAAAACCATAGAAAACAGAAAACATTAAGAACAAGCCAAAAGGAGCAAGCCGACTTCCAGAGTTCTCAGACATGCTAAAGAATTGAATAAAATACCCAATGTCACGGTCAAAAAAAGATGCGGCAGGATCTATTTTTGTCTTAACCTCAGCCCTGTCCAAAGGAGAAGTAAAACAAGCACCCCGTTAATGATAGATATACATTTAGCTTTACACACTTTAGCCTTTTAAATTTATCACTAAGTCATATATTTTCACTATTGTCTTTAATTTTTCAATGCCATCATTAACAGCACAAATTTCAAAGATTTTCCCATAATAAACCACTGCAGCTAAATTTTGTTTCTTGCCTGTAGTTTCCTGAGGATTGTGTTGGGTTATTGCTTTTTCCATATTTTCACTTCTTTACACCAATGTGCTTTAAGATGGTCCTGCCAAGATGTTTTTCATTTATTTCAAAATCATGATTGCTAGATGATCTTAAACTAAAGCCCTTTACACGGTCATATAAGCTTTATAATTAAAGGTAACAAAGGTAAACAAATATGTTCACCAGACAGTTATGTAAGCCTGATGAACAGGAAAGGAGAACGCTAAAACAGGCAAAGAGAGGACAGGAAAACACCAAAGAAAGTATTTCCAAACTTCAAGAAGTCCAAATATTCATTACGTGGTCGGTGCTATCTCTGTCTTTTGTAGCTGTAAATTAGAGAAGTATTGGCTCAAGAAACTTAGGTTATAGACTGTTATCTATGCTAAAGAAATCAATCCCATATATCTTCTACAGCTTTCTGAAAAAGCTTAAAGCATTTATTTCTGTTGAGGTCTAATTTGGTTTTGTCTTTGGTTTTATGCTTTACAGCATATTGTAGTACAATAAAATGTATTAATTTTATCTATATGATTTATGTACATTGGGAAAAGAAAAATACACATAATTCACACATTTATTCAGTTAGAAGGTTCAAAAACAAAGATGCAAACATGTTAAAATATTTGTCAGCATACACTATTTAATTTAGAAGTTTCTATGAGAAATAATTTTCATGGGGTGAGTGGAAGTAGCATTTACCTGCAATATTATAAACCACAGTCACTTTAAATCCTGTATTTCCACACTTACTAAAACACTGCTAAGAGGAGACCTGCTGCTAAAATATCATGTGGTTCTTTTAAAGCAATATCATTACCTAATAATTTTGAAAGAACCTTGGTTTTCAAAGTGAGAGAGAAACAGCTGTATTGCCTCCGCTTGCATAAGGTGGTTCAGGGAAGCTGGGTCCAGCTCTCCTGCGCATGTTGGGGAACATGGGAAAGGGGCACGAGCACTCCCAAGGAGATCTTTGGTTATGGTAGAAATACTGAACTACACAGCTGCAATCCTGATGTGCATCTTGCTCATGCTTACTGAAAAACCCCAGCAACATCACTTTTGACCCCTATTTCAAGAGGTATTTAGAGTCTTATAGATATAGTCTATATGTAGTGTGTATATATATATATATAGTCTTCACAGCCTACAGAAAGTGCAGCCATTCAGAAGCACAGACACCAATGCCTATGACGGTCAGTCACAGGGAGTTGTCGTGACATTCTTGTACTCTTAACCATCCTGGCCTGTTTTAAAAATAAGCAATTTCATTTCACTTCCCAATATTTTCCAAACGTGATGACAGTTCTGCTTTTCCTACTGCCATTAGCTTCACAAGAGCTAGCTGATAAGAGCTCAATGGCTACTATACCATTCCTGAAATTCATGTAGGCTAATCCCCCGGGATTCAGTTCAGTCAGCAGTTACGCTAAATCAAAAACATGCACAGAAAAGAAATATTTCCTACTTTTGTGCAGAAAAAAACCTGTTGCTGCTGTAATTTGTATTTATACTGCTTTATCATGTAGCACTGACAGTGCTGTGATGGCACAACACAGCACTGCTTTTGTGTCTCATTTTAGAAAAAAGATTCTGAAAGATTTGGTGCCTTATTACAGCTTCATTAGAGAGGAACAAAAAGACACATAGAACTGTCTAAAACCCTAAGGGGCTTTCATACCACGGAGGTTGCTGGAACATTGAAATGCTTGAAAACTCCTAAAATGGCCATATGCAACTCCAAATTCCCTTTACGGAGAATAAACTCAAGATACTTTTTCTTATTAATTCTATCCTATAGAAATGATGCAAACCAGGTGAAAACAGAACCAAGAGTTCAGACTGATGAATAAAGACATAAATCTGGGTTTCAGCTAAATACTCATTTTCATCTAAACATCGTGACATTCCAGTGCTTGTTGAAGTGTAGGTATCCTAATTTGCTTTTGCTGTTTCCCATGGAACCTCCATTTTACAATCAGAGCGCTTGGAAATGTTGGATGACACGTGCAGTTTCATCTACCTGACTTAAGTAGGGTAAGATGGGTTGTTTCTGTGGCAGGTACACATGAACATCTTTTCCTACAGTCCTGGATGAATGCACGGTTGATGCTCACAGAATGATGTGCATTTTTATGGTATGCTTTCCATACATATTGAGAACTGCAAAATATCTACCCTTACACAAGAAAGTAATTATGTCTATACAGCTATTGTGCTAATGAGCTACTGACTAGGCTAATAAACTACATACTGTTCATAAGTTATGGTTTAGGTGTCAAAACTTGATCTGCATACTAAATAACAATGAGATGCTTGTGCTCTCAGTCCTTCTTAGCAACCCATGTCCTATTTCTTCACCATCCATGATGTCCCAGCTGGGCTGTTCTGGGGACCAAAGTTTCTTTCTTATCGTATAATCCTTTTTATATATAACTCCTTACGCTCCTCCGATGTGCTGTTATGCTTCAGATGAAGAATGCTGGGATGATATCAGCAACGTAGCTGCTTGAGCAGCAGCAGCCTTGGTGAAGGCTGTACAGCTGTGTGGTAACTTGACCAGCCTCTCACAAATACAGATATGAACCCACAGCCTAATTTTCCCTCAAAACCAATGAATCTTTTGTCTTTTTATGCTCCAGAAATTAGCACATGGCAGCTGAGTCAAACATTCTGAACTGCTGGAAACTTCCAATCTTTCTATGTCATCACCACATGAGAAGTGTTAGACACGTACACTTTACAAACATGTTAAATGACATAACCACAGTATTTAAGTAGCAACAACAGTAGGTAGTTCAAATGTCCCAGTGATCTGCAACATCAGTACAGAAAGATCAAAGAAATATATGAAATTGTAACTTTTAAAAAATACCAAAGGGAGCTGAGCTATAACAGCCTAGAAAAGAAGTAATTCTATTTACATGTGTATTTACAAAGTTTATGAGTTTCTAAGCCTGAGCAAATAAGCCAACACTAAATAAAAGGAAGCAGTCAGCAAACTGTCGTTATGACCTACTGCAGACTTCCACTTCATTTAGATTTACCCACAACTCGTTCCTCAATTCAATTCAAAAGAGTTGAAACTCCTTTATAACCTCATCTTCCATAATGGAATAAATCAACTTGCAGCATCTGAGAGAAAAGAAAAATAAGACTGAACATAATACAAGCATATAGAAAGGAATGATACAGAAAGGGTCTGTTTCTGTTTACACTTTTGTATGTATAGCTACCAAAGTACTAATGATCATTTTGTAATAAGAAACTAAAAACTATTATTAACTCTAGCAACATCTAATATGGGGGTAGGCACAGTAGTGTTTTTCACATAGCTGGGGGGAGGGGGACGGGGGACACGACGGACGACACACACGACCAGACACTTACGTGTATGCAAGATTTAAGTCATGATCTCACATAATTTATGTGAAAGATTTTCCATTGCTGTTCTTTTTTTAAACTATCAGCCTTCACTTGAATAAATATGTAGAGAATATCCTTTCACTGAAAATAAGTTTTGATATTTTTTTCCTGTAGGTATTTTAAAATATTTTAAAGTATTATTGTTTAAGTTACACATCAAAGTGATCTACTGGTATTGTAGAAAGGGCACCTCTAGGTAATTGCATCAAATTGGCTCATGACACATTTATTGATAAGATGGATGTAGATAACGTTTGTGCGTTCAATAACCTTCTTTGGCTATTGCTGTATCTGTAGCATGGAATCATAGTTAGAACAGAGTCAGTCCTCAACTGTAGATGGAAATGATGTGGAGAGGATAGAACAATAAAGAAAGGATTTTACACTTCCGTATTGAACAGAAAATGTTTTATTAGTAAACAGTACCCTGACATTTCTTAGTCCTTTTGAATTTTAATAATTTATAATAATAATAATTAATAATCAAATAAAATAATAATCTACTGAAAGGTCTGGGAATACCCAAGGCAATACAGAAATATTTGCTTATAATTCACCAGTTGAATATGAGTTTGGATCAATACAGACTTTTCAGTCTCCACTCAGCTGAGGGCTGATCATTTTGTACAATGTTTATTTTCACATCAGCTTGAGGAAAACTGTTTATCTCAGTCAAAGCTACTCATATTTGAGTACCAGAGCTTCTAATATTGTAGCCATAGGGTCTTGGGAATACAGTGTTGCCCTTTCAGCATGTGCTACATTTGAAGCTGTCATTAAGCATCTGCATGGTCTTGAGTGAGAGTTATTATGTCAGGTCACGCACTTGCTTAGAATTTGCAAAGGAAGTATCCTTAATTTAACAGATTATCTTGAAAATCATGGCTGGCTGGACTTTTTCATTGTTATTATTAGAAGGCAAAAAGTTTGAGGCTTGTTTTGGTGTTTTGGCTTTTTTATAATTAAAAACATTGTTTCAGTCTATTTCACAAATATGATATAAATTTGCAAATATTTGCTTGTCAATCAAAACAGATTTTTAATTAGGAAACAATCAAAAACAAGCAAGAGGGATGAGGCAGTGGTGCCAGCTATACTGTGTGGGACACTGAAGAATGAGGAAAGCAGGATTAAAATCCCTCTGCTACATAAGGGCAAAGTATCTCCTATCCCAGCTGCTGTCCAAGCCACTAGTGTGTGGAATTAAATGTCCTTTACTTCCTTGCTAGCCCACTATTTTATTAGAAAGTAATTGGAGCAAAGACCAAAAGAACAAAAACCCACACTGATTCCAGAGTACCCTGTACTCTTACAGTGTAGATGCTCCAGTTTGTGCCCTATTTTGTACAAAATGGATCAGATTCAACACTGGACTCTGCTCTCAGGACAGGACAGGACTCTGTTCCTATAACAGCCCACGACTTCGTTTTAGCCTCCTCTACTGTGACATAGTTTCTTGAAAATTGTGAAGAAAAGATATAGGTGCCACATGGCTCAGGGTTAGCTGGTGCAGATGCTTAGCTTGAAAGCACATCTGGCTTCTCAGCTTTGAGGGCAGCAAACCTGCTTTGCAGTTGCAAGCCTTTCAGTGGGCAGGAGCCTTCCTCTGCCTGAAGTCGTGGGCTTCCATTCCTCATCCTCCCAGGGGCTGGGCTTGCTCTTCTTCCTTACAGTGGACCCTGGCCAAGTGGCCACATTAGCTCACACTCGGAGGTCTTCGCATGTGTCCTCCCTTCTGTCTTAGTCTCACTTTTGCAAAGAGTGTTATATAGATCCTAGTGTGAATCATAAGCCAAAGGAAGGCTGTGTAAATAAGCCAGGGTGGGAGAAAGCATTTCTGCTTGCCTTGTCCAAGAACAGACTACAAGTGCGTAGCTATATATTATTATGGATCAAAACACAGTAGCCTACTGAAAATCCAGTTATCAACATAAACTATGATACACACACACAACACACACACACAAAAAAATAATCCCCATCTGAAGGCAAAAATCACACAGCAGACATGACAAAACAAGACACCCTTCCTAATATGCATTTAAAAAAATTACATTTCTGAAAGAGTACACTGGCAGCAGCCATTTACTTTATCTGTACATTTGGGAGCACATTGAGAAGCAGCTTTTCAATCTGAAGGATCAAATCTGACACAATTCATCAGACAGTAACAGTGAAATCAAAAAGACAGTAACTGGAAAATGTAATCCTCCCCTGAAATTTTCTTCAGCTCACCATCTGCTTCCATTCTATTACATCCCACTGGGGACTCACTGTCTTGCAACATCTCCTCTGGGCAGCACTGCCACAGATGTAACAGGCAGGACTGATAGCTTCACCGCATGACTCAACCAGCACGCCTTGGGTGACACAAAGCTTCGCCTGTGTGGCACCCTCTGACCACAGGGAGAACCAAACCACGCAAAAAGCAGGTACCAACAGGCGCCAAACCCAATGCCAACGTATGACCCAACGCACAGTATGTGCTTATGTGAACCGCCCAGGATTTTCCTTCAGAGAAAACAGCAGGGTTGAGCCACCACAATGGAAAATTTACAAGCATTTAACTGCAGAGTTTCTCTTCTCAGAATATCCTCAAAGACAAGCATTCCCTGCAGTTGTCAGAATTTTGCTGACACAAAAATGCATTGCTGGTGCATAAGACTTGTATGTAACTACTTTGACATGCATATCTTTCTTTGAAGGAAGGCACTCTGAGCCATCTGGAAATAAGAACAGCCAAGTAGTACCTACTGGAATGCTATTTTCTATCTTCCAGAACTTGAGTAAACAAAAACGATGGAAAATCTGTTTTAAAAGATCCCTACATTGTAGACAGAACAAAGGAATGCTGAGGCTCTATCAATTATCCACTGAGACGTCAGGACATTCCTGTTAATTAAAATGCCTTAGCAAAAGTTATTCTTTATAGATTAACTTTTACCCCTTACTTAAACTTATGCAATGTATGCTATATACCTCACAGATGCAACAGCTTGGAAAAAAAAAAAAAAAAGAATCTGTTTTTCTAGTAATTCATGCTTGGTCCTCTAGAATTCAAAGGGCATGCTCTTTAAACAGTATGTGTAAGTGAACATTTCTGTTTCCAGAGTCTTTTCAGCAATAAAGGAGCAAAGAAGGAGCTATTTAACTTGTTCCTCTGACTTTCAACTGCAGCTGAGTTCAGTGTGCCAGAAACATGAATCCTAAATGTCCCACCCCATTCACCTGAAATGCTTGAATCTATGATCAGGTTACCTGAGCCATGCCCAGGTGAAGAACAAAAGATTTATATAATTATTCTTATTACTTAATGTAGTCAACATTTATTCAAATAACTGTCAGATAAGGTGTTCTAAAAGCTGCAGAAGGCTGTTGGTCCAGTGTGGGTCAACTCCTGTGCTCTAAAACACTACGTGCCAGAACTCATCCCTCCCCTAAACTCCAGTCCAGCGACGCATACAAGCACATCCTTAACTTTGCTTAGCTAAGCAGCGACATTGATACCAGATGGTCAAGTCACATTGTTAAAGTCAAATTTGTGCATAACAGTTTCTTCTATTAAGCCATAATCCCTCGGGAACCAACAATTCCTGCCACTGTTGTGAGAATGTTTACTAGAGATTTATACAAGAGCAGTCTGCAATGGTTCTTCCATCCTGCGTGTTTACTGCTAGCAGCGTATAATACGCAGTATCTATAAGGAACCTGCCCATCACATTAACTCCAAATCCTAAATTATTTTAAGCAACTACATACTTCAGATTCTATTAGGAGAAAGATTTTTTTATACCTTGCAAACACCAAACAAAATCAAAAATTATTGACAGCAATCATACGTTATATACTGCTGAGGAATATTGAAGGAATTAACAAGGAATTAACAAAAAGGAATTTACCTAAAATTTCCCAGTTTTCTCCCTGGTCAAGTTTTTGTTATTACTTAGGTGAACTCTTATGATCACTTCAAAATACAGGAATAAATTTCAGCCCATGTGAGAGTAAGTAATTCATGTTACAACTCACATTTTAAGATATAGTATGTGTTAAAATTCATTTGTTCTTTTATTAAAATGCCAGAACATCCAAAATGCTGAAATGCTCACACCTGATTGTTGTAAAAGGTCATGTTGATTTTTCGTGAAGAGAAGTTCATACCTTCCTACTTAGCAAAAAAGTGAAATATTCAAAATGAAAACAAAGTAAGCTTAATGAGTAACTTTTGATTTACTGAATTAGTCTTGTCTCAGACCGAGTTAGCTAAACCAGAAAACAAACAGTTCTTTACAACAGCTGGCAAGGATTGCAATACATAAAACCAACAGGAAACTCCTGAAGCTTCTACAAATCCATTTTGAAAAACCCTCCATCAGATTCATTTTAGTTTCTTCAAGTCTGGAAGCCTCCAGGGACTTTGGACCCATTAAAAGCCTGTGACAATGCATCAATTTAGACAGATATGGAATTAATATAGATTCTTTTTTTTTTTAATTATTTAATCTTCTCTAAGGTCTGTCTTTATTTCTTACAAAGTGATTAATATACATCTATTGAGTTTTTCAATTTCTAATAAGGTATTACCTTTCTTATAGTGTAATGCAAACTTTTAAACTCCAAACTTTAAAACAAGAAAAAGCCCCACCCAGACTGTTCTAAATACAATGTTTGCTTTACCTGTTATTCTTCTGATTAAATAAGTATTCTGCTTGTGTGATGCAAAGCATGACTATGCTCAATTAATTGGAATATCATGTTTTTAATTTTGCACATTTTCAGCTTGCATTTTATTTTCTTCAGAAATTCTTGAAAACTGTGATGCTTTGGGAAACCATTTAAAAATTAGAATACCTCATGAACAACAGCTTTTCCCATTCACATTCCATAGCATTTCTTTTAGAAGGACCATTACTAAAATGGCTTGGTTTGGCGCTGGAATGTCTATTTTAACCTAAGAACAAACTCACTACTCGGAATTTTAAAATGTCCTGGCACGGTTTGATTTTTTGTTATTCGAAACCCATGGTGCAGTGTTCCCTTCCACCTTTCCCTGTGGCTGTGCTGTGAATTGGAAAGACATGTGGCTCGCAGCACCACTCAAAGAGGTTTGATAAAGACAGCAGCTAAATTAAGCATTGGGCTTGCTGATATTTTCAAGGGCTACCACCGACCTCTACCCTGAAGATGTGCGCTGCCTCTGGGGCCAGGCATGGGGAGGTATCTGGAATGCAGGTTATAGCTTGGCACAAGCGGTCAGACGTCGGTGTCAGTGGGAGCCAACCCAGGAATGAACGCAGGTGTGGGGCAGCAGAGACCACGTGAAGGCTTGCGACATATGCATGAACGTACCTTTGGAAACCCACCACCTGAGGGTGGAAAGATTACCGGATCTATGGCAATGCACATTGCCCCAGCTTGAAATTTAATCATTTGTAACACTACTTTACAGTCATTTTCATAGCAGATTTCCAGGACCACATCATTAGCTTATGTAAATTTCTATTTTAACAAGCTGCACCTTTCCTGAGAAGGACTTCTAGGTCAGACCTGTAACTGACAGCTACTATATATTTTTTATTTTTTAAGTCACTTGTATATTCTATGTTACATTAAAGATTATGAGACTACTGGAGGTATTAGATATTGAATATGATAGTGTTCTCCAGGCTTATTTTCCGATGTGTTACCAGACATATCCAATATGGTTGCCAATAACTATCTTTTAATTAGCTGTTTATGCCAGTCAACAGCAACATCCCTGTAGATCTCAAAGCTCAAGAATTCTCATGATATTCAGTAAACAGCAGGTGACCTACTCCAGATCACTACATGTATCAATACCCACTGGCCCAGTACTTGATTTTAAAGAGACCCTTTTCCAACTTCTTTCACACCTACAATAATAAAAAAATAAAGCCCATCATCCTCACTCATTTTTTCCCTTAAAATTCACCCTTGCTGCAATGCCCTTCCCAGTTAATAAAACCTAGATTGTGGATGTGTTATGACTGCAGCCTCATCTTATTGTCATCTTTTATCTTATATTTAGATCATAAGCTTTATGAGGCAAAGTCTGTGTTTCTTGACTGATTTTATATAGCAGCTAGTGCACAGGCTTAATTCAAAACTGTGGCTCCAAGGAATTGTTGACAACTAGTGACCAAAGTAGCAGTATTAATGAGTATGCATTATCAATAACAATATTATTGTTATTCCTTGATAATTTTTTCATAGTTTCAAAATCAATGTCAGGCAATTATTTTAAAATATACAGTGGATGCATTATTTTCTAATAAGCCTAGAAATGTGTGTCTTGGTTAAACAGAGAGATAAATTCAGCTCCAACTAAGCATGAAATATTCTGTAATGTTTTCATTATGAGGTTACATACTGAGGTTGTTCATTAGATAGACTAAATAAGTAGACAATAAATAAAAATTGAGAGAGAGGCAACTGCATTGAATTGAGTTTCAGGGCATCGGTCTAAGCTCAGCAGAGCTTCTACTTTTCCTTTGATAATCATTCTTTGCAACCTTTCTGGGTTCTTGTGCACTAGAAGACGGCTGCTTCCCTCTGTCAGCGCTGCCGTGGCTGTGACGGGTCAGGCGAGACAGCCCCAGCTGTCCGCAGCAATCCCCCAGTTAGCCGTGAGGCTACTGGCCTTTTCCTCCCTGGGCTGTGACAGTGCCAGGGGATGCACTGCCGAGCCCACCTTTTGGCTGGGGTTTGAATGAAAACCACTCCACGTGGTATAGAGTAAAATCTTACTGTTCCCTCTTTGATTATTGGTTTAAGTACAAATTAATTGGACACTAAAGATGGAAAAGCTAGTATAAAATAAATTTTCTCCTTCACCATCTCTGCACTCTCTCCCATATAAGCAAGCTGGGCTGGGCACCTATTTCTCACAGTTAAGCTCACTACAGTTACGGATCATTACAAAGGAGAATTAACAGTATTTCTAGGATATATATACAGATACATACATAGCTGTACGTTAGGCAGCATCACTATGCTTCTTCCTTTGCTTATCATTTTTGCTAAGAAAGAAAAACATGAGGATAATATATACAGAACATTTAAGACTATTTGTTTCCTCTGAATGCACTCATTTTGGTGATATTCATCATCATTAACCACAAGGTTTGCTTCCACTTCTTTTTATTTTAGTGAAGAAAGCTTCCTCACCAGCAGTATTTTGCACTTCTACAGATTTTGATCCTCCCACTGGTGGAAGCTGTATGTACTAGCTGGATTCAATGAGTGAATTTAAATTACAGAAATATGTACATAAATATTCATTTCTTTATGCTGTTTTCACCTCCTCCCCCCTCCAAAAAAGACTAAGTATTATAGCCAGTGGATTAAGGCACAGTCAGAGCAAGAAAGATGGAAAGAAATCAGGTATCACCTTCTCATTCACTAAGCCAGTGCCGTGACCTTGTGTCTTTTAGTGAAAAGGACTCAAGACATGTTATGCTTCAATCAGCTGCTTCTTTGTAACATCCTGGGGACATAATGTCTGGTGGTATAAATGATGTGTAGCCTAGGCACCGCTCTGGTGCTGATGGCATTTTGCTTTCTCTGTGTTTGTAAGAATTAGGAGCATAGAGAAGCATCCCTGCCAGAAATTAAGGTATCTAATAACTTGGGGTTTGGTGTGTTGGTTTGATTTTGTTTTGGTGGTGGGGTTTTTTTTTTTCTCTTAAATGTAAAGGAAGCAAACCCAAATATCCCTTTTTTTCTTAACAGCTATTATTTCTAAAACTTCGCAAATATAAAAGATTACGAAGATTGTTCCCTCATTGCTACACCAAAAACAGGCATCTGCAGGCTAGTTAAAAGTAAGACCTAAAATTATCTTTATGTTTCTATATATAAAGAAGTTGGCATTAAAGTTACATTTATCATCCACTGTGCAACATTGCCCATGATAGTATCTCTGGAGGTCATTCTTACTAGCTATTGACAGTGTCTGAATTTAGAAGTTATTAGTCTAAGTTGATGACAATTTTTACACAGGTGTTTATTGAGTAACTATGTAAAGTAGACAGAGGAAGATAAAGTAGAAATGCGGGGCAGCATTAAGCATCACATTTCAAAAAGGACATACTGTCCTGCTTTTGTAGGAAGAGCGATAGGCTTCTCTTGCCCTTTCTTTGCAGCATTGCATTCATTTGTTACGACTGTAGATTGCCCTTTCAGATATACACCTGCACCTGTAAATTAAACCTTACCTCATGAAATACCCAGTTCCAGGAGAGAAGTCAGCAGTAATTTTTTTGATTGATTTAATGGACATTGAATGAAAGTATAGCGACTACTGCAGTATTCTTGGGTGGATCTCCTCCAAAATTCCCTTCTGTTGACATAAACTGTATCCACCACCTCAGAAAATTTCCTGAACTTTGACTTGAAAATGAAAATTCCCATTTAAAAATAAATGAATTAAAAAATCTCAGTTTCTGGATGTAACTGACACACAGTGAAGTTAAATGACTTCACCAAGGAGAGACAACACCCCGTTAGTTCCCTTTAGACACTTAGTATTAACTGTGAGAGATCCAGTTAATTTAATGTCATCAACTGCAATGGTTCACAAGAACGTATGACAAGAAGTTGGAAAATTTTCACGGAATCAGGAACCTCAACATGATTTTAAAATGAATGAGAGCTGGAGCTTAGCACATACCTTGGTCTATATATATTTCCCCTATAAGCAGTTGAACAATTAGAGGACATGAAAATACTATTAATAGCCATTCACTGTCATTGTAGGCTAGAAACCAAAAAGCTTCTGAAAATGAAGACAGCTCAAGTAAGCCCTTTCTACTGTTTCTTTACATTTTTGACAGGAAGATACCTGTTATTATCCAGCAATATTAGAAAAGGCTTTTTCTCCCACTTCTCCATCACTTCTCTCCTCACCCCAGTTAGTGATGACTGTTTTTTGGCAAACATCTCCAATAAAACAGCTTCTCTTTTACAAAGCAAAATAAACAACACATGGTAGATTTAATACAACCAATCCTCTCTGTCTTCAAATGACTTTCATTGCGTTATCTCCTGATAGTAAGCGGCAGCTGTATTTAATGAGCTGGAAGAATGGGTCAATAAATATATATGTATATATGCATGTTGCTTAAGTATCCATTACATATATGTAGATGCTAAGGCAGCTCATGGTGTTTACCCTACTACAGGATCTTATCATAAATGACAAAGCACCACAGGTTCCATCAAACAAGATTAAAGATTATTTTCTCACACAGTACTGCTACTAATTCCTGAATATTTTAAACTTATTTCTCAAAACTGTAGTTTGTTCCAGTACAGATGATCAGAGACTCTACCAAGGATCTGTTTGCCTGGCTCTGACTTGAAATAGATGCCCGTTGTCTGTCTGATACTGTTTGTCTGCTGGGTCACAAGGGAGAGTTCTCTCTCTGAATCAGCTGCTGCTTTACTCTGTATGTTTTACTAATGCAAAGAAACATTACAAAATTACAAAACAAGAGGGGTGAGAAGTTGCTAAAACCAAGTAATTTTGAGAGTTATTCCTAGGGAATACTGTAGGATTTGTCTACTGAAGTAAAACCAAGGCATTTCTGCATAGTAACTGCTGTTAGTAGAACCCACCTCCAAAGATTTGTCTGACACGATCCAGCACTTCCAAAATGCTCATATTTTTAACTGTGTATTTATTCTCAGGCCTTTTCTTAGCCCTAGAATAATTTTTAAACCAATGTACTGAACAAAAGTGCAAGAAAGGCACAAGGTTACTGTCTCTCTGTTTAAAGGGCATTTGAACATCATTAACACAATCAAGGAGATTCTCAAAATTGATAGAGAAAATGTGAAATGCTCTCAACCAAGAATATAGAAACAACACAGCTCAGACTAACAGCTCAGTGTTTCTAATTGCATTCTTAGAAAACATCCTGGCAGTAAGGTGCTTAAATTACTACAGCAGGATAATGATCATCAAACTAGTTTGGAGGCATCTGGGATTGCAACTTGAAAGAATCAAGCATCTTTGCTCTATTCTTTCATGCTCATGTACACATCTGAAAAAGCTGAGTCGATCCTTTCAAAAGTGAAGTTAATGAATAAAAGTGTAACAGCCAAGAATTTATTAAACATTAAGAAAAGGATCAGAGCAAATGATCCAAAAGCTATCTCTGCAAAAGTAAAAGGAATGTCTAATTAGCTGCTTCTTTGCACCATAACGCAGAATCAACCAGCACACCTTTGGATTGGCTTTCAGATAAAAAGCATTCCTGCAGTGTTCATAAGAAAATAACATTGGTCACATGCCGAAGCAAATCACTGAGTCCTCAAAGCCTGGTGCTCTGTTACCTGACAAAGACCGCTGCCTGAGATTTCAGAGTAAGAATTTACCTTAAGTAAAGCATAATGCCCCAGGTGAAAAAGGTATATTTTTTGAATCTTTGTGTAGGAGAAGTATTAGGGCTCAGAAGGTGCAGACAATAAGCGTATTAGCAGTCACCTACTCCATTTCCCAATACTATTACAGAAATTAAACTCACAGTAATGATCTCATTAGATATGAAGTCAATCCTACCAGAACTGGGGGGTGCACCTAAAGTTCAGACACTGGATCACAAGAGAAAAAGACAGGGAAATGGCCACCCTTTGCTGTTCCAGAGACCACAGTTGGCTAGAGAGGCATACTGCATGGAGTTACACACAACAAAGCCCAATTTTGTTCTCATAGATTCCAGCTCTGCCTAAGACTTAAAACAAGAAATTGAAAATTCTTATTAACTCATTTCAGGAAGCGAACAAATCTCCCAGAGATGGTTTTAAATTTAATTGTTTGTAAAGAACATAGGACTCAAACACAGCAGTCTGAAGGGAAGTGAACAGCTTTCAATTTACCTTGCAGTCTATTACGATCCCAGGCTGCTGATGCAGAAGTTTCTGTACTCCAGCATCTATGTGGAATCACTGTAGCAAGATATAGTTGTGCTTATTTATGCAGCACATTCATAGCTACCAGTGGGGGAGCAGAGGGGGTGTGGGAGGGAGGGTAAAGTCACCCCTGCCACCCCTGAACAGAACAGCTCATGAGCGCAGAGCATGTATCTCCAAACCTCCAGACATTCTTTTTAAACCCTTAATACTGATAAATCATGGAATTTTAAGAAGGTGGCAAACACAGTCCAAAGAACAAAAATATTCTAGTTTTATTAGATTTCTATTCTACAAACTAATAACCAGGTTAAAGAAAACCCAGACAACCCCTCCTGAATACTTACCAGCTTCCATGAGGCTCCAAGAGGAAGAGGGCAGATACCCATCACTCTCAGAGAAACAGTAGGGAGCTGAGCAATTTGAAAACTCAGTTTCATACCTAGAAAGATGAAATAGTTTACCATGCTCCTTAAGCCTCTTAAGGTAGACTACAGACAATTCTATTCAGATATACTAGGTATTTTCTTGTACGTGTGTATAACTTGAATCTTGGATGACGTGTTTTTCAGAATTGCTTTGAAGTTGTCATTATAAGAATGCTGTAATCTTGTTTAAAAGGATTTTCATTTTTAAAATTCCAAGTCCCAGTGAATCCGAGTTAGATCTGGGTTGCTACGGACAAAGGAAGTTTTAAAACTTTACTGCTTGTCGTTATGATGAGTCTAATAAGTTAGTCACACACTGGTGGCATCTGCTACACTGTTTTACTTGTCATGGCTGCCACAGTTGTGTGTCTCGGTGTCAGTTTGATTAGTACTTGGAAAGGCCTAATACTGAATACTCATGATTTCAACTTGTATCTCAGCAAAAGTTAGACCAGTGACTCTCTATTTTGTTTACCTTTTTGTATCTATGCAGAGTTTTCAAGAAATTTCAAGGAAAGGGCCTGGGGGGGCTGCTCAGCAGCCGGCTGGGCATGAGCCCCCAGTGTGCCCAGGTGGCCAAGGCGGCCGGCAGCACCCTGGCTTGTACCCGGAACAGCGTGGCCAGCAGGGCCGGGGCAGTGACTGTCCTCCAGCGTTGAACCCTGTGTTTGACAAGAGGCAGCCGCCTCAGGCTGCGCCAGGGGAGGTTAGGTTGGGTGTTGGGGAAATGTCTCCACTGAAAGGGTGGCCAAGCACTGGAACAGGCTGCCCAGGGAGGTGGGGGAGTAGCCACCCCTGGAGGTGTTTAAAAGACGCGTAGTTATGGTGCTCAGGGACATGGTTTGGTGATGGACTTGGCAAGTCCTGGGTTAATGGTTGGACTTGATCTCAAAGATCTTTTCCAATCTAAATGATTCTATGTTTATGATACTAAAGAGCACCTGAAGTCTTGTTCATGCCTTATTAATACAAGGAATTTTCTCAACAACTTTCTGAATTGCAAGCTCAAGCACTTACAGCTCAGTCAATATTCTTAATCCAATTTTCTTCCTCATTCACAAAGCTCTGAAAATCAAAAGTCTGCTAAAAGCCACAGTTTTTCAGTGGATATAGAGATACAGATCTGTGGTTTCTGCCTCATTCAGCCAGGTAACATCTCCTGCTTCAGCCTCTCATCCAATATGGAAGAGGAGACAGAAGAATACAGACCATATTTGTGAAAGAAATAATGAAGTATGCTTTGTCCTTATATTTTAAAACAGGAAGAAGTGAGAACTATACTTGACCAGTGAAGAGTTAAAAATTAAAATCTCATTTACTGCAGTATCCTAGAAAAGATTTAAGGTAATCTACATAACAACAAACTGCTATCTAATCAGAGTACAATTTCCTAATGCATTCAGTTAATGATAGTATTGTTACTTTCTTAACAAAATCATGTTGTAGACCCAATTTACCAACACACTTCAGTTCTGCATATGTGTACCTTCGATGCTAGGCAGCCAGAGGTGCATACTTAACAGGTATTTAACTACTTTATTCAGTGAACAGCTACCACAGACAGAATAAAATGGGCCTGATTAAGAAAACTCTGGAGGGAATCTCAAAATTAGTCCCTTAATGACTCTTATAATTTTAAAAATGAGATTAAAAAAAAGTTAAAGAAATTATAAAAAATGAACCACCTTACAGTGTGTGCTTTTACCGGGTCTTTGATTAAATGAAATCTGGGAAGGGATGACCCATGGATAATTGTCAGGTCATTTTAAAACTTCTACTCTTTCAATCTTGCTATTCAGTCTCACTGAACTTTTAAAGTGCTTAATTAAAAAAATGATTGGACCAAATCTTAAAAATACTCTGTAGATCTTGAATGTTGAAATAGAGCAAGTTATCAGGCCCCTTATTCCACTACCAAAAGAGCAGGAAAAAGTCACTCAAAAAAACCCAGGGAATCTGCACGCATATGACAATCAAGTCAGCCATAGCTCTAAGCATTTTCATTATGATATATCTGAAATGTGTACGTGTATAGGAACATGTACAAATCCACATTTACTTTCCTATTTATTTCTTTTATCTTCTGTTGAATATATTTGTTCTACACTCTGACCAAAGCTATCAAGCAGCTCCTCATTCCTCAGCCCTCTGCTCCATCCCCTCTGAGTGCCTGGTGTCCTCCCCTAGCAGGTGTTTTGTTCCTCTCTGCTCTCAGCAATCAAGGAGGGTCCCCAGGACAATTCTTGTCCTTTTCCCATCAGAACCAGTCTCCCTACCACACTCTGCCCAGTTTCAACCAAAAACTTATTAATTCCTTCAGCATCTTCCAGGGTATATTTTTGTCTTCAGAAATTATCCTTACACTGCGTTGTATGTTACAGCCTATGCTTTGTGAGATGAGATTGAAGCATCACTTTGATTGGATATAAACTACCAAAAAACAGCATCTCATTTCATTAAAAAGAACACTTGTTGTTTTTTTCTGTTTAAAGGTTCTTCAACTAATGCTAATGAATTGCTAGAGGTGACTGAATAATTTGCAATTTATAAATTCTCTGATGAAGATGGCTGCATTTCATACTTGTGGTTTGTCAGTGAGCACATTCTGACTTCCGTGAATGCGTTTGTTACAGAAAAACATTTGATGATTTGGTTTTACACATTTCTCTGATGGAGTGAACAAACCCAGTTTCATCACTGCTCAGTATGCAAACACTGTGATCAGTAGCTATGATTAGTCAGAAACTGTCTCAGGCCACATTTAGTGTGCACTGGTACCAAGAAGAATGTTTTCCTACGTTAAGCTGCCATCAGATCAATCCAGTACAGCCCAGCTATAGTCATTCTTTTCCTTTCTCAGTGTCAGTTGTCAGGCATGAGAATTAAAAGTTCATTTCTCATCAACATTTCTGACTAACTCAACTAAATAAATATCTTTCTGGAACATAAATGCAAAGATGAAACATTCTAGCTGAGCAAAATTGTATTGCTACTGTAATATTACATTAATAACTATTTCTAATGATCGTTACATTTATTTCCCCTTTTAGTGTGTTGGGAATTAAAAGCTGACTTAAAACAGCACAGGCATCCAGTGGCAATACAGAATTAGAAATGCCAAGCTGCCAGTACAGCTGAAGTTCTAGACTATGCTACACTAAGTTGCTTGGGCATGTACAATTAATGGACAAATGAACTGTCCATTAAGATCAGCCGCTTTTATAAAATAATTCAAAAAAACATCAAATGTTTAATCTTGTCACAGCTACAGGATGGCCGGTTTTAATCAATGTTACTTTCAGACTCCAAGCTCTATTGTTTTATTTCAATATTTCAGCTATTTCTTTTGAGATAGCAGTGCATGATGTTTTGCTTATTTTCTTTGTTTACCACCTTTCTTTCTGATTCAGGGTTTTAAGACTGGTGAAACTGAATATATTACCTACACAGCAGAATCTCTTGCTTTCTCTCCGTCTCTCTGTCTCTCCCCACTTCTCACCCGCCCCCCACCTCCACCCCGAGAACATTAATTCTGTTGCCAGGTCAGCTCTGCCAATCTGATGCCAACTCCCCTACCTCTATGTATTTCCTGATAATATTTTTTTTAAACACAAAATGTAAAACCAATCATAACACCTTTTTGTATGTCACCCGAAAAAAACCCTCCATACTTAAATGACTGCACTGACTTGAAAGAGTAGGCAAGCAAATAGGAAATTACTACACTCTTATGTTTTCAGGTTTTGATATCCTGGCATCTTCACTCTGACACTGTAAACATACTCAGCTTTGTAATGCTACCTTTAGTGATGAAATTCAAGGAAATTTTAAAACTTCTTATATAAGAAGATTCATTGTCATGAAACTGAAAACACTGTCTTTGTGGACTTTATTTTATCACTAAGTTTAATTAATGTTTCCTTCAACCTTGATCTAAGTAATTCTATCCCTTGGGAGGATGACAAGGGGAAATTGTTCAAAAGGAAAACCAAAACTCTACAGCTCTGAAAAACAAACTTCTGATTAAGACCAAGAAAAGCCAACCAATCACAAAATTTAAACTCAAAGACAGAGATGAAATGGATCCATCTGCATTTTCGAGTATAACCTCAAACTAGCTGCAGTCAGTGCCCAGGCTGTCTGAAGGCTAAGCATCTGTGAGCTGTGCAAAACCTTGTTTGGCACTAAACCCACCAGGGAATTGTAGCTAACACTTCAGCTGCTTTAAACTTCAGCCCTTATGAGAACTAGAGTCCAAAACTTATGTCAATCTACATATAGGTGAAAATTATTGAAGATTTAGATGATCAGGAAGCTTTTGACTAGGTCTAGAGTGGGCTCAGAGGAATTTAAAACAAAGGTTAGATCAGGCCACGCTAGATGTCCCCATAGTTCCGTACCGCATGGCTAGCAGAAGATGCCAAGGAAAGGGTGTAAGAACAGGGCTAACATTTAGGGATAATTCCCCGTTATTTGTAGCCTGAGGACTTCCTCACATTTCATTGGTTTGACATTTAACTGACCTTGACAGATTTCTCTTGCATGAATTTGTCCAGTCTCATTTTGAACCTATGTAAACTTTATCAACCATAAAATCTCACAGTGAGAAATTCCATGGCTTAATTACAGGTTCTGTTAATAACCAGCTCCTTCTGTTTTGAATCCACCACATGCTAGTTTCATTTGGTCTGCCCTAATTCTTGCAGTGCCAGAGACAATGAACTATCATTTTGCATTAATCCTCTCAGTTTCACTCAGGTTTTATAGATCTTTCTAATAAGCTCTCTCAGTCACCTTTTTTTCTAGACTGGAGTGACTTTTTGCTTTTTTGTTGTTCCCCATGTAGAAGCTCACTGATAACATTGTTCACTCATGCCTAATCTTCATGTAAACTCTACATATACATCCTAAGTTTAACTAAAGTCAGTTGAAGGAGAAAAATTAAGCATGAGGTTGAAGAGCACTCGAGAGAACACAGTATGATTAAGGGTAGCCGGCACAGATTTAGGCAGGGGAGGTTATGCTCAACTAATCTCCCTGAGTTCTTTGAAGATATTACTGCTGTGACAGATAAGAGAAATACTGTGGTTGTAGTGTATTTAGTTTTTCAAAAAGCATTTGAAAAAAAAAAAATCCCCATTAGAGATTAATGGCTAGGAGTCACAAACTAGAAGGTAAAAATAGGGCACTGGATACAGCACTACAGAGCAGGAGGAAGGGGGGGTAATATCACCGACATTGGTATAGCACCTTTCCCATTGGAGATAGCTCGTACCCCCTCCAGAGGTATTGCTGTAACAGTGCTGAAATGCAGCCCTTTGTGGAACACAACACAATAGACGTTACCCACTTGCAGAATCGGCACAGAACAGTTTCTACAGGAAACTGCTGATTAATTTTATCTGATGGAAATTAGATGAAAAACTATGGTGAGGTATGCAAACTGTAATTACTCTGGCAGAGCAAGCAAAACGTGCTTAACTTAACGAAGCTCAGCAAGAACATTAACAATACATTTCTACCACATATAAATCATTACATGTGTCAAAAACCTATCTCAAATAGATAGTTCGTCTGTTACCAGTTCCCAGGGCTGTAAGTTGATACCGTGGCACTACTTTAGACATGATCCGATAAACATTCCCTCTGAAGGGCCTCAAAGCAGCCAGCAAAAATACTGAAATTACACACCAGCCTTTTGTATTTCTCCCACATTCTACCATCCTGATATGAAACTATCAAGGCAATGACGATTTTGTCTCCTTTTTGCACAAATGAGGAAAATCTAGCAGAATTACTTAGTTTATGTAACAGTTTGGGATTATTATTTTTTTTTAATGGCAAGACTGTGTCACATCACATCAATATATGGGTATTTAATGTACCATCTTCAAACCACTCATGGGTATAACATGTAGCAATGAAGCGACAATTACAGTTTGTAATAGAAGAAAGAAATACTCCACTACTGAGTAATATAAATTCAACACTAGTAAGTAGTGATTACTATCACACAAGTAGGGTTGTGTAAATTATGCAGGGAAAAGTATTTACAGATCCATTTGAGTTTCCAAATGTATTATTTTCAGCCATGTTTTATTGTGCTGGATGCACACTTTCATAAAAAATTAAAGCTGTTGCGTTTTAATACAGAAACATAGTTCATGAAGACGAAGTTTTTAAGTTTCATTAGACAGAGATTTTATTGAAAACAAGTTTTAAATCTACACTAAATATATTCATGCAGGTGCATGTGTACCCAATCAGTTTAGGTCTGGGAAGTCCACACAGTCTTCTAAATCAATCATTGCAAGAATCAAGCTCAAATTTCCAATATTTACAATAAACTTTAGGATAAACATTTCTCAGAAACATTTGAATAATTAATACACAGTTGAGAGAATCTCAAGCCATTCTGCAAGCTGAAAAAAAATTATTCTCCATGAATTATTCATTTAGCTCTGCATACAACTCTTTTCCTTAACCCAAGAGGATTTACTCTTTTTAGGTGGTTATCTTCTACAGTGTAGCTTAAGTGATACTGTGTTTATAACTACAGAGTGGCTTTCAGGAGTAGCTGTACTACAGTCATTAAGTACTTAAAAATGCCAAAAAAAAAACCTGCAGAGCAGAGAAGGGCAGATGTTTGGACTGTTCTATTCCAATACAACCAAGCTGACTGCCATTAGCAGAGATCAAAAGATGAATTGCATCGTACATCCTTTTAGTGAGAAAGTATTTTGACTGAGACACTGGCTCCAAGGCATTCAAGACATAGCACGAGTTCATTTTGTGAGTATAGAAAGGACCTTGCTATTTTGCCCTTCAGGGCACACCTGTATATGGATGAAATATACATTGCAAACCTGCTAGGAAGATTAAATTCCTTCTTTTCTTTCCTTTTTTTTCTTTTCTTTTTTTTTTTTTCCCTTCCCCTCGACTGCTGGGCAGCACAGAAATCTTACACTGTAATACTGAGTGTTCCTTATTAACACAGATTAGCATCCTCTGGTTTTAAAACAAAAATCAGATGACATGATAAAATTTGTTTACTGATACAGCAGTAACCGATTATTGCAGACACATGAAGACTAGAAAACAACTTGTGAATATTTGTTCCACCTTTTTTCTTAACTTAACAACTGAAACGTATTGTCATATTTTAATTGTGTCTCTTTTTTTCCCCCCCAGCACGCCCTTCATCCCTTCCTTTCTCTTTAAATGAACTGCTGCTTTATCATCGAATGGAGACGCAACTCTTCTCCAGAAATCTGTGTAACAAAGAAATACTGGAATTTATGCTGAATGCAGAAAAATAACAAAAAAATTATATAAAAGCATCCATGAAGTGCATACATCAAAGTCAAAGGAAATCTTTGTATTCTGCTGCTAATGCTTACAAGGTAAAGTGGCATGCAGATTTCTTATTTAATAAATTCCCACAGAAAATTAGTTTTTCACAGTGGGAAGAATTTCAAGGCTTGCCGCGATGAACAGGCAGGATCTAATCACTGTTCAGGCTTTGTAGATACACCAGGGCTTGCAGATATTTGAATGATCCAATTATTCTGTTGAGGCACAATCACCTTACCTGCATACTAATCAAGTAATATGCCAACATGAAACAACTCTGGCTTTTCTGGAAACTCTAGACATACACGGCTCCCTGGTTGACCTTCTGCCAATTACATTCATTTCAATTCTATTAGCTCATCTTTTGCCCAAAGGTGACATATGCACAAATCTATAGGGAAAATTGCCTAAATCAACTTTCCACTACACACGATGCAGAATAGTTGCTCAGTGATGTGAATACAAGGCATTAATTCTAAAGCTGGATGCAATTGTACACTAAACAGCAATGAATTTTTCAGACAAGAAACCTCTTCTGAAACTGTAGTTACATTCCATAAAAAAGGGAGGATTCTGCTTTTTATAGGAAACAAAATCAATTACTCAGTTTTATACGTCGTGAATGGCAATACAAAAAGAGGATGAACAGAGCCTAGACCGTTCCTGCTATATCAGTATTTAGTGTGAATATTGACTGTTGGGTTTCCCTGTGGGGGGGATTCCTTCACACGTGGCAGCTTTATTATGCTCTGTTCTGATTCTTTGTGACTGTAAACTAAGCTATTGGTAGACTTATAGAATACGTTACTGGTAGAATTTTGGATCACAACCAGCAGAGATCTTTTTAACATTACATTTTCCAACTACGCTTCATTACAAAAATGCTTATTGTCTAGATCTTCTAATAGCAGCTTTCTCCTCAAAATAATAAGTAATGGGAACCTCTTAATTATTTATCAGTATCTATTCCAGATAGTTGTCTCAATTTCTAAAAGTCACCAACATTTTGTCAGAACATTTCTGATGCTCATAAACCTAGTAAATCAAGCAAAAGCCACAGTATTTTTCAGGCCTCACTAGCAGTAACACTGCCTAGGTTTTATTTCTAGCTTAGAGATATGCTATTTGATTATCCCTTTTTATTCTAGTTGTAACGGTATTTACATCAAGTGCCTGCTCTTTCAAGAAAACTATGACCTTATGCAATGCTGCATATAAATAGTGAAAGGAGAATAACAGAGGATTTCAAGAGGATCAAAAGGCATCACTGTGTCAAGCCATTAACCTTGGAGCTCATCATTAACCAAAGTGACAGTATTAGTAGCTTGAGATGATGTGGTGCAAACACCTAACCAAGGAACAGCCATAAGTATGAAATATGACTTCTGATTAATGGGACTTATTACCGAGTGTTTGTGCCTTTACAGAAAACTCTAGTTTCTGTTTAATATCTCTTTTAAATTGTGATTACCATTTTAACCTCCCCGAAAAGGCAAGGGCAGCTACAGACCAGCAACTCTGCTGATGACTGAGTGTGTGCACAGTGTCACTAGTGACTCTCAAAATCCTGCGTCAGGAACAGGTCCTGTGCCTCTACACATCCTCACTTCTGGCTACATGAAGTTGGGGAAACTCATCATTATTACTCCTGCAAAGCTTCGCCTAGAGCACCGGGCAAGGCAACGACTTTTTCTTGACTCTGTAATTACTGTATCACTAGTTTTTTAAATACTCCAAGGCACTCTTCAGGAGAATTTTGCTTCATTAAATGAGAGAGATAAAAGGAAGATGGTTTTAAGTTTTCCTTCTAATTCATTTTTCATACAAGGAGCTTGTTCAAAGTTGTAAGGGAAAATAGCTCCTCAAGAACAATATTGAGGTGAATTTCTATTGCTTTTTGTCCTGTAAGCTTCTTACAAGGGGGGAAAAAAAAAATCAAATAGATTCCCTGGAAGACTTGACTCTGTAGAATAATAATGTAGAAGGAATGCAAGAGGAGCACAGATGGATAAGATGTCCATACACTCTTAACAACAAAAGGATACAATGTTTACTTATTTCTCAAGGCCATTTGTAGTATGTGGTTGTCCCCATGATGAGTTTTCCCAAGGAGAATGGCAAATGCTCTTAACTGGGGAAAAAATGTTCAAGTACTACATATTTCAAAAATTTAAGTCTCTTTTTCTGATAAAATTCCATACAATTGTTTCTGCAGCTGCTGACTACCATTTAAAGAAATAAATAAAATTGAGTATAATCCTGCCACCTCCTTACGTAACTGACACTTATTACAGCAGACAAGAAAATCCATTCATTACGGGTCTCAAGTCGGTTCCAAATTTTATAATCATTATTATGAAACACAAAATATGTTTGTCTCCTGTACAGGATTCACTGATTCCAACAATCCTAGCTGTGATGGCTGTTGAACTAAAGATTAGCTGAACAAGCTATATTCTTAAAGTATCATCTCTCTGTCAGAATTATCTGTCAAGTGACTAAAACAAGGGCAGTCAAATTTATGCATTTTTTCAGTTTGTCTGAATGACCTCTTCTTTAAAATATGTACTTAACCCTACATCCTGCTATTTTACAGAATAAATTTTCTTTTTATTGTAGAAAAAAAATCCTATTCATTTGATGCACCCAAAAATATATTCTTATGAACATTTATATTTTTGCTAGGTCACTATTTCAAATTTTGAAGTAGAATAGAGAGCAACTGATTTCCAGGTGATCTCGAAACAATTAAAAATTATGTGAATTTCCTAAAAATATCTCATCAGTATTAAAACAGGACAGTATACATCTTTTCAGAGTGGCTTTGTCCTTTGCTGTGTAAAGGAATTCAAAACTGAACATACTCCTGCACAGATTCCTGACTGAACTGAGCAACGGAGATGAGGCGCAGAGGAATGACCTTGTGTGAGCATCTGACAGAACCTGCACATCAGACAGATCTGAGATTGGGTACGACAAAGACAAGTTATGCCATATATTCTTTCTGATGTGACGCTTTCTATAAAAATAACTTGTAGAATAATTAAGCAATCAGAAGTTGAAAAGTAGGTCTGTCTAGCACAAAGTGTTTATACTTCAGATTTGAGAGATGCGACCACTCCTATGATGGAACTGAACACTGCATGGCCCAGAGATGGGGGTGACAATACCTGGCTTCTCATAAAAATCATGGATTTGTGGATGCTTTGGAGAGGTCAATTAGTGCAACGAATTCCAAAGTGAAGAATTTTGTAAGGAAGAACAAGTATATCATTCATTTCTCTAAGCAATGCAATAAAACTTACTTTTTACTTCCCACTAGAAAGCAGTGTTGCCTGGCCATCTTTTGCATGTAGAGCAGCAATGGAAGGATAGTCTTCACTTGAATATATATATTTTAATATAGCCTTGACATTTTTACTAAGTGCAGCAATGATGCACAGATTTGTACGGGCAGCACCTCCTGCCCACAGGGTGCCTCTCTGTCAGTTCTAGGGTTAGAAAAGTGAGAGAAGCTTTAAGGCAGCCCTTACACTAAAACAAAAGGGCACCCACATGCGAATACTCAGTAAACAGTAATATCATAGTTTTGCCCATGGGTCACAAAAAATAAAAGGGAATGTTTCAAAATATCAGTCAATGACCCCACACCAAATGAATCCTGAATCAGGAAGCTCTGTCTGCTTGGAGGGGAAGAGCCACTGCTGGAGTTCTGCCTCTGGGCAATAGCAGAAGGTGGAATCTTAAATTGGTCCTGTTTACTCATATTGTCTAGATCAAATCAATTAGGTCAAATGCAGAGTCAGAGACATTCGTTGTATAAGGACACTTTCCCATCCAGTGGCTATAATCATCATTAAAGGACATCAGCTCACATATATATAACAAAATAATTGCCAGTCATATTCTAGAACACAAACCAAGTCCAAATGCAAGTTAGATTAAGTTTATCTTAATCTTACTATTATTAAAATAATTGTTTTGCACAGCTAACCTGGTCTGTTTCTTCTGATGAGCGAAATACCTAACCTCTGAAATTTCCAGGCAAATTTTACAGATTTAAAGATTTTAGTAGTGAAGCTAGTTCAAAAAAATCCAGGCTATTAGTCTACTATGTGCTGGTAATATGACTTCTAACAATTTTGCTATTAAAAAATGATTTAGTAGAGCTGTTATTCACAACACAAACATGTACCACACAAATGGTACTGAGCACAACGGCAACCAAAGTTCTGTTGCTTATGTCACTGAGCCAAAACCACAAGTGGAGGTCATGCTCAACAACAGAGCCAGGCGGTTCAGGAGGTCAGTTCCTGGCTAAAACAAATGCTCTGCAAAGACCTCTTTACTTACAGGGCTACCTTTGGTGCAGTGGGGCTGGACACTGGGGTGGGCAAAATCATGCTGGTACTCCAAAATAACCTGACTTGTACAACTGATGTTCTTGTGTTACGTTAGTGGTTGTGAAGCCAGGATTGCCTGCTGAATGTGTTCTGTGCATCGTATTGCATTACACAAGGCTTGGCTTTCCTTTCTTACCAAATGCACTAACTTCCCTCAAACTCTATTTACATTAGACTAAAAATAAGCCTGGCTTGGGGTGTTTCAACACTATTGTACATATAAGGTGCTCAGTGACAGTTCTTTGTTGCTTCTCTGCTGGCTTTACTCTGCCCTGTTTCAACTTCACCCATCCAATTAGGCATCATCACAGATGAAAGAAAAAGCTGTTTGTTTCCATGACAGTAGTAGGACAATGTTCTGTGTTAAAATAGCATTTCTAATATTTCTATAGCAACAGAAGTCAATCAGTGCTATAACTTCAAATAACATGCAGGCAAAACAGGAGAACCTACATTTTAAATACTTTGGAGGAATCCTGAGCTCTAAACCTAGAGTTCAGAACTGATATTATATTACTTTGCCTGTGACTCGTCAAACTAAAGTAACGCCACTTTCTATGTACTGCAACAAAATATTCTGGCAAGTATGAAGTATTCAAGAGTGATTTAAGTGACACTTTAAAAATTATTTTAAATAGCGACCTCTATCTATACATTAAACAGACAAGCATGGCAGAACGTAGAGAAGGGGGAAGGAAAGTGTGCGTAGAGACATTTATGTAACCAAAGTAGTGAACAAATATTAAATGATTTCTACCTCACACAAGATGATGGAGATGCTCCTGAAAAGAACTCTGTTGTTACCAAAAATTTAATAGAGAATCAGCTACTAATACAGCTTTGTGAGATAAGTAAATTGTTAATGCAATACTTTGAAATATCAATCAGGCTCCATTTTAATTATTCACAACAGGTTTCACTGGATATTTTATACTAATTAAAAATTACTTTAAAATTGACAACATTGAAGTAAATATTCTGCTGTGAATTTTAAATTTAATTCAAAGTAGCTATAGATTGTTGAAATGTTTACTGAATAAAGCACTGATCCTTGAATATGAACAATTTAATTTCTGTTCACATAACTTGTTCTATAGTAATGGACAATATGACTGGGAGATTAAAAAAGAAATAAAATACTTCAGTTGTGCGCTTGCCAGTCTCTTCCTTCCATGATTGCCTGATTGGTGTTGGACAATTTCTTGCCATATCATTTGTAGATTTATCAACAGGTAGTGCAAAACATATAAAACAAATGTCTAAATACTGTTATCAGACTGAGTTCCCTTACACAGGGGTAAGAGGCAACCCGTTCCTTCTCCACCAGCATTACAAAGCAACAAAATGTTAATCAATAATTTTTACTAGGAAATAAAATTTCCTAATATCCAAATTATCTTAGTTGTCTCTGATTTAGAAGAGTTTCTGAAAATAGCCGGGGGGGAGGGGGGGGGGAATTTTTTTATTATTATTATTTTTTAAAAAAAGAGCTGTAAAGGGGGTTACAGACTGCAGAACAGAAATTGTTTTCTGAGTATAGCAAATATCGTTTAACATGATCACAGTGATTAGTTCCAAAGAAAGATGCATGCATGACTACAGTGGAGCTGTCAGTACTACCCTAGATCTTGGAGGGGGTTAGCCACACAGGCTGGCTTGGGCATAACGTTATGGAAAATGCAGACAGCAGAATACATGCTATAATTCTATCTCCTCTGGTCCCAAATTTTTTCCACTGGCAAAGCAAATGCATTAACTGGTGAATTGTTCTGTCTGTAGAGTCTTTCCAGTTTCTATAAGCAATTTATCGATGCAGTCACTGCACAATAACATGAATACCCGTAAGGAGAACACTGCTTCTTTCAAGGCTTGAACAAACACTTAGTGGCTTAAGTATCAAGGTCTGACATATCTGTGCTCTGCAGCCCTAAACCTCATCAGGGTGTTTTTATTTAACTATCTCCCACTGTCAAAAAAAAAAAGAGTTACACTTTAAATACCATGTAGAAAAGCATGCTAGGTTCCTTAGTTCGCACTGTTGTGCTGGTATACGTCCAATATGGTACCCATATTATATGCAGTATAATTTACTTCTAGAACTTCCCCAAAAGATTGCAACCCCTATTTTATTATTATTTTATTTGTTTGCTGAAAGAAACATTGGGGGTAATATGTTATTAATTTCTTCCTTGATTTATTTATATATAACTCCACCCCCTCAGTCACCAAGAAACTGTATATACCTGGTGAATTAAATATTTTTTAAAACTTGCTAATTTTTAATTTTATTTTTTTGTGAATGCAATAACAATTGCTATTTATCCCAATAGCAGCCTGATGCTAATATGTTCAGTCTATATACGGTCTGAGTATTGGCATTGCTTTTATATGCTGTCACCCATACCACCAGGCACTGTTTCAGCGCCCTGATATGGTGCCTAACACTGTAAACCCTGGAGAAAAACAGATCCACAATGAGCAACGCAGTCCTAGCGTGGATACTCGAGTGAACATTTCTTGATGAAAAGAAATACAGTAACTTTACAAATGTTTTCATAATAATAATCCAAAGTCTTATGAGTCACAGCAGAGGAAACTTGCCACAGATTCCTGTGAAATATTTACAACTCTTATCACTTTTCTACCAAATAAATGGAACCACATTCTGAATCACCAGGTTGCCCAACTGTTACCAGGGAAATTTGCAAAGATGGAAAGAAACAACTGACAACTGCTTGACTTATTTAACTTTTCAGAGCTACTGATTCCCTCCCAACATTGTTCATGCAGCATTTCCACTAGGAGGTTGGATCATTTCTGCTCTTTTCCAATCTTTTATAAGCTGCTTCCTTAGTCTAATTAAAGCAGAGAACCCAGCTGTCTTCCCCTCTACTTCAGAAAGCTAAGGGAAGGACTCCAGGAAATTCACTCTTCAGGGACTCCACAGGGATAGCCAGGATCTAAGAACTGGGAATTTAATTCTCAGGCTTTCGTATTCTCAGAGCTGAAAAAAGGAAAGAAGAAAAAAAAAAAAAACCAACAAACTAGTTTTGCAAGTTCTGTTAGGGCCTGGTCCGAGTCCTGCATTTTGCTCTGACAAGTCTAATAGCACACTAATATATTCACAGACAGGTAAGGGTGTCATTTACAGGAAAGCAATTAACAGCATTGCATTCCCACCCTGAGAGCGGAGCGGGCTGAGCTTCACTTGCACTGGAGGCAGAGTCACAGGCCAGCTGGGGAACAGCAGCACATCTGGGGGAACAGCAGGTGCTCCTGGCTGGGAACAGGCTGGGACAGGGTGAGCTCTGCACAGCTTTGCGACTCGGCTGATACCAGACTATGACTCAGGGTACAGAGGAAAACTCCAGTGGCTCTTGCACTTTCTGCTTCCTCTTTGCTCCTGCCAAGTGGGTTGCAATGTTAATTAGGCATTAACACAGATAAGAATTCTTACACTTTCTAGGAAAGCAGATAGCTGCAAACCATTCCCTGCCTAGAGACCACACCTGTCACCACCAGTAACCCCCATTTGCCTGCTCTTACCTTAGACCATGTTAGCATGAAGAACATGAATATAATCATCAGGTTTTTGCAGAATCAACCAAAGACCATTTCAAAATTTCTTTGCAATACAGACATATTCTATTCTACAGCTTTGGCAGAGTGACTTCATCAAACACTTTTTTTTCCCCAGGAAAGTTAGAATAAACTAGCTGCGTCTGGAAAATACTATGATCCTGTTGCCTCTATCTTTCTCCATAATGCCCGTGTGAAACACATGCATCTGCACAACTGAGATTGTAAAAGAAAAGCCACAAGAGAAGTGAGGACAGTTACCAGCATCTGCCAGCAAGCTCTGCATCATATCAGTAAGGATGTATCATCTCTGCAAACTCTTGCCCTCTGAAGAAGGGCAGAGCTCAGGAAAGGCAGAAAATAGTGCTGGCCATGTCACGACCCATCACAATAGCCTCAGCCTCTCTTCTGCTAGGCTGTGGTTGTAGAGCTGCTTTGCCACCACCACAGAATGAGGGACACTGACGCTGCTGCTGGGAGACGCGGTGAAATTCTATCTTATCTAAAACTGGAATTTTGCTGGCCCCATCAGTGTACAACTCTTGGCAACTACCTGCTTTTCTTGTGTCTAAAGCTGACCCTTGTGATAAGGTTACTCAAAAGTGTTGCAGCTTATTAAAAAAAATGCAATGAACATTTAGCTGTGGATCTAGGAGAGGAAGCCATAATGCATGTCTAAAAAATATAAAATGAACTACTGGAAACCGTATATTCACTGATGAATTCCCTTCTAAAATCGCAGGTCAAATACAAATGTCAACAACAAGATCCCAAGCTGTCCTCAATTTCACTGGTGAAATGGTCAGTGCAAGCTACTGACTCAAAAGATAAATATTTAGAATAAAAATAGAAGTGTCAGACCAGAGAAATGCATACTTTGCAAATCCTATTAAATAAAACCCCCAGTACAGACTGTTGTAGTGATGATATTCCAATAGTATATCTGTACACTCCTGTATTAAATCAGATCGATACAGGAATGTACTTATAGCTGATTTTTGAGAGATTTAAGCAGTACACAAGAGGATAATTTCCCTATGAACACAGTGAAAAGCACTTACTTCAGGTGAGAATGACAGAACAAATTATCTTAATTTTACAGTGTTGAAACTTCCCCGTCGTTGAAAGAAATAACACATCTGTATTAAGATTAACAGTATTCCTTCGGTGGCACAATGAAGTTGTTACAAGGCTTCCTAACAGAAAGGTTAAAATTAGTTGGTTACACAAAATACATGTTTATGGGTGTACCAAAGCTTAAAGAACAGATGTTTAGTACTTGCATTGTCACATACAGGAACGGGGTCATTCTCAGATCTGATTGTGTCAGATGGGCTGTTCCTCGCTCAGTACTTTTTTAAGTACATTTGGTGCAAAATAGACCAAAATGAACTTCATTGTTTGAATTTTGTTTGGAAATTAGCTAGCATAGTTAGTTAACTACTTAAAAGCAGATCGTCTCCCAGGTGAAGGGAGGATGCTGACAAGCTAGGTGCTAGCTTGTGATGAGGTAACATATGCAAGGGAAAGTCTCTTCTCCTTTCTCTTAGAAGTTCCATCACGTGAGGGATCGTAAATAGAAGATGCTTTTAACCGAGTGCATAGCAGAGTAACTTTCCTAGTGTAGAAGAAATATCCCCTATTATAACTCTTGGTTTCGAAGACTGGCAGTGTGGGAATATTTCAGAGAAAGCTGAACACTTGCCATCAGTGCATCAGTTACTGACACCACACTGCCTGGTCTGGATCAACAGGATTTGGATTAGAAGTCACTCCCTAATCCTCCTCTTTGAAAGGGAAATAGCTATGTGTTTTAAACATCTGCTTCATTCCTTTGCTAATCAGAAGGGCCTATCTGCAGTCCTAGACAGGTGGCGACATTCAAAGTTATGTGCGAGAAGCAAATTGAGAAGAGTGATAAATCTGACAGTGGTCAATATGTTCAAAAACTTTAATCAAAATCTGAATGGTGTAAAGATAAAACACATCCAAATTGCACAGTAAACCAAACCAGTTTTCACATTGTTTTCCTCTAATTAGTATTTTACATTCGTGATTAAAAAGTGCCCAGTAATGTATTTGCCTGAGAAGAGTTATGTTTGCTCAGGAAATAAGGCTGTTCGTTCTCATTTATAAATTTGAAACAAGTTTTTTTACATTCTTAAAGCAAAAGAACATATATTTTACAATGTTGTTATGAAAAGTTATCATTTGACCAAGAAAACAGTTCTAAAAGAAAAGGTACAATTAAAAGCCTCCCTCTGCTACCTGTTTACAGAGTAGCCTTCAAAGTCATTGAACTGAAAACCCGAATTAATTTTGCTCAGAAATACAAATAAAGGCTCTAAAGACAAAATGGAAAGGAGGAAGTCCATAGAACAGATTATTTAGTTGTGATCAATTTCTGTCGTTATGTCTTTGAAAGGCCTTCAGCTTCAAGGTCTGTTTAGTAAATTATTCATATAATTCTGAATTGTTAATTGTGTTTTTTGTTTTCACAGATTTACTTGTATCTTCTCACCTTAAAAAAAAAAACCAAACAGTAGTAGCCAGACTTGTTTCTCTTTGCATCATTCAGGATGTTTTATGTTTTCTGTGAGAACTGGTATGTGTGCTCCATTATGGATAACCAGAACTTTCTTCACCAGTAGTATAGGGAAAAAAAGATTGGGTAACCTATTAATACCCTGAAAGGCTGCAAAGGGATTTACATTTTACTAGCCCTCCACTTACTTGAGGAGTTTTCCAAGGTAAGAGATTTTTTTGCTTTTTTATCCCACTGTTCCTACTTGGTGCCTAGGAGATCGTAAACAAGTCTAATAATGAGAGGGGAAATGACTGCAAGGAAAGGTAAAAGGATGTCTGGAATTATTATTTCTTCCTTCAACCAACATCTCATTCTTTTTTGGGCCATGATCTCCAGGGAAAACTATGATTGCAGCAATGAACACTCATCAGGAATAAGTCACTAAAATGCCTCACTCACAAATCTGTTTTTGTCTCCAAACGAAGTGTGAAATGTTGAAGGAATACCACAAATGAGAATAAGCAGACTAATTTTTAAAGTAATTATTTCCATATCATTCATTTAAAGTACCATCACTAACCTGAGCGTGTTGACATTTGCTTTTGTGAGCTGCCTGACTTTTAACCTGACAGATCTCCGTCCTGTGCTGCTAAAACCTCTCTGCCTTCAGCAAGGACAACCCCAGCACCACTCAACTCCAGGCACTCCGGCCATACATTTAACCACGTCCTACAGTATGCTGCCTGCCAACCGTACAAGCAGAGGAATATTTTTCCCCATGACAAAAAACACGACCAAATTGAATTACCGTGCTAACATGAGCAAATACAATTTATTAAGAAAAAGAACACTTAGTGAGATTATCTAATTAAAATTATTCAGGCTTGCTTTGCAATAGAAATATTTTTAAGGACACCAGGTAGCAGAGTATTTAGTCCATGCAAATTTATTAGCTTTGAGCTTTAACCCTACAACTGTCAGTTCTGACTGGAAAAATTACATTCAAGGTTTTGTAGCAAGAAGTGATTAAGTGCATTTACAAAGTGAGGACATCAGTTCCCAAGCTACCTAACATCAATTAAAGGAGGCCAAATTAAATCGATGTTCTAATTCCACAAAATTAATGGTAACTTTTTTTTAATAGATGTAACAACATTTCCCTGAGGTCCTGTAATAAATTCTTATCACAGCAACTCATGTAGAAAGTAAATGGTTACCTATCCATGAAAATCCAATGTTCAAAATCAGTTATGGGGGTGATGATGATAAGGTTCCTACTGGCTTCTGTGTTCTTCTGGGCATTTTAACTTTGATCTTTTGTTTCAGAGTTCTTTACTTCTAAACACTAGGAAAGCATGAAGGAAAAAACATTCTTGTTCATTATGGAAATAGTCAAGAAATATTAATTTTTCCTATTAGTTCATTTTAAATAGAGCGTTCCTCTAAGCTCATGGGATCAGGAGCTAATTAGGGTTACTTGTAATTACTTTTAATCAAAATGAAATTATATGTCTTCACTTTACAACATTTTATAAAAGGAAAAAGGAAATTTTTGTCAGTATTATTTGTTTTTAAAGAGTTTAGTGACATAAACCAAATACTTCAATTTTCCACTTCATCAGTCCTGCTCAAGAGCATGAGACTCCAATGTAGCTCTGGTATATGGGTGCCAGTTAGGAGGGTAGAATTGTAACACCGAGCACATGAGGGTGAAATACTGAAGCCTGTTATTAAAATTTTGCCATTTACTAGATGTAGACACTTATATAGCTGACTTTGGGGTCTTTATTAAAAAAAAGAAGAAAACAAACAAAACAAAAAACCCCACAACCCATAGACCATGCTCTGCAGAACAGAAACACATCTGAAAACTCCCTGCTTAAGAAATGAAAGCAGAAAATACAGAGAGTAAAATTCAACTGCCTGTTCAAAGCCTTCAGAAGCTAATGTGAAACCAACTACTTTTTGCAGCAGAGTCTCTCTCAGAAACTAGCTATGGGTGATAAGGAATTAAGTGTCAAATCACCTGCGGAAGAAGCAGCTCAACTAGTGGTTCATGTGGCTGCTAAACTCGCACATATCTCTCCACCATAATGCTCTTATAATCATTATAAGAGACACATTTGACTACTGTATATGACTCCTTTAATTTGGTACTTAAATTATTCAGTAAAGAGCCATAAGCCTAAGTTTCTGTCAGTTACAGCTCCATTCAATAATAGCTGTTACTGCTGTCTGAATTGTTCTTGGGCTTTCTGTAATGTCTCTGCTAAAGTACTCTACTGAGCAGTAGAGGATCATAACTGAATATCTTGTCTTATAACAACAAATTATTTATTAAAATTTTAACAGAGACAAGATTAAATTAGTTTGTCTGTTTGGTTTGGATTTCTGTTAATATTAGTTTAGGCCTTAATCTGCTACTATGATTTTCTACTGAAAAGTAGGTTTCAAAACAAACTTACAGTTATTATGTTGGCTTCTTGGGTTAAGTTAATGCAAGACAAACTAATGAAAATAATACAGTTCCTAGAACACTGACATTATAAATTAAGTACATTCTTGGTGTTGATTTAGAAAGCTAGTTTGTAAAGTTGGTTTTCTAGTGATGCATCATAATTCATTAAACATCACAGGTATTTCCTCCTAGAACATTCTCCTGGTCTCTTGACAATTGGTGGTTTTACCATCATGTAATCAGCTATGTTTATTTGTAGATGGCCTTCTGCTATTTGCCAGAAGAAATTGTCTACAGCTCAAATACTCTGCTGTTTTCAATTTCATTTTTTCAAAAGCCATGCTGTACGTGAAGAGCTGTTCAGCTGGGAGCTGCTTTGCCTCCCCAGAGAAGTTATAGCATAAACATTCATTGAATCCAGAGCAGGAAAGAAATTCTCTTGCTGTGTTTGAAGTCTGCAGAAAAAAAAGTAGTCAAGTTTAAAAGATTGAACTTGCTGAGCTTCTCTAGATGATTTGGAACCTACTCTTAATTTCTTCAAAACCTACACACTACAACATTCACCATGTTCTTTGGGGATAAAGGGCACTAAGGAAGAAGAAAATGAGATACAGCAAGGAAGAGTAATTTTCAAACCAACTGCTGTGAGTTAGTCTGTTCTGTTATGGGAACCCTGTGAAGATGATTCTGAAGACTTCAGCCTAGTCTCATAAACTCCCAATCAAACAGGCAGTATCCTTTGGTTAGGAAAACACTTTGGCCGTTCTGCAAATGATTCATCATATGTTAATAATTCATCATAATGCAAATAAACTACTTTCAGACTACAGGTAATTGGAAACTCTTTATCAGACCAGAAATTGGACTCCCGTTTCAATGGCAAAGGAATGTGGAAAGTGTGTGTGTGTGTGTACGTACATGTGTGTGTGTTTGCGTGTAGGGAAGAAGTGCCTCAACAACCTAATGCGTACCCTGGGCTGCCCTCAATACGTACCCTGGGCTGCCCTCTGTCATTTGCTCTTTTGTAAGGTGAAAGATGCAGACATTCCTCTGTATCCCAAAGCACACAGTTGCTTCACCCACAACAGAAATATTTTAATTATGCCGTCTGAGAAAACTCAAGATTCAAGGGGTAGAAGGAAAAATTTTTTGGCTGTGCTTTGTTGACCCTTCTTCAGAGTTGTCATTACTGAGGAGGAGAAAGGGGTATATTTCACCCATTACTTGCTCAGCTTCCCCACTTTCCTCCATGGCATGACAGCTCCCTCCCCCCCAAGCTTACCCATCTACTTTCTTCCCCTCTGAAAGACAGGGCAGGAGCTCCTCTCTCCTGCTAGCCCTGAAGCAGATACACCACACGTACCTGCACCACACATAAGCCTGTTCATCTTCCCAGTATCTTGCCTTGTGAAAAGCAAGGGTCAGAGAACAACTTTTTTTTTTCCTTGCCACTATTATAGAAAACAGCTACTCCAGTTTTATATTGCCTCAAACCCTATGTTTTTACAGAAGGATAGGAAACATAGGTAGTGGCTAGGCAAACAATTTTAAGATTTCAGTCAAAAGAAAAAGGAAAAAAACAAACCAAACACACACTTCCCCCAAACAACACCTCATAAGTGTGGCTATTCACCTTTGCAGCAAGGATTGCTAGTAAGTAGATCTTTTTGTTCAAGCTATACAATGTGACTTGTCAGCAGCACCTTCCCAAAGCCTCCTAATAAAGAAAAGAAATCCCAAAACAAAATGCTGTTTGGCCCATAATTGCTTTACTTGTGAATGTAACTTATGTAAAACCATTATTTCCCCTAAACATAAAACCATAATGCTCTACAACTTCTGTAATCAATGTTTTTGTGCTGACAGGAAACTACATGGCCTTTGCACTTCAGTGGGTTAGTTGGTTTGCTTTCTCCAAACTGCTTACATCTCATTCAGAAACTTTTGCCATAATATCTATTTTGCCCATTTTGTGCACAATGTTAAGTAGTAGTACAAGGCTTAATTACCAAGAAATATGGTCTTTTCTACATTTGTACATAATACAGCTTTAAATAATATCTTACACAGTCACTTTAGCACTACTAGTCCAGAGCCTTTGTAAAATATGACTTACTCTTTCGTTGACATAACAGGCTTATTTCTTTGCATGTCATCAAGTACTCAAAGTACTTCATCAAGTCATCGAATATTAGTATACTTGCATCTTCTACTCATGCAAAGAAACAGAGTATACTGGTAATATTTGTGTTTGCATACATGCGTGCACCTAAGAAGGCATCACTATTACATTAACCTCAGCTCACAGTCAGTAAATGAGAAAACTGATTACATTTAATACTTTAACAGGTGTCAGCCCAAGTTAACGGTGATACATTGATATGTGCTTAGCTATGCTTGAGATGAAAGCTCTTCCTTGGCACTTTTAAGGTAGAAATCTAGCTGACTGAGGAAAAAAACAAATCCAGAGGGGGCTGCACTGCAGTGATTCACTCTGTTACATTAATTAATAAGTACTAAGTTGTTGAACTAAATAACTGCTGAAAAAAATATTTTTTTCACTAGACATCACAGTCTCCAAGCCAATGGGACTTTTTAACAGTAAGGTGTGAGGATTAATAATTAACAATTTATACTCTTCTTTATATTGCTAAGCTTCTGCCACCATCTACCTAAATTAAGATCACATTCACCGCTCTTAAAAACTGGCACAGCTCCATTAAGGCACAGCTCCATTAAAGTTTATGAAGCTCTGTCAATTCACACGGCAAAGAACTCGGCCTGTCATTTGTTTAAAGGTTATAAGCTTTGCCTGCAAAGATTACAATTCCACCTGGAATGCAGCTAGTCTTTAATTTATACAGCTGCCCATGTCAGCCAAAAGCTCTTTGCTTTAGACTATCAATGAAATAGAACAATGAAAATTTTAACCACATTTCTACATTCTTATAGGTACCTAGGAAAGAAATTTTTTATCACATTGTTTTATGCTGTACCTACAAAATTCCATCTTTTCCCCCTGCTGTTATGAATAACTGTTGTTCAATATCATAAGAAAAGAAAACTTTTTTTTCCAATTATAGAAATAAAATAAAATAAAAAAAAACCCCACACTTTATTCACTATCCTTTCTAATAACAAAATTTCCAGTTTAGGTTTTCAGTGTATAAACTGAATAACCAACTGTACCCTTGATATCCTAATTTATAATAATTGCTCAAAAGAAAGAGAACAGTCCCCAGAGAAATATCGTTAGGTCTGAGAATGGAAAAAAACATTATAAACATCTGAAAAAACTTACTTTGAAATGGGTGGCTTCTTCTTTTAAATGAACAAAGGTGAATATTAATGTGTTTTCAACTACAACTCCCTTTTGAGTTTTTTTGTGATTACACTTTCTTTCCCAACTATGTACTTCATAAACATGACAATTGTTGCCAATGATTTTTCACAGCATATGGCCAAGAGATGCATACAATTTTAATGGAAAGAGCATGCAAAAGCCTTCCTAATGTTAATCCTTGCAGAAGGAAGAGGTTTATCTTCAAACAAAGATCTACTTAAAGATGCTTGTGACAGCTGAGGAATTTATCTCCAATTCTTTTTGCCTGTGGTGTGCCACATTGCTATTTTTCCCACAGCAACATGCAAGCAGCAAACTAAGATGTCATATACATAATATTGAGATTAAAAATGACCCTATTTCCATGTCCATGTGATAAATGGAATGAAAGTTCAGTGAACACATATTTGCACATTAATTGAACTGCATGATTCTGTCCTGTTCAATCAAGTCACTACTGTATGTACCACAGGAAATTTTTCCCCAAGAATCATTAAACCAACTTTATCGCTCAAACACATACACATTTTCACCTATTTATCTTCTTGCCTTGCCAAGATAGAAAAAAAAAGTTACTTCTGCATATACACATGATTGAAAACACATACACATGAATTTATATATTACTATATCACATTGAAATGATGAGAACCTGAAATAAGTGTCACCATTCACTGTAATAATCGGCAAACAAAGGTACTTGATCAACTTTTGTAGCCTATAAATATTTAGGAGACATCTGAGCTTTGAGAATATTAAGTTTTCCCTTAAAAATCAAGTTTCCTTTGGCTGATTTAATCATTAAGATCAATACGACACATCTACAATTCTGACAGTTTGGTACTCCTTAAATTCACAACAAAAAGATTGAGAAAAGTGTGATTAATACAGCATCTTTAAAATCTTAATCAAAATATGTTAAAAGTCCCATACAGGCAGTGAAAACTTACAAATTTTAGCAAAAAAGCCATAGAAGTAAAATACTAAACAGAATCAGTAGACAAAGTGCACTTTCGAGTCAATACTAATGTTTCAGTGAAACTAGCTTATATTAATTTCTGTTGCCATCAAATTAATGACACACACTGCTGAAACATATTCTGAAGCCACATATTCATATAAATGTGCATGTATATGTGCATGTATATATATATAATCACAGAAAAGGCATACATGATGGTTCACAGTTGTCATTCTTTTATTAAATCTAATTATCTTCTGAAGCCTCTGCAGGAGTCCTGTCCAAACAGATTCTGGGGTTTGGGGGTGAGTGGGTTTTGTGCAGTCTCTAGATCCTTGGAGGGAAAAATTCAATTTATGACTTAATGGTCTGTATTAATCCCAACAGCCCTGTTGGAAGTTGTGTAGATCTGGATAAGAATACTTCCTCTTTAATAGCATACTTTCTGAAGTACAATGAAATCCCAGTCTGAACAAAAAGCCAGACTTCTGTCACACTATGTTCCATAAACAGCTTTAGTGTCCTGACCAAAGGGACTGAGTAGCATTTGAGTGACAAAAGGACAAAAGAGAAACCTAGGAAAACTTCACAAAGCAGACCTTGAAAGGAAGACTGAAGCTCTAAATAAATAAATAAATAAATAAATAAATAAAACTAAACAAGCAATTAAAAGACTGTTTCCAGAGACAGACTTCATTAGGGAAGACTGTGCATCTTTAAACGAAGCACATTTAGGTAACTGACTTGACCCATGGACCATTATTTATACACATATTTAAAAGAAAAATCCTAGTCTGAAACCTGTGTAGACGATGGAGTTTCAGCTACCAGAGCCACACAGAAGACTCTGCATGGTCCATTAATGATCAAGATTTTAGTCAACAGATATTATGATCTTGTTTTGCAATCACTCCCCTAGAAGCGCCACGAAGCACATGGGTATACCTTCAGCTGTACTGGGGCAGCTGGAAAAAAAAAAGCTCATTTTTAGCAGCTTACAAGACCTAAGATTTTGTCACTGGAACTGAGTAAAGCACATTTAGGTAACTGACTTGACCCATGGACCATTATTTATACACATATTTAAAAGAAAAATCCTAGTCTGAAACCTGTGTAGACGATGGAGTTTCAGCTACCAGAGCCACACAGAAGACTCTGCATGGTCCATTAATGATCAAGATTTTAGTCAACAGATATTATGATCTTGTTTTGCAATCACTCCCCTAGAAGCGCCACGAAGCACATGGGTATACCTTCAGCTGTACTGGGGCAGCTGGAAAAAAAAAAGCTCATTTTTAGCAGCTTACAAGACCTAAGATTTTGTCACTGGAACTGAGTAAAGACAACTGATGTGACCAAATCATTGCCAAACTGGATGACAGCTAATGTCTAATACTTACTTAAAGAAATACAAAACAAAAGCTAAAGTTCCAATGATGTCTTTTATAAATGCTGTTATCAATAATATTTAATCAGTAAGTTAGTCAACTTGTTATTTCTAAACTGATGTATTGTATGATTCAATATATTTGGGTTTTTACGAAAGTTTTGTAATTTTTGTTCATTATCTTTTGTTGAACTCTTTGCCTTTCAATGATAGAAGCTCCTGTTTCTATGAGTAAGTAGTCCCCAAACCATAAATTATATCCTACAGTTTTGACATCATTTATTTTCATAGCATTATACATGCCAACCTTTTGACTACTCAAGATCAAAAGAGTTGCTCTCCAGGCTCATATTTCACTATAGCTCTCATATTTTATGCAGCAAATTAGGTTTTGTAGTAGCAGCTACGGCGAGACTGTCTCTCACACTGCACAGCTTAAAATTACTGTAGAGGATTTCATATTGAAGGAGCATGATCCTATAAATTCATACTCCAGTAAAAAATGGATGAAAACTTCCTATAATTCCTTCCCATCCATTATGTACAGCTTTTACGCATATATATATATGTAACCAGTGTGGTTAAACCTCAAAATCACAAAAGGCAGTCAGGATTCTGCCTTCAGTAATAAAAGCTGGAGGGGAATCTAGCACATGCTAATAAAGGCAGGTGTTTTAAGCGTTCAGAGGGGGATGCACTCAAATCACGTTCAAAGGTCACCTGCCAGGCACGCACTGCTATGAATTTCTTTTCTGCCACATTTGGAATGTCCATATTAACCTGTCAGGATAATTGCTACAGCTGGGAGTTCCCGTCACTGACGATCAAGAGTTTATTATGTATCTAAAGACACAGGTAGGTGCTCAGCAGGATTTATATGTGACACTGAATTACCCACAGACACGTTTCAGTGGGAGTTCAGACCCCTGCTCAGCTCATATGCTTGTAAAATACTTTTCGGTGGAAATTACCTATGGGTAAACATCAAAATAACAACTTCTGTACAGTTAGAACAGTTCTGAACAGTAAAAATTACTCTGACACATAATGACTGAAATTACATTCAAAATTATTAATATTCACGGTGGTAATATAATAAACAATTATCAAGTGATTGCAAGGGTTTTTTTTAAACTAGTGATACCTATTTGTGACAACTTATGACTCAGTCAAATTTGAAGGGATTTCAAATCTCGCTGTAATAATTATCCTCTAGATAAATTCTAAAGCCCTGCTACAAACCATAGAAGTGGTAAACCCCTTTAAATCATCATCATTATGACTATATGGAAAGCATTAGGCTACACTTCTACAGAAACTGCTACTGCTCTTTGCTCTTTAAAATGAAAATATTTTCTTGCTTTATATAAATAAATGAATGTTAAAAAAATACTGATAGCAAATCCTTTATTGATCACTCAGTGCCTTGTTCTTCTATGGAAGAAGGAACACGTAGCTGGATAGGATTAATACATAGGTTCAATCAAATGCCTTGGTTGATGCAAAATATTGATGCATTAGAAAAGAGAGAGGCTGTAATCCATTCATTCATCCTGAAAAAACAATCTGAAAATAAAAATGGAAATGTCTTCTGTCCTGAGCACGTACTTACCCTGGAGTGATGGCAGATGAGGTCTTTGCGTGTTAAGTGTGCTTTGGAGAATAAAGTAGGACACAGAGGCTAGGAAGACTGAATGACATGTTTTTATCTACCATGGCTTTTTAATATAACACCTGCAATTTATCCTAAGAGCATCCACAAAGCATTCATGTTTCACCAAATAAAGTTTCCATTGATATCATAGTTTTCCCATATATATAAATCAAACAGCCAACAGGATTAAAAAATTACTCGTATACTAGCAAAATAAATTATAAGCCTACTAGGAACAGAGCACAGTGCAAACTATCAAAACAATAGCAGTGGAGCAATGTTGGAAGACACACATTTTCTTAGAAAATTCTGCTATCTGTTTACACACTTCTACTGACTCCTTTTCAAAAATGAATTAGTTCAGTTTGGCATTAAAACTGGGAAAAACAGATAGTGTGGTCCTGCTGGCAATGGAACCCCACAGTTCTGCTACTGACCTGCCACATGACTTCCTCCGTTTTGCTCTAGCCATTTTATGTATTATCTACGTAAGTGCATAAGACCTTTGAAATACTGTGTAACACATGCCTGTACACAACCTGAAAGACTAGGATTCCAGCTGGGGCCTCTAGGCATTAGTGTCATGCAAATAGACAATAATATCAGCAAGCACAAATGCTCTGAATAGCTTTCAGGCCATATCTGTTTAAGACACCTTGCATATGCATCTCTCCCATCATTCATGCAAACATCTTTCCACAGCACCACAAGCATACATGATTTTTCATAAACATTTTACGAACAAAAAAATAGATGAAACAATTGTACATCCTTTCAGAGGAATTTTTCCCCACTCTCCACCCCACACACAGAGCAGCAAAAGGGCGACTGAAATGTAATACATTTATTGGCCTTTTCAGAACTACGCTGCTCACCAGGCCTGACATATTCCTGCCACGTAAGGGAAGTGGGGGGCTGAACAGCGACATTTCCCGATTATCAAGGACCTTATGGACTGCAGCATAAATCAGTCACAGTTTTGTTATCATTACAGCCACATTCGGCTTACTGTTCTGAGGTTTGCCTTAAACTAATTTAATAACCTCCTTGCTTTTGAGCTGATTTTGATTTCCAGTTTTGTTGAGACATACTGGCAGCCTTTGGTTTATAAGAGTGAGAAAAGGCTGCCTTGACATTCCTCACATAAAAGCAGGCAGAGAGCTTGCACACAGTTACACCAAACTTGTATTTCAATCAGGCATGACCTCTAACTTCTCACAAGGAGGCGGCCTTGAACTGCACTGTAGCATTTATTCAACTGTGGGGCAGGAAAACAGGAATCATAAGCAGCTGTTTTCTGTTTTGGTCACAATTTTTGTTTCAGAAAGAGGAAAAGAAATTATGCTCTCCCCAACATAATTTACCTTACAGCTGATTAGAAAGAAGGGCACTGGAAAAAGTCACATAGTTTATTGAATTATGTGTTTTTTGAAGGGGACAAATGTATATTCAAAAAAGTTATAAAAGGACTAGAGTGCCATATATCTGTATTAGATAAAGTTAGCAGAAATTTAAAAAGTATTTCCTCAAACTGTGAGCTTCCAGGGAATTATGTTATAAATTTATGATAAAGTATTGCATATGTTGTGGCAATATATACAGTGTATAGCTGTATTTGAGGCTGTTTGCAGGCCCAATTCGTAATGACATTAACATGATCCATTACATGTTTTATTGTGCGAGAGACCAGAGTAATTTGTGATAAAAATCTTCATATTTAACTACTTATGCATAAGTTTTTTCTTTTTCAAGATGCTTCTAACTTGCACATTTACAAGACTATGACACTAAAAGACACAGTGTAGGCAGACTTGGCAATTATTCTTGGAAGGCTTCACTGCCTAGCTTTGACTCTGTCACTCTTTGTTGCCCCTTTGTGTTAAATGATGGAGGAAAGGTCTCTGGATTACTTGACAGCTTCCTCTAGATATACTTTTTTCTCTACAGTTGATATGTGGCAACCAGCATTTGGAAAATAACAGACTTGTTTGTATCTTCCTAAGACATTCAACAGTAATACAAACATGCTAAGTTTTCATTCAGACTTCATACAAAATTCAGCAAGGGAACACAGCTATGTCAACTAAGAAGAAAAAGGCAAATAATCAAGTTTCAAGACTACTTGGATCAACAGTTCAAGAACAACCAAAGAGCAGTTCTAATAAAAGATTTTAGAAAGCAAACATACGGTTTTGAGTTGTTTTGGGGTTTTTTTTTTTCCAGAAGCAGACTAGAGATCTTGCAACACAAGCATTATACAGTAGTAGAGAACTGAGGAGCTCAAATGGGTGACACAAAGTCATAGAAAACCAGAACAAAGCTATTTGGGTTTGTATGATGAAGAACAAGAGTAAATAAAATAAAATAAAATCAGGCAAATCATGAGGCCACTATTCTCAAACCTAAGGATACATCTTGTATGTCATCCACTCAAACCATCATTTAAGGTGTGTTAGCCTCAAAATACAACAAAATTGTACTGTGTTATGCTTAACATACAGTGGGCTACGTAGGTCCCAGGAAGAAGCCTTGGGAAGTTTGCCATTATGTCAAAAGAGTAATTTCCCTCAAGCTGAAAATTGTCTCTAATTCAAAAACTCAGCAAGCAGTTCTGCATGCTTATTATTCTTTTTAGCTGTTACTCTTGTGAGTTATTCCACTGAATTCAGTAGGACTACCTACAAACTACACTATCACCCTGGTTCAGGAAAACAATTGTCCTTTACTTTCAATGAGAATTTTCCCTGTATTGGGGAACTTTGACATTTCTTTTGAGTACTTTCATGAATGAGATAAACAGCATCTAACAATCCCCTCTTACATACAGATTTGTGCCTACTAAGTCAGCTGGTCCAGGGGCTGAAGCACAAAAGCCGGTTGATAAGGTTTTTTAAAGGACAACCAAACGTATTAACTCTCTTAAGCTTCTCAAATGCTGAAAGTACTAACAAAGCAACACAACTGACTAACTTGTAATATTTCTAGAATTTTACACACACAAAAGAAAAAAGTATATAGGAAAATTCTATAAATAAATTAGAAAACAGACTTCATAAGGGAACATTGATAGTAGTACCTGTACAGTCAAATCTAAGCCCCAAAAGGTCCCATTACAAAACAAGAAACTCAAAGTGAATAATTACTAGTGGACTCCATTGATATAAGAGCACCAGGAGTCCCAAGCAGCACAACAGTGAAAAACTGGATACAAATCCTACTCCCAAAACTCTCTGAGACAAGCCAAGTATGCAATTGAATCAGACCAGCAAAACTGAATGCTATTACAGTCACAATCTAAATAAAAATGAATTATGTCATTCTTTTACAGTATGCAAGTGAACTTGTGTCCTTGTTCTTTAAAGTAACTAGCACAGTTTATCTATTCTCTTTAATAATGCAATTTAATTTACCGAAGGTTCATATTAAAAATTTATCTGACTGCAGCAGTTAGATCACCTAGACATTTTGTCATAGTTAAACATTAGCTTTGGAGTACATCAGAAATTCCCTACTGTGAGTCCGAGAACTGTTTCATATAGAAATGCTCTGAGCTTCCAATTGACATTACATTTAAATGAGTCAGTAACTGTGCACTGAATAAAAATATCTGACAGTTATTAAAAGTGCAGTGACTTATTCAACAGCAACGTTCAAGAGAGAGACAAATGCAGTACAACACACAGCAGTAGGCACAAAGGACTGCCATTTTTGCTTTAGCTGTCAGTTATTCAACATATACTCCAGTAGCCATAATATTTTCACCTCTAAGAATAGTGTTAGACCCATTAAGACCATGTCAAGTACTCACACATGAATAGAAAAGCTGACAAAATAAAAATGAATCCAAAATGATCAATCTAAGCCATAGCAACGTCAAGGACCCAATGCAGGCAAGATATGATACAGGTAATGTCATTCCAAAATTTCACAAGAATTCAGCTAGCAGCATTCTGTCATAAAACTAAACTTCTCTCTCATGTCCCAGTCTGTTCAAACAGCTCATGTCATATGGTACCAGATAAGTGAGGCATGCTAGATACCGACTTGGAAGGAATGCATGCCAACCACCAGATCCAACTGGAGCAGATACAGTACCCTTGCTGTGAGGCAAAGTAGAAAAATTGAAGGGAATAGTGAAAAAGTCAGATAGCCACCTTCTGTTGATGCAAAATTATAACACATGCTCAACAAAGCTCTGAACTATGTGGTTTCAATGCCATGGAAATCTTCAGAAAGACCTACATCATGATAAAACCTTCCTGGGAGGACTTTTATCAGCTCATTCTTATAGAAAGACAAGAATTCCAAAGATTGACTCATCAAACACTAGAAGCAGCACCAGTGCTACAGCAAAGTCTCTTAAATTTTCACCCCCGAACCATAAGAAAGCTAGTCCCACGACCAAGCCGCAGACAGCTATTTAATATTCCACCAGTATAAAACAGGATTTCCTACCTCAGCTCTTCTGGCAGCCAGCGTTGTCAAAACCTGAAAATTACAGGAAAAATGCATTAGTATTGATTCAACAAACCAGGAGCGGGATTAATTTGCTTTTGAGGTAACTGACATCAAGTGGTTGTTATGGCTTGGGGGAAAGGAGCTGAAGAGAACGGTCTTTCACACTGAGGAGACTATACACCTCTTGCACATCAGTAGGCAAAACCAGGTCTAAATTAAGAGTACAGTAACATTAAGGAATATTATTGGGCAAAAATTCAGAAAACATACCAAAACAGACCAGGAAAATTATTTTTCTATTTTTACTAATTTTTAATCTGTTTCTGAACACAAATGATGAGTAGTGCAACTAATAAGCTATTCTAACGCACCAAGACAATTACCAGGATACACTTTGAAAACCAGCCAGCTTAGTTTCATGGTGCTAGAAGCAAGAAGAAAGTTTGAAGAACACATGTAAAGTGTGACAAAGAAAGGTTTGCCAGCTTCTTCTCACTAGTGACATACTGTATAGGGTGTAGGTGTGTGTGTTTGGCAGCAAGGGAGCTGCAGGGAGCTTTGTATCTCTAGTTTTAGACACCAAACCGTAACTAAGTCAACTATGATCACAAACTTGCACGAAATCCAGTTCAGGCGATACAGATATAACTGCCATTTATGTTACTTATTAAGTAACTTAAACCCTTTAAATAGACACAGATATACATTAATATTATAGGTCAAATAACACACATCCAGCTAATAAGCTGTTATTAGACTATGAAGACCATTAAAGCATGTCTGTAAATCAAAAGTATTTGTTGGAAATTTATGTTACAATACTGTCACAACTTTACTAGGTTGAAAAACGCTTAATAAGACTGACACCTAGCTATAATTCTGTCTACATGGCAAGAGATCTTTCTTTACATTGGGGTTAATAATCACTTTTACAGGATATCACCAATTCTCCCTAGTTTTTAGGAGCAGGAGATGGAGTGACCAGCCATGACTCGGAGGGGAGGGGAAGGAGAGCGCAGGGTTTAATGACTGGAGCTCAGCCTGTACAGCAAAACAGACAATTTGTGTGCAGGAGCTGCTGTTCAATGGAAGACATCTGTGGATTCATCAAAAAATGGTTTAAAAGGAATTTAGGAATGGAAATGAACTCCTGTCACATCACAACAAGGTGTCTGCAATCACAAACAGTTATTTAATTTAACCTGATTCAAAAACAGATTCAGCCCCATTTGAAATGTGTAACTTTTGTCACTAATAGGATTTTTGAAGGCTGTTCATGAATTTCCCTCACACAAGCCGAGTTTACCTTATTTAAATTTCATTTATTTACAGTCTATCACCTGGTTTTATGTTATTCTTCTTCATCGATATTCTTTAGCATTAGCAGTTACTTTTCCTTTCCAACATGAACCTTACGTGAAGTCATCACATCCATTCTCTGCTAGCATTCCATTAGGCTTAACACATCCCTCTGCAAGTTCCCCTCACAAGACGGTCTTTCAACTACTAAACTCACTAGTTATGCTCTATTTACTACAATTTCATTACATCTTACTTGGAGTCAATGACTAAAAGCATATACTGTAGAGGAAATATCCAAAACCTAGCTTAACTTGAGTGGAGTTTCCTGAAGCTCTCCTAAGTCCTGCTCTAACCCATCTTTCAGAGGTGCCTATCTCCCTCGATCAACTACCTAAGTAATGTGGATGTAACTGAGTTCTAACCAAGGGCTCACTAATGCCATGCAATATAACTACTCTTCTAGTAATTCACCCGGTATGTCCAACACCTCTATTTTTCATTTATACAGCCACATCTTCCTGGTGTTTTATAGCCATCCAGTAGTCAGCTGGACCACTGGAAACATTATGCCCATATTATGCCTACATCTTTCTTCTCCAAGTTATTGTCAGATAAATCCCTGTTCAGCAGTTGAATTCCAGTTAGTTCCTAGAAGCACGCTTTTTTTTTTTTTTTTTTTTTAGTTGGTATTACTAACATTAATTCACTTCTTGTGTTTCAATCTGCCAAACCATCCATCTCTTCCTTCCTTTAACATACCAGGCTCTTCTACATTAGCAATTCCCCCCCAGCTTTACATTTTTATGAAATTTCATTAACACATTCTTATGCCAAGCATGCTAATGAAAAATTGTCAAATGAAGTGACAAATACCTCAATAGAGCGACACTGCTAAAAGAAGCATTATGTTGAGCAGCGCAGTACGGCACTGCCAGCAGGTCACGGGGCAGTCACACCAGAGTGAGTTAGTGAAATACTTCACCAGCCCTGGCTACACAGCTGAGCAAACTGGGCTGTATCCAGGCTGGACACAGGGATGCGAACATAACCTGAGATATTTCTGAGAACTCTGTGAGTGGTCCTTATACCAGAGGGACTACGATCTTTAACAGCATACTCATGACTATATAAACAGAGACAGAGATGGAGTGTTTCTGTTTAAAGTGATGACATTCCTCAAGCTAATGTTTAATTAATAAATAGTAAAACACATTAATTTAACATTGTAGGTCAAACAACACTCGTGAAATTAATGAGCTGACTGTTGTTAGTCTGTGCAGACCTGACAATTTTCTGAAAGTTTTAACAGAGATTTTTATTTAAGTTTATGTACTTTAACGCTGTGAATTACCATTCTGTTTGTAGGACTGATTTCTTCCTCCCCCCTTCACCCCTACCTCCTCCCCCAGTTTCTGAAACTTATAATTTCTAGACCGGCAGCTGTATCTTCTGTCATGTTTGAGAAGTCAGTGAACGCAGACACCAGAGCAGTACAACGTGTATGACACAGAACAGCAGTTGGGAAGCCAAAAAGCGTCAGTGTGTCACAGTGAGATTGCTCAATTAAACCCCCTGAGAGGGCGCTGCCAGGTGTCAGGCTCCATGAGCAGAGCACCCACTGAGATCAGTAGCCGAGTCACCTGAGACACAAACCCAATTTATTCATTCCCATCCTGGGCAGTCCTGGGTAAGGAAGTACCTATAATTATGTCTTGATCATAACCTAATTGTTACAGAAGGCGGGGAGAGGGGACAAGCCAAGGGGAGGAGCAGCGAGCAGGAGGTGCAGTGTAGACAACATGCCTGTCACAACTCGTTGATCTTGCTTTGTAAGGCTGGTGGCTTTCTTTGTAGATCATCCTACCTGCAATAGCCTCTTGTTCTTACCAATGATTCACATTAAGTATGACATTCTTTTACTGTCTTTTGCTGTCCCCCTGATATTGTACGTACTAGTACATACTAGTTAAGAACACAGTGACTTCATCAAGAGAAATCACAGCTTTGGTAAGGGATTCCTGTCTTTCTCACAGTAATTCCTCTGTGACATAAAAACCCCGTGGTTTTATGTCACTTCCCCAGGGAAGCTGCAATTTATTTCTCTTGTACTAGCAGCTCTACATGATTGACAGAAAACATCCTTAAAAATGGCTTTTTTGCGACTCATGAAAGTTGCACTCAATTCAGAACTTCCCACATTCTACATGAGGAATCCCATGACTACTGACAAAAATGTAGATATGGTGATAACACTGCAAATAGAGTAAATGGTCTTTTAAAGTATGTTTACTGCTTTTTAGGCATTTAGAAAGGTCTTATCATGAGGTGCATGCACACATAGTTCCTACTCTCCAGAATTAAAAAGACAGTACTTGCCATTCTAAACCAGTATCCAAATAGTTGCCATTTGTTATGTAGCTCAAGGCAGCACCTTACCACAAAGAAAGTAACCTTGAATGAAGAAAGCTCCTGAAATGTGAAACTGGAAACCTCATTTAATGTCATTTTTTGTATTAAATATATATGAAATTCCCTGTGTAAAAACTCAAAGATAAAAAAGCAGGAAAAAATTGAAAGGAACATATTATGAGCCAAGATTCTCATGTATCACTTCCCTGAAAGCCAGTAACCATTTCACTGAACTGTCTCATGTCATCAACACGTGAAGCTCTTTTTCTGTTACTTATTTTTCTAGAAAAGATATTTCCTTATTTTTTTCAATTTCTCACATCGATCTGAATCCTGTACAAACAAAAACCAAACAAAATAAAAATCTAAAGAAAAAAAAAAACCACAACCAAACAAAAAAACCACAAACAAACCCCAAACAGTTTTCACCTCTAATATCTTTCCCCCTTCCTAACTTCCTACAGAGTGAGAGAAGGGTTATATCGATCCTAATCCAGGAAACAAAATGCATGGAAGCCCTTCACTGTATGCCCATCTTTAGCTCATCCTGTTTCAAACTCCCCTAAGGCATGCATACATGCTATGTCAAAAAAACACTCACTGAAGGAGCTGCAGCCAAAGGTCCTTCAGTTCAGTGAACATCTTTTCTGTGCTTAGCTGTGAACATCACCTATTTCCAAAGCAGGATTAAAAAAAACCAAAAATGCTGCAAATAAACATTTATAATAAGCTTAAGAAATCCATCTCCTGTACTTTGGGCTTTAGAAATTCTTTTGGAATATTAGGCAAAGAGGATTTTGAGAATGAAGGAAATATATAAAGCTAGGGGAAAAAAATCAAAAAGATTGGAATTGTCAATGACAAGATGGAACTGGTTTTATTTCTTTTTCTTCCACCATTGATGTTAATAAAGTGACCTGAGAGCCATTTCCTTCAACAGGCAGATATTTGAGAAAGTGATTTTATTACAATACAGCTTTTGATGTATGTAAGCCACCTCTCATGTTGTTGCAGGATGGTTAGAAGGCAAACACGACTATCATTCATGTCATACAGTGTGAGTGAACCTTTGTGCAGCAATGAGCGGCGCACACAGCTGGATGTGCAGGTCATGATTCATTCAAACTCCGCCACGAGAGCTGGGGAAGTGGAAGACAGTGAGTCAAGTTACATTTCTTTTTAGAGACAGTTTCATTTCTTAGATGTAAAATACATGGCCAGCAAACATTTCTGGAAGAGACCTTCACTCACTCTCACTGTTAACTGATACCTCCCCACTGCTTAAGTGGTCCTGAAACTACTGCAGTACACACACCTGCAACTAATAATTAATAACTAATTAAGGCTAGCATTGACAAGGAGATCAAGGGTAGAAATTTGAGAAGGTTTTGAGAATGGCTTGGCATTTATCTAAAGAAATGTGAAACACTGCCTTCTCTCACTGAGCTTAGGCAGTTTTACAAATTACAATTTGATAATCACCACGCTGCAACCTTCTATTAATTTCTGAATTCACCTGCAGGTTGGGACAGATATAAGATTTATAGCCCATTGGTTTTTCCCCTTTTTCATTTACCTGGAGCAGTCCCTCGTCTGGCTCCTCAGGATTCAGAACATATTTCTGATTGTGATTCACAGCCCATGCCACAGAACAGAATTTGAGCTGTTGAAGCCATTCTGTGAGAGGTATGCGAAGAAGCCAGCCTTAAGCTGAGTATTCTCACTACCTCTGCACTCCGTTATGTGAACAATTACCTGCAATATCACTGGTTCACCATGGTAAACAATGACAGCAGAACAGGAAAAACAAGGAAAAAAAAACAAAACCGAAAATAAAACCCCCAAAAAACCCAATCCAACCAACCCACTTAGTAATATTCCAATGTAATGCCTGACACTCTTAGTGCTGATAAAATTTAAAAAAAAAGCAACTCCATACTGTAATACTTTGCCTCCTGAAGCACTATGCATATGAAATGTGATATTCTAATGTATCTAGCCAAATTTAGTGAAGTAATCGTGATAAATAGAGCTATAAATCTGTTATTTTAACACATTTAAATATTTCCATCATAAGCATACAAAAATATGCATGCAAGAGATATCACCTTCTTGCTAAGTCAATTATGGTTTGTTAGTTTTTGTTCACCTCCTTGCTTTCTAAAAGCAATGCTGCAAAGCAAAGCAAAACTCACTTTTACATCCATGTTCCTTAGACTACCAAGAAGCCTTGGATGTCCAGTTATAAATCTAACCCTTAATGCTCCCAAAAGTGGCTGAGTATCAGGAAGGTGGAACTTGATCCAAATATGTTAATTCATGTAGGCTGTACTTTTTATTTGTGTTCTTAATGCTCAGATAAAGCTCTAAACATAAACTTTTTTCTTTTTTTAATTAAAGTCTTGGATTTTTTTCATTTTTAACTGGCTGTGAAGGCTTTAAGAGGTCTGTTTAAAGCAATTCCTCTCTTCACAACAGCAAGCAAGCTGGCCAAATTGAGACTTTCCAGAAATGAGAAATTTTGGTGTAGTCTCATATGGACTATTGCCTGGGCAATAGACAACTGTATTTTTAGAAGCTGAAGATTAATTTTGAAAAGTCACCTGTGGATTAAGGCAGCTAATGAAATACACGTGCACACACATATGCATACAGACAAGTGTGTAAACCTGAAACTCAGCTGGGGCTGATGGGCCAATGGCAAGTGAAGCTGCTCAGAGCAATTAAGGCTCATTAGTGCCCTCAAGTTTTGCACTTAGCTGGGATTGCTGCTGAAGTGAACTGCTCAGCACTGAAGCTGGTCAATTCATGACTTTATTGTCTTTCAGGCCACAGTCCCACAAACATTTTGTACTCTTGCAAAGTAGCTCTGCTGTGGCATGTAGCTATCCCATTCTCCTACTGCCCTTGGCCGTTTTTCCTAGGACTCTGTGCTCTCTTCTTATGCCCAAGTGAATATTCTGCTTGAATCAACAGTTGCATGGGTATACACCAAAGTGGGCAGACGACCCAAAGCTAGCCAAGTCCTCAGCCCCTGCAGAAGCTGTGTGGGTAAAACACTCTTCTTCAGCGCTTGCTCCTGAAAGCACCTCTGAGAAGTTCCTTGAATATACGGCAGGGCCAGCTCCCTGGGTCCTCCAAAGCGCTAACCGTAATATTCTATCTATGGCTGTCACACATGACTGCTCATTAAAAAAATCCAATATATTAAAGACATACATGGGTGGAATACGCTGAATGGAGAACAGGTGGAATCAAGACTCATATTTCATAGATATGTATCTTTAATTAAATTTTGCTCAGTTTACTTACTGCTATGGACAACAGCATTAGATTACTCCAAATTTATGGAAACTCAGAAGTATACAGGCAATGATTTTGGCAGCTGATGAAAAATATATCTGTCCTTAACTACTTCATAATAGTATTTGTGATGCTCAGTTAATATTGCCTGACTGTTTAAGATCTTTCAACTAAATTTGCTATATAAATCAGTATGATTTATATAATGTGGATAGTTATCATGGATAATTCACTTCATGTATGAAGTCGCAGTCATCGTGTCTTTTTTAAAAAAAATTCTGCTGGGTCATCTGAGCAAACTCTCCCAAATAAGTAAATAAATGGAAAACAAGCCCTCAAACATTTATTTTTACTAACACACGCAACGCTTTTCATGAAACATGCTCTATATTTGTGTGTTTGTTACAAAGCAGTTTGAAAATGACACGGTTTTCTCTTTGAAATTTCAACTCACTTTTACAAAGAAACCTGCACTGGACAGAACTTGCCAAACATTTTCTCTTTAATAATGTCAACAAATCCTATTACTCTTATAATGAGATAATGAAAGAAAATATCAGTCCATAATAAGCTGACCATAAAAAGTACCAGGTTTTTGTATGTAGTAAAAACGTACAGACTTCGTTAGCTTTCCTTTTAAAAGTAAATCTAAGCCTACTCTATCCATACCTTTAGCAAAATATGCCCATATACTGCTGCATTATAACCTACAATAATCTTTACAATTTCCAAAATTTAACCAAAACTAGGATTTCATACTTCTTAGACAGTAGAAGTTTATGAAAATCTAGAGCATAAATGCAATAAACGGTATCTGAAATTCAAGGGAAACAAAGCATTTTCAAGGAAACTGTTCAGCCACTACAACTTTTTCCATGGATTCTGGTAAAAATTGCATTAATGCTCTCTGCTTACTTTCTTAACTTAGGAAGAAGGAGATTAACCAGAAAATAAATAAAAGCACAAAGATCTCTGGTGATTTTTTTCACATGTCAATAATTGTGTAAGGCTCTAGAGTACTGACAGGCCAGAGGACAGCACAAAAAGCCAGTGCTGAAACAATTCCCTTGCCGCCCCTGCCTCACAACAGCCCAGCAGCGCGATTAGTGCTGTTCATTTCACCTAGGAGCAATAAACTCAAATTCTTTGGAATGTCCACATTATGCCAGAATAATATAAAAATAGATGATGAAGCAAAAATGAGATAGATTTAGCTCCAGTGTCCTGCAGTAGCTGCCATAATTGCACAGCCAGCTCATTATATAAAGTCAGTCCCTTGAGCCTACCATGTCCCAGTTAAGCGACAGTAATAGAAAGCAGCTGTATGAGGACATTAGGTCAGCAGAATCATTAGCCCCTAAAATTGCATCACCATCACTCCTCTGGCAGCGAAGCTTTCACACACCATCAGGCTCCTAAACAGGAGGTCAAACATCACAATGAACTCAACCCAATAACTCCATTAACAATGAACTGTGGCTCGGGGCTCCAAGGAAGTCCACATCTCTGGAAACTTTCAGGAGTTTAATGAATTTCGGTCGCCTCCCTATGTCCTCACTCCTCTGCTCCTGAGGTCACTCTGGAAAGCTGCTGAAGCTGACCAGAAAAATGCCAGTGCCGAGGTACCACCCTGTTAGCTTTTGTTTCCTTGAGGTTTGTATTCTAACAAACAAGGATCACCTCCGCTGGCAAAACGCAAGTGGTGTAAGGGTGCCATAGCAGTGACCAATTCCAAACATCACCACCCTGCAGCCCAGGAGAAGGGGATGCTACAAGTAGCCGCCTCATGCGAGGAGGAGCTCTCCACGGGTGGCCTAGGGGTTGGGCAGTGCCAGCAGTCCCACCAAGTAGCTCAAGCCACACAAGCCACCCATGGGGCATCACGAGCCCGCCTGGTATGAGGCTGCCCCAGGCCCCCTCCAAAGTAAACTCTTTTATCAATACAATACCCTTACTGAGGACAGCAGCCCAGACCATTAGGAGCTAACAGTTTTAAGTGGATTGTTTGAAAGATGTCTGTCACTTTGAGGGATGCTAAAGGGAAGCAGCACAAGGTGCTTGGGCCAGACCCTCAGATGACAGACTGCGCTGTAACTGGTTTTCACTATTGCAGAACCAGCCCAGTACATGCAGAAATGTCCGTATTCTAGGGGGACACATTGCCTCCTACATAATATATACAGTTGTGCTTCGAGGCTGTGAGGCACAGAAATGAAGACAAAGTTCTTTTTCAATGCTCACATGTATTCTGATTAAAAAGGAAGCCTGTGAAATCAACCAAGGTTTTCTAAAGTCTGGATGCTCATTTCCACTTTTTACAGGGGTGAGTCCAAGTGTCCCCAGTGAGCCAAACAATGCTGCATCACATCGGTAATGCAAGGGCCCTGCCTTGATGGTCACGATGAGCTTCAGTCAGAAAAGCAACAACCCTTCTATCAATGTCAAAGACTAAATAAGTTTGACTATATGCTGATGTTCTTCAAATTGTTTCTACTAGCAATAGTTCTGGATGGTTTGTTTGGGGAAATTAATGATGATACACCAAGGTCGTTGTACCTCTGCTGTAGTGAACAGATGTTAACATATTAGTGCCACCTTCCCATGCTGCACTAAGCTAGAGCTAATCCTGGTTGTCTTTGTATGAGGTGATGCAGAACCAGCCAAATGAAAAAGCCCAGTCTAATAAATCCAGCCTAAAATGCAAACATTTAAAGAAAAGAGCTACTGCACTTTCAAAAGCCATTACTCTGTATCATCCTCATCAAAACATGCCACTTTTTTTTTTTAAAGCAACCCAAAGCTAGCAGAACAATAAGAAACCAAATGGTTTTTTCCTCTCAGCAGTATAGACCATTTGCAATGCCATTTCTAAGCTGCCTATTTATTCCTGACATTCACAGCTTGAGAAAATCTCCAGTTCATGTTGCTCTGTTACTCCAAAGTAGAAATAATCAAGTATTTTTCCTTCTTTCTGCTGGGAGGACTCCGAGTTGGATGTGGATATCCATAACTCTGTTAAACTGGTATGAGATTATTGTGGTAAACTGCATAGTTTACTTCATACATAAATACTTCCACAGAATACAGTTAGTAGAGAAGGCAGTAGCTTGCTGACTGGGAGGGAGGAGGACTGGCGTAGACTGATGTATAAAGGTAAAATATAAGATATTTTGACCCATAAATCCCCATTGTTTGGGTCTTTAAAACAAATGTCTTGCTTCCTCTCTACACCTCATGCCATACCACATCACCCCCAGACTGCTGAGGTCCCTGACCTAAGCTTCCCATTGCAGCTTACAGAGTGAGCTGTTGGCAGGATATCCTTAGCAAGGCAACTTTTCTGATCGAGTCCGCGGGAGCCTGGGCTTGGCGGTGTTTGGAATATGCTACGAAAGACAACTTCTCTCCCCAGGCTGTTCTGGAGAAGAGGACTGGTGTTCATTTATGCAGAGAACTCACCTAGTGTGCTTGATTCAGGCTCTTTCTAGAGGGCAATGGAATTTTATAACTGACATTATGGACTTCCGTGGTAAAAATGCATGGCCTAAAGCAAAGACATGAATGCTAAACTGAAACAAACTGTTAATAAACTCATAGCAACAAGACGTTTGCAAGTGCATTACAAAAAGGGCATGATGAAAGTATTAAGGTGTTTCACCAGGATAAAGCAAACCAATACACAGGCCCTTTACTATGCGGCAAAGTTCAAGGGTTTTGGTCAGTATCGGTTAAGTCTTAATTACTTAAAATACTTCCTTTTAACTATTTTTATTATTTTTGGAGGATATTACAAGAAAATTACTTACATAAAAGGCCTTAATGACCTAAGAGTTAGCTACAGAGAACATAAGTGCCATGTGTCAGAAAATTCAGAATTTTGTGTCATATTTTTAAATATTTAACTTCTGACAAAAAGGCGATTCCTGTAGCTGGGAAACGGAAAGCAATTCTACCATCGTCTTGGCCCCAGACAGGGGACTTAACATCAGCACGTCTTGAAAGTCCACTTACACTGTGACAGGGCTGTAAAAAGCTATTACCATAAGCATTTCTGAAGGGAAATTCTCATCTTTCTAAGCTACAGTTGTTTATTCAATACGGATAGGCATACAAAATAGAAGAGCTATATTACTCAGTGTCTTCAACCTATATGTAAAGCTATTTAAAATCCTTTACTCTTGATTTCTCGTCATTACTAGGTTTATACCTGTCTCTTGACTGCATGTTTAACAGTGGCAAGCTTTCTTTTCTGTGAACTATGATAGTCAATAGATTTGAAGTTCCACCCATAAATGCTCCCTCAGCACAGTTATACTATCAGAGGTGGTATATGAGTTAACTTCACAGCTTCCTCTGTCACCTCTGACCATCATCCAGAGCTCACTGGCACAACAGCTATTAGAATTCTCAAAAAAAAAAAAAAAGAATATTAAAAGAGTCTTAATCCTTGGAGTGAAAAAAATCACAGCAAGAGATACTTAGAATTTCTTAGGGCAGCAAGAAGATAGCACAATGATTTATGTAAAATACTTTAAATACGGGCACTACTGAGAGTCTTCATTAAGAAGCAGAAACTGTCAATAAGCAACACCTATTCTCTTCATGAGATGATCCTCTGACTTTAAAGATATGATTAAAAAGCAGGATATATAATATTCTGTGTATTTCAGAATTTAAATCTAAACAATGTAATAATAAAGTCCCGTAACAAGTGGTGTCCCTCAAGGGTCCTGCAGAAACAAATCCATCTTTTGGAATCTTCTCTGTGTATAAAACAAAACAAAACAAACCAAACCAACAAAAAACCCCCATCCAGCTTTTCTTCAAGCTGTCTGCTCCAGGATTTATGCACAGGGAATGATTTAAAAAAAAAAGTAAGTGGTCCATGTGAAAGCTTTTCTGTTACAGTGCACCTCCTCTTAAGCACCTTTGATCAAACCTCCAAAACTTTACAGGGGCTCTAATACCAAAATCAGGCCCTGTTGAAATGTCCGTGCAGATTAGAAAAGCAGTATTCAACTGCCTCCAGTTCTGTTTTATCCAGAGAAAATGAAGGACCATGGAATAACATCTTCCAACAATATTTTTTTCATTTTGACAAAAAGGAAAAGTGAGGTTTCTCAAGAATTACCAGTACCAAAGGTGACCTCCCTACATCTCAGTTGCCATTTCAGTTTTTCTCAAAGTACTTATACTACTTTACACCCCAAATTCTAGCAGACAAATGAAGACATTTCACTTCCTTAAGCCCACTCTGCTTGACCTGTGTGCTGATCTCAATCCAGGTATGACTCTTTCAAAGCAGATGAAAGCTTGCCTGCCTGTGAACTTTGAATCAAGCCCTTACATCTGGTTTAGACCAAGGGAATATTACAGGGCTCCATCAGTTCAAGATAACTCAGAAAAAACAAAGAGATTCTGTAGAGAGAAGTAACATCAATATAAAACAGATGTAAATTCAGCTTCACTTAAAGGAAACTTTAGTGGTAAGTTATCACTTTAAAATAAAAAGGAAACAAAAGCATCACTGAAGCAACAAAGTGCACCAACTATGCCCAGCCTAGATCCAGGACCACACAGGAGTACACAAGTACACACTGATGTGGAAAGCACTGTGTGCTTCAGCCCTTGGAAGCTACATTGCACGTAACATGTGTGTACACACTGGCAGCTCAGGTTTTTTGCTCTGATATTTTTTTAATTAGAAAGGAGGTGACTGGTTTAAATGATGGCCAAGCTATTAGGTGATGTTTCAGGAGTAAACAAAAAATTAAACCAAAACCCGTATCACAGCAAACAAGGCTGAGGTCACTGATAAAGGAAGCAGTTTATAAAATGGTGGTAACGTTTAGCACGAGTCTTGGCACCACAGGCAAACTCTACCTTTAGCTGTTACTAAGAAACCAACTGTACAAGAGTTCTTTTTTTCACTTTTGGTTTTCTGAATAATCACCATCATTATTCCACAGTCTAATAAAATGAGGTTGTCACTTGTGATCTGATTTCACTGCCTCTAGGCTGTTTGTCACCCCTGCCACGCTGCGGGTGCCCATTTCTGCTGACTCCCTCTGGCACCCCTACCCCCCTGGCCAGGCACAGCTAAGGGGGGGTGGCACAGGGGGAGAGCAGCTGTTGGGGCTGCCTGGCTGCTCTTTCTCCAAAAGGCAAAGTGTTACCGGCTAGAGGTGAACTCCAGCTCAGAGGTTAATCTGAACCCCATTTCCCTGGCTGAGGGAAGTTCAGAGAACCTAGCAGAGCTGGAAAGCCACAGAGCGATCAGCTGCTCTCCAGGCTTGGGTCTGGGGGAGGCGCGAAGGGCAGGGGGTGGCATGTGGAAACCTACAGCCTGAAACGTTACCCCGAGATTTCCGTGTGCGTGTATTTGTATTACTGAAAGCCTTAACGCTGCGCTTGTTTGAAAAGGGCTTGTCTCTATATAACAATGTTCCCATCAGTCCATATTGTTAATTTTTTATTTCTCAATCAAGAATTCATGGAGGTTAGTGTGACATTGCTGCAAAGATCCTCACAGCCTAGCAATGTAAATAATGGATACAACTCCAGAAATACCAACCAGCCTCTTGCGATTTTGGGAAACTTAAATCATGGCTGCCTGAATTTACCTACTAGTAAACAAACAGGCTTCTCGCTGCACTGCAGTAAATCCATCATCTTTCAAGAAAATTAAATCCGTCACTGAAACTGCTGTAGTTTTGATAAGTGCATGCAGATATTTAACTGTGACAGAGCTCCCAAAGGTGCACTGAATCCAACTATTTTTTTCTCTTTAAAAAACAAATTTAAAAATGCTAAGAAATTTTCAGAAGCTCTGGTGAAGTTTAACACAAAGTTAATACATTTCATAACACTTCTCAGTAAACTACATATTATTCCTTTACATTTCCCCTAATTTCTGTTATTTATGTAAAAAATCTATAATAAACAGCTATTATACTATAGCTATTATAATGAACAGGAACAATTTGTTCCTCCCGTTCTCCATTTTTTTAACCTCAGTGATTCTAGCCTCTCTCATTTTCTGTGGTGCTGGGAAGTATTTTTACAGTATTACCAATACAACATATTTGCTAGATTTCCACTAATTAATTTTCTATAAATCTTTCAGCATGAAAAAACACACTCCTGCATGAAAAATGAATTATATTTTCTCCATTTTCTTACAAATTTATATTCTGAGCTCATCTGTGCCACATACTCTTTATGGATAATGAGGAAGGCATCTTCACTTATCTGTCACTGTGGAAGTGAAATGTTTACAGTGTGCGCTTTGGAGATTCTGGCAGCTTAGATTCTAAGAATATTTCTTATTCACAACAATAAGCATTGCCCTAAATTTCTCTTACACAAGAACAGAAAAGGAGTGATTTGAAGAATCCTTGAACTTTGTTTACCCCTGGTAATGCTGTTTTAAGAAATGTTAGTTTAGATACATCACGCTGATGATATGTATCATGAGATGTGACAAAGACTATTAGCCACCTCAACGTCTCACAGAACTTCCTGGGTAACTTCAAATACCTCTTAATTAATGGAGGGATATATATATATTCATTATGAAGCTTACAAACACAATACCTATCATATAACTTTTGATTGTATTCTTCCACCATATTTATTCTGTAACATTTTGTACATTATTGACATAGAAAGAAACCTCAGGCATGAATCTCCTGCCAGTTTTGAGTAGATGACTTCACTAATTCATGAAAAATAGTTCTCTTTATTTCTCTTGAATTACCTCTCTGAAGTCATTCTTTAGCAAAGTACATAAGAATATACCTGTTGTAAAGATTATTCTAAGATTTCATTATGTACACACATCCAGTCACAGGTTTACAATGACATGCCTGTGGGCTTTATTGAACCAGGTCCTGGGAAAAAGAAAAAAAAATATCTTTTATCCTGCATTCTTAGAAAACCTCATATAGTTTGAATAAATCTTTGAAATGTGACCAAAAGAAACTCACACAAGATCGTCTTTCATTGAAGTCATAATGTATGATTCATGTAGACACAGTTCGAAGGTTATTGCTGTCAAGTTTTGAACTTGTGCTATAAAAGACATAAAAAAGTGACAGATTCTTCTCAGCAGAAAGGAGAAAAGTGCCTACGTACAACCTTCTGCAAATCTTTCCTTCCTAAGCTTAGCTCTTCAATTAACCTGAGCATACTCGAACCTACTGGGATTGTTTTCTGTAATCAATCAAATTTCTAAGTGTAATTATTAACATAGTCTTTAATTAAGTGTATTAGATAATTTGGACACATTGGAAAAAAGGTAGTTAGTGAATGTTGACAATTCGAGTATTTCTAATGCCTTTTTGATTTCTGATTTAGAAAAATCTGGCTTATTTCTCAAAAGTCCTCCCTATAGTTACTATTTCTAAATGAATTTTAAAAATATATTTAGAACTACATTTCTAGTATATTGTTACTCTAAAACAACCACTGGAAGTAATCACATTTTGTAGAACGTGGCAACTTTAGCCATTGTAGGTATGCCAGTAAAGTGACCTTTTTGACATTTCAATAGTTTTATTGCTTATATTATTTCCCCTAGAAAACTGTATCAGGAAAAAGATACTTCTGTTGCATAATATGCTGGTACAGTGGGTGGAATACCAAACCTAAGCCTTCTCAGACCTATATCAAAATCCCAATCTAAGGCAAAGTTGTTATCAGACAAGTAGCAATACCAATCAACCTGTGAATCAGTAACATCTTTAGCATTTTCTCCATCATCATAGTAAGTGAAATAATGTAAAACTATCTCTTGCCAATGATATAGCCAAACAGCCTTTTTGAATTTCATATTAACTTGTTGTCAGAAGTGAATCTCAGGTATCAGAACTGGTAATTCTGCATACAGAACCTGAATTCCAGAAAGTACTTTCAGAGTAACACTGTCACAGGACCAGAGAATGAAGTTTCTCTTCATTCTGTGACAATCTCTAAACTTCTGAAGGTTAAATAGAATGCAGCTAATCAGCAGCAAAGGAAAAAACCCAAGGTTTTTGTGTGAACAAAAGGAAATGTTACACAGTATTTATTTTTGTAAACCTAGTGTTCCTCTGCCTGTTGTGGAAGATAATTTAAAGTAATTATAGCAACAGTCAGGAGACAAATTATTATAATTCATTTTCATACAATAGCATTAGATTTTCAGAAGAACTGTTAAGGACTCAGATATGACAAAATCAAAGCAAGAAGAAACTAGCAGGAGATCAAGTAAAGCTAAAAAGGTTATATATCATTATTATCTCTGTCCTACTTTTTAGTCTATTTGCAAATAATAGAGATGCAAATATGCTGAATCGAATGCAAAGAAACCAAGTGATCCATTTTCTACTCACAAAAGTCTACAATCAAAAAAAAAGTGTATGTTCCAAGTTATAAAAAAAAAAAAAAAAAAGATCACCAATAGAACACCCTAAAGAAATTTACAACAAAAATTGGGCTTTAATTTATATTAAGCAACATGAGAGAAAATTAATGACCACTCTCAACCCTCACACACACCCTCAGCAACTTATAGAAGGAGAAGTGAGACAGTCTCATGACTGACAATTATAGAAAATATACATAGAAAAACATAGGCTACATAACTTCTATAAGAAACTGATTCAATCTAAATTCTGCCTGCATTTAGAGTGTGATACAAATTTCATTCTTTTATTAAAAAAAAATAAAAAATTACATCCCTCCCTACCTGGGAGAAGATTTGAAATATTTCCTAGAAAGTATGATACAATTAAATTATTTTTTACTGTTGTGTATGCTCCAGAAAGCCTATAGTCAGACAAACACTTCGTGTTTTACTCCACAGTTGTTTTTCTGTGCAAAGAGAGTTCAAAATAATTAAACCATTATCTTTGATTTCCCCATTGTAAAGGATGCTAGGGCAGTCTGACTAGTAGAAAACATGTATTATTGATTTTTCTGGTATTCTTACTTGTGAAGAGGCATATTCAATTTCTTCTTTCAACGAGGGTATCATTGATAGCTATTATCTTGTTGTCAGAAAGGGAGGTAAGTGTGTCTTCACTGTATTATTCCCCTGTACTCACACTTAACATATTACTTGCTATTGTGGAAAGCTTATAAAGAAGGCTCATAAAATAGGAATGAGAAAACCAGAAAACTTTCATCATTACCAGCATAATTATGTCTATCCAAATGATGCTAACAGATATAATTCCAAATGCTCATGGTAATAAAGATGTTAATTTGGAAGAATGAGGTGACATAAAAAGAAACAATCTTAAGGCTGATGATCAGAAAACTTCCTTATTGTAATTGTGACAAATATTGTGGGTATAGGCTGACCAAATCCATCAATTACATATTAATTTGTCTTGAAAAAGCCTGCTTAAATCCAACCCCTAACTCTTTTACCATCATCTTATTCAAAACTATCAAATGTTCCAAGTCCCACCTTGCCCCACCCCCAAAAAGACTCAACTGCCTTCATCATATGTGTGTTATTTCTTTTCCCTTTTTTAATTCAGCTTATTTCACATAACTAGTTCAGAGAATAATCAGGTAAAAGGTCATCTGAGGGTAACTGAAGAGCAAGAGGAGACCCAGCTGTTGGGTGAGCTGGAGGCAGAAAGTATTTAAACCACATGGGCCACCATTAGAATCAGTCCTGAAACCATAACCACCTCATAGCATCGTTAAGTAATTCTGTACTGGAAAAAACATGCTTAGATGATGAGGGAAATCAGCTATAGCAATTCAGCAAAGTTACACACTCCCTTGAATAACTTGGAGAACTGAAGAATTAAACAAAATGCTTTTTTTCTGCCATCAGCCTTGTACTAGCTTTCCTCTTAATGCTGTCAAATTATCTTCTTTTCGTCTGTGGAGTTCATAGCATTTTCAACACTTGCACTTGCATATCAATGAGTTGTCACACAGCTATTATAATTACTTTGCAGAGGTGGTTGTGTTATCTACATGCTTTCTGTTTCTCTCCATTAATTTCTCCTGACTTTGCAAGGAGAGGCTGCCCAGAACTAAATACAAAAGTGCAAGTGCAGTAGCAGCAAACCTGAAAACAGGGAGATTATGCAAACCCTTTTTACACTGTTTTTTTAAAAAAAACAGAATCTATCCATTTGCCCCCCTCGTGTATTCTGCAGTTTACTATTGTCTGCATGTCCTCTGAAGCATGTCTGCAGCCCTTTGCTCTGGTGTCCTGATAGACAGTCCCCTGACACAGTCTCCTGGCCTTAGACTTCCCAGAGTTAGCAGCCCAGAGTATTTAAGTTAACCAGAGCACGCAGTCTGAAAACTGTAGTTCAGCAATGCCTTTATCTTAAGAGTTAGCAGTACCTATTGGTCGGACAGACAGCTGAAGTTGGTAACAACTTCAGTAGTCCAATTTCAGTTGTCTTCCATGCTTGTCAGAGATGTCATTTGGGGAAATTCATTCTTTTCATGCATTTGCTTTCCACAAACTGGCTAGAAAATAAGGAAATTATATGCTTTAAGAGTTGCTGGTGGCTTGTCACGTTGCTTTGGTCAGGGTTGCCTTTGTTAGTCTTGTTCTGATTTTTCAATTATCTATCTATAACTTAGTGGTGAACCCAGAAAGAAATTTTGGGGCATCAATATGGAAAATTAGCTCCACCATCCCTGTCATACACTCTGTGTCATTAGTCTTCACAAGTAATTAGGAACAACACTCAGTATAGCACATGTGGATTCATAAATCAGAAAAAAAAAGAGAAAGAAAAATATAGCACCCAAATATATAGGTATGTTATCACTCTTGGATGAAACAGCTGCATATAAAGGTCACTTTCAACCAGAAGTGAATAACAATCAGTTTTGGAGAACCACTGCAGGTGAAGGGAAAAGAAACGAACTATTTGATTTGGGGGGAATGTGGTTAGACAAAGAGTGTTTCAAACCATAATCAAAAATTAATTAGAAAAAGGAACAAGCCAAAGGACAAACATCTGTGGTAGAAGGATGTGAAGAGACAAACAAATCCTGTGCGTGGCAGTTAATTTCAGTTAATTTAAGACCAGAATCCTGCTGAGCTACATTTGGAGTAGCCTGTAAACACTTGGGGAAACAAGGAAACTTACACTGATTTCAGTGTGAACGGTGGCAGCATCTACAACCCAAAGTATGGAAAACCAAAGAAAACACGCTGAAAACATCAGATTCCAACAAAACCACCCAAACTGGGGATAACAGATAACAGTAAAGGGAAACTACAGCAATGAACACACCAAGAGCTGTCCAGCAGGCATGAGGCAAGGAGACAGAGAAACAAATACACACTACTCAGGCATTTTGGTTTCCAAAGTACCGCAGATGAGGGAGAGAACACCCAGCTGACATACTCTAGCAGGACAGATTACACTTGCAAGCCAGATGCCATTGGGGTCTACATACTTCCTAACTGAGAAAGACTGTAGTTTGTTACCACAGAGGTGACACAACATGGAGCTAAAAAGGGAAATGCAGTGATGGCTAGAGAGGAGTGACGTTAATTCTGCACTCTTGCTGGGGGTTACATCCTCATCTTCTACCCCACAGGACATTCCTGCAGCTTCCCAGTGCCCAAAGGGAACATGTCTACCGTACCTAAAGAGAGTACAGCGTGACCAGAAAGTGCAGAGAAGTGAGAGGGGGACGTTAAGGGACTGCAGCTGTGCACTGCAAAAAGCACCCAGACCTAGGAAATGCTTCCAGTGACTTCCATTTCCTTTCCCTCCCATTCATGAGTGAGGTCTAGTAGAACAGTTGGGAAGTATAAAATTGACTGTGGGGAGAGAGGGATAAAAGGATTCATAGAGTCCACATCTCCTAACATGCTTATCGCCCTGTTTTGTTTACATTTTGCTTAGAAACAAGGCAAGATGCTCACCTATATGGACCATAGCCTATGGATACACTGTGTCCGGGTACACTATTGCAAACAGTAACCAATGCAAAACAGTGCTGCAATTTCAGCTGTTGATTTACCATGTTTCCGTCACTTCACGAAGGTGATGAAATAATTCTTAATGCATATTGTATTCAATAAACATTGTAGAGAAAAGCAGCAGCAAAATCTAGAGAAACATTGCAATCTTCCTAATTGAGTTAGTTACTGCAACAAATCTCTCAACATGTTCTGCGATTAATTCTTCAGCTGAGTTGAAGTTTGTTTGTGAGCAGTCTGTGTTAAATCCACAAATCAATTATATGACTCTGCCTTGCCATAAAGTAAGTGTTATTATTAGGCCTCTATGGATAATCAAAGTTAAAATTCGCTTTCTGTAAATATTCTGAAATATTTGCTGAAAACCGGCTGCCAGCATTCTCACTGAATACCAGTAAATGCATCTGCTAGAGTATTTGTGAAAAGCAAACACAAAGCAGGTGCAAATGAACTCTGATCAAATTTGTTCAAAACTTCAAGCAAATACTAATGTTAGATGATGGGCAGAAACATATTTTCCATATTTGGCTAACTGTAATTGCAATTTCTCTTGTCCAACCAGGAGAATTAAGCAAAAGACAAAAAGAAAATCTGGCAGAGGCTGTAGCAAAGTATCTATTGTTAAAGAATTGTGTTCTAGTGGCAATGTAAATAGAATTAATAGTGTAATGTTACTACGATGCCAAAGCTCCACATAAAGAAATCTAGATCAAGTTTTTATTATAAAAACTTAGTAAGCAAAAATAATTAATTACAAATAAAATTATGTTAATAACAGGATTCAACCATAATTTATGTACTAAACTACTAAACTAGTAATTGAACACCAGCTCTTAGGACATGAATTTGTTTTGAGCAGAAACAAAACAGGGTTCTGGGTGAAGTAGTTAACGTCATGGTCTGGATTTTCAGCACCATGCAGCAGCAGTTAAACTGCTTATCATCTATTCCAAAATTTTCCAGGGATTTCATAGCATGTGTAAAAATATACATAGCTTTAGGTTAAAGTTAGCTTTCATGTCAACTGCATTCCCTTTTGACAAATATGTGGCTATTTGCTAACATCATCACTAAACCTGGAATTAATTAGGTTAAACAAAGAAATAAAAGCCAGAGACTACAACTGATCAAGAATGTTTGGTTTGGAGCTAGCAGGGAGAAGATGAAGAAGAAAAGCCGCTGTGTATTTAATAAAGTGGCTACTTTACCTTGGAATGCTTCCAGAATGATAAGCAACGTTATTTAAGGAACGTAGCTCCTGATTGCCAGCTTATGCAAATGACAAAAGAAGCAGAAAAAGTAGGAGTAGAATAGTGAAAATTATTCCCAAAGCAGATGGGTACCTGTTCTTGAGAAGAATATTTACAAAGAATAAAACACTTTTCTCCATGAAAAAATTACCAGTGTCTTTCTTATGAATCCTATGTATTTTATTTTATTTTATCAATAAATGATTTGATCTAAACTTTGTAAAGGTTGATTAAATATTCTCCAGTACTCAGATATCTTTTACTGACCTGGGACCTGATCTTTGACTATCATATTTGACTGCAAATACATTTCAATCAGACTTTCAGCCAAATTCTTAACAATCCGATAGCTATTTCCAAGGAACTCACAGATGTGCAGAGAGGAACTGAATTGTCAGAGGCAACAGCATCTTCATTGGGTTCTGTGACCAGGATGAGCCTTTAAGGCACATTGGTTGACCCAAGCACACCACCCCCACCTCACAGGGGCAACAGGCACTGGGACAGAAAGTTACTTGACAGATTGGAAAAAAAAAAAAAAAAAAAAAAAGCTAGGTAGTTAAAATCAATTAAAAGCTTTCACATGAAGTTAATAGAATTAGTAGTGTTCTCGCAGGATTTTGTAACGGGCATTACAAGAGCTTCAAGTCGGGTCAGTATATACCTCTTTTTTGTTACAGATCACCCTGTTTGGGGGGAAAGAAAGAGGCAGGGATGTCCTTGCTGGACACAGTGAATATCTTCCCTCTGTATTTAACATATACTGCTATCAGCTTAATAAGATGAAAAACATGGAAAAAATCTGCTGGTGCTGCCAAATTTTCAGATTAATTTACTTCTTTCTTTAGTGAATTGGTGGATTTTACTCAATGGTGACTTTCAGAAAACATCTACTGAACTTTTGCAATCCATTTTATTTTTCTTTTAGCCAGCAGTTAAAGCTTAAGGGATTTTGAAAGCAGAGTACCAAAATTTAGCTAGACCTTCCTTATTAAAAGAAGGAAAATCTCCAATAATTAGCTCTTCCCCTAAATGCTTTTTGGCTCTAATTACAAACAGAGTGCTATGCTAATATACCTTGTGTTGCAAATGTCTCACAATTCCTGCTAATCAAATTAAACTGAATCCTCAGCAAATAAACTCTCAATGCAGTTAATGGAAAACAAGGAACAACACTTTGTCTGAGAATGGGTCATTACCACAAGTTCCTAATTACAAGTACCTTACTGTGCTTTACATTATGGATTCTTATATAGGCTCTTAAGAATTAAAGTGGTAGCAAGATCAAAAATTTGATGTGTCCTTGAATATTTTTATATGTACATTGAATACGTATACAGAAAAGTGACAAAGAGAAAAAAAGCAAACCTGCAAAATACAAAGACTTCACTTAAACACCTTTTGAAATATAATAATAATTTATGCAGTTTATGAGACTGCAGAGAAAGACTGATTTTGACTCAGGACACATTCTGAAACCAATTTTAATTTACCTTCTCCTCTACCCTCTTGATAGAGAATGTTTCACACCTACCAGTTAATGAAGGATTATTACTTTCCTCTAGAGTAAGTTGCAAATACAACCAAGGTTAAAGCAAAGGACATTCATTCTGTATTAGTTTATATGATGCCATCAAACGTGAACACAGGTGATTGATGACTTATTGCTATTACTGCACCAAGCATTTATCAATACTACACTATGAATTATTTTCTGTATCAGTTCTCTTATTGTCATGTGATGGCATATTTTATCGAATTTACTTAACTAAAAAAAATGCATAGAGAAAAGCACTGGAAACATCAGAAGGCATAATAAATCACAGTAACCAAATTACAAAATACAGGATCTGGTATTACTTGCCAGTCAGAGCTCTACTGTTCATAACAGTTGTGTTTCTTTCTTTGAGATTTTAGAAACAATCTGCAAGGACGAGTATTGCAGCCAATGCAGCCGGTACCGCAGGGTTCTTCCGCAAGCCAAAGTATTGGACTCCACCTTAACCAAGTCCTACAGAACTGAGCAGTTAAAAAGCTATTATGGCTAAAAAAAGACTCTTTCACCAAATAATTTTTTTTCCATTTTCCTGGAAGTATTTTGCATATATTTATTTTCCAGAAGAATTATTACCCCAAACTTTCAAAGTTTCAATAAGATAAATATTCTTATCTAACTAGCTACCAGCTAACTCTGGATATGAAGAATTTATATTAAATTGTATCTGGTGCAATTGTAAAGCCTTGCAATTCTGCATTTCTAAAATTGCTGAATGTTGTTAAGATTCATTATTATTGATACAACATGTGTCTGCCTTCCCATCTCCCCCTGACACCACAGATTTTGTAAAAGCTAAGTTCTTATTTCTTTAGCTTTGTATTTGTCCTCTCCCTGAAGTGCATGGAAGCACAGAGTGGGAATTAAGACTACCTGAAAGAAAATTAGATCCTATTTGGCAATCTATGGCACTGTGGAGAAGGCAGGCTCTGGAAAGTCCCACCTCTAACATTGATCCTGTCCTGGGCCTCATGAAACAAAAATTATCTGTGTGAGTTGACAAACAGCAGTTCTTTCTCCACCTCCCCCACCCACTCTTGCTCACTTTTACAATAAAAAGGTAGAAGCAAGCATTATAACTAGGAATGGAAAGGGTTTTTGCTAGGGAGTATTACAGATGAACATTTAAAGTTCGGTCAGCTTGAGAAATATTTACTTGAAGCTGCTATGCAAAGAAAACAGGAATTGGGAAGGACATCTCATCCTCTTAGGAAAAGAGAGAAGGATGGGAATGGTACATTAGAGGAAAGGGGCTCAGGATTAGGGGTTGAATGGACAAATATGAGAGGTAACTAAGCTTCACCAAAAATGACCTTCCAAGTTTGAGCCCTAGAAGTCCAAGGAGCAGAAAGTAAGCTCAAAGAGCACAAACTGCACTATTTTTAAAGTCTCCAGTTTTTCCTCTACTTGTCTATATTACAGACCCTGAGTTATCAGTTTTAAATGCACATTTCCTAGCCATGCGTTTGTGCCATGTGCAAGCATCGCTGACCATCCCTTCAGTCCCCCACATGGTGTGATTTCATTAAAAGGGGTATTTCTTTATCAACATGTATCATCATATTGACTGGATACTTTTTTCAGTCTTGCTACCATTCATGTACTTTTGAGTTGAAGTAAGGAACAAGAGAAATAAAAGGAAACTTATGATATCAGAAAGGAAAGATTCTGTATTTAACACAAAATGAGATATTTTTTCTACTAGTCCTAATGATTCTTTTTAACTAGCTTAAAACTTTAAACAGGTGAAATATTTGTTGGAGTGCTGCTGAACTAGAGTTACTGTAACATCCCAAACTGCAGACACTGGTGGGAGAAGCAGAACTTCATCACTGATGAGGTTTTTGAAGTTAAACACACCATACTGTTATTTTTGGTGAGACCTAGTTACAAGATTAGAGTTGTGTGCCAAGCTCTTCTGGAAATACTAAAATTGGTCGGAAGACATGAGACAACCCTAACACCATATCAAATGCTCTCCTGCCTTCCAAATCCTTCAAAAACCATGAAATAAGAAAGATGGAGAATTTCAAGATATTCTTGTGGCACTTCTCTATATTTTTCTGTTGTTAATGCTTGTTATCATCTCATTACGCTTTAGAAATTTAATCACTGTGAAGCTTTTCAATTTCTCTTCTTTTTTTGTCTATCAATTTTTGAATGTTTTTAATTTCTTCTCTAGATGGCTAAGCCATTAAAATATTCCAAAGTTCAATTTATAAAAAAAAAAAAAAAAAAAAAAGAACTTTTTCCCCCCAAGATACCAGTGAGATTTCATAAGAAAAGCTTATTTCTTCAGAATCACCAGACAAGTCAGTTCTGCTTTCTTTCAAAGTCTTCCTTACATCTCTCTGGAGTATTTGACAAAAAAATGTTTTATTATGAACAGCATTAAAAGTAATCGATTTCTAACAAGGCTTGATGACATGTTGTAACATGAACCTCTTTAAAAAGTTTGTCAATATACACTCTTTCTGATAAATGTACTGCTATGTCTGGAAATAAATTCTCCTAACATCTAGAACTTTAAGCTTCTGATATTAGCTAAACAGACCACCAATTTTAAATTTTCTGAAAAGAAAAATAATTTTAATGGGTTTTTTTATACTACCATGTTCCAAAGTAATAATCTGCATTTCTGGAATTTTTGTCCCTCAGTCATAAAGAAGACCCACCCTTTCTCACCTTTCTCCTTCTTGTCACTAACTTGCATCCTGTGTGAACATTTTGTACTTTAGTTTCTGCAGAAAGCCAGTGTTGATAGTACAGAGAGAAAAAACATGCTGTTGTATCAAAACAAGGGCGTGTTTCAGTAAGGAGCAGAATGCTTTTCATTTGCACTGGCCATTTCTCTGCAGACAGCACTCACAGTTTCTCATTCCTCAGTACTGGTTTATTCATAATAAAAAAAGCAAGCACCTTATCTCAGGAAACTGCATTTCAAAACATAATGCAAATAGTTTGCAGTAAAATCCCCTCTTATCCATCATCAAAACAGGTATAACTTTCAACTTCTTAAAGCTTTCAGTAGGTTTATAAATATTTTTGGTAAAAGAGACTGAACTGACATTTCAGCTTCCAACTAAATAAAGACCATGGGTTTTTCTGAATCATCTTAAAAATCAAAGACAGACCTCAACAGGCAAGTCAAGGCAATTCACTCAATCCAAAACTCTCCAGAAAGCTTGTAGTAGCAACTGCAAATCCTTTTAGTTCTAGTTTTAGACAAGCATAAGTTAGATACACCGAACCTGCTAGCTGTGTTTTAGATGAAGTGGAAAACGATCCAAAGGAAGCAACCACAAACTTCTGAACAGATTCTTATTAAATATAATTCAGATCCTGCAAATACATACCAAAATCCTCCTTCCGTTTCTCAAACAACCTTCACCAGAACTTACAAAGTAATAACTTACATAAGTAATAGTTACATTTGAGCCTAATCACCAATATTAGCTCAGGTTGGCAGTCAGTTTTTACAAATGTTAATATCATAATACTAACTGAAAAGAGTTTCACTGGGAAACATTACACAAGCACATTCTTTCTAGAGCAGAAACAATGATTTTTCATGCCTAAACCCTGTACTCAGAAGAAAAATTAAAAATAAAAAAAAAAGACTAGAGAAAAAATATAACACTTTACCACACCCCTCTAGGAGAACCATTGTCATGATTTATATTCTCTTGTCTCTTTGTGTGTTTTAATCTAGGACTCACACGTATAAAATATTTCTTTCAAAAAGCATCAAACTAAACAAATGAAACAACTTCCTAACCTTCTAATTCATAAACTGTTGCCATTTGCTGATACATTAGTACTGATGGTTTTTATCCAAATTTGAATTTTGAAAAGTTGAAGTACTTCATATTTCATGACCCAAGATATTTACCTTCTGTTCCTGCAGGTTACAATGTGCTGAGATGCAAAGGGTGAGCTGCCCACTGCTCTGACCTGCCTCTGCCTTCTTGTACTACTTTATCATCAGAATATAAAGGGCAACTTTCCTACTGAGATTACACCGACTACAGCGTTTCTGTTCTCCTTAATTCAAAGTTTTGCCTTCTAAATAATAAAATCTTTGGTGCTACTTCCCATCAGCAATGCCAGCGTACTTCAAAACATAGTTTTGCTGAAAAAATTTAGGTTCAGTTTTAGAGCTTTGTTGGGGACTGAATATATCCATGTCTGAGAAAGGGAACCAAGAAATTATACTCAATATGAAATTTACTCTGAATATTGATTTGTGTTTCCTCCAGTTACTGGGTAACAAAAGTTTACAGTAAATCAGCAGAATTATAACATTAAATTATTATCTACCTTTACAGGAAAGTTGACATATATAGTCACTGATGCCTTTAAATCCCTTTCAAAAGACTTTTTTCTTAAAAAAGTTTACCTGGTGTCAGTCCATAGCTCTAATTATCATCTGGCTAACTTCACATCCTTCCAACTGCAATATCTCCTATTTCCACTAGCATTAATAGACAAGATGTGTATAATTTTAATTACTTCCTTTGAAACAAACCACCGTAAGAAAGATCATTTCAATGAACTCTTTATATGCAAACAAAAAGAATTTCAACACACCTTTCCCCCTTTCCAGACTTCTACATGGATGACCTGTTCTAGAGTTTTCTGGGTTGAGAATAACACAGTTATGGGACTGTATCTCCTAAGCTGCATACGGGCTATATGATGTAATAAACATTGAGGAACATAAAAGTGAATGCTTTCAGTTCAAATGGGATTGTATTGTTAATAATGCCAATATGTTCATATTTGTCTTGATGGAAGACATTGTTTGCAGTGAGAACCACTTTCACTGGAACCACCGCCGCTGGTGCAGCCCCTGTCGCTAAAGGCTTTCAGCAGGCAGTTGAGTTGGCTGCTAGTTACCCTCCCCTGGGCTTCCTTTCCCACAAAAGGGCAAATCCCACACCAGGTGATCTTTCAAGGTCCCTTCCAGCCTGGCCTATTCTATGACTCTCCAACCCCTGTGACGCGGTCATTCCTCAGGGGAGGATTCCTGCCCTACAAATTGTTTAATATAATACCCCGGGTGATTCCCGTAAATGGCCTGGAACTCTACAGTTCATTCCCAAACATGATATAATTGAGCTCAGACTTTATAACCCACAGGAGAAAAGTTCCTCTTGTTTCTCAGACAGCTGAGAAAGAAGTGAAGTGAGAATTACAGGTTGATTTCTGTAAGCTCCTTCAGAGTAGAGCACCAGCCAGTACTGGAATGTAGTTTGATTGCAATTAATTTTGTAATACAAACAAATAGTGATGTAATCCCCAGGCACACGTTATTAAGTCATTGCTAATTACATACAATAAATCAGTGATACAATCTTACTAATATATTAATAGAAGGAGGCACATAGCAAATACTGGGCTGATGTGCAACTGACACTGTAAAGGAGACGTATTAATTTTCTACATACCATGTAATAACACAAGCTTGATTTTCAAAGTCACTCCTGCTTTTGATGACAATAGGCAATTATAAACAGTGAAGTTGTCTTGCAGGTAATTCCAAAAGAAAAAGGATCAAATCATTAAACTAACAGTAGCCACTGCAAATGATGTTTTCAAAGAAGAAGCATAAACATGCACACGCAAAGGCTGTATTTGTAGAAATTGTCAGAACAGAACATTTTCCTCTTTTAATCTCGTGGAAATAAGAGTTTTGCTATTCTCCACTGATATTTTGAAAATATGAAGATGCTTTAAATCCAAATAAACAATAGCTAGATCTGTAAACCCATCAAGGAAAACCTCAGAAGAAAATAATCTCCCTTTTTGATATCTTAGGACCTTAAACAAACCTTGAGTTGTCTGCTAGGCAATTCCATGCAGACTTTCATCTTTGCTGTCACTTTTTTACCATTAAAGTGTCTTGTTGTAAAGCACTAGAGACTGATTCAGAGACTTAAGCCAATATAAAAATCTCTGCAGTATGAAGAAGTTTTATGTCACTACTCTAGTTATTTCAGAATTGGCTGCAAATAAGAGCCTGAGGATGATTTAATGTGTCCTCGACCCATCACGGCCATGGTTAAACAAAGTAAACACATCAGTCTTTAGCAATTATTTATAACTGGAAGAAAAGCACAAAACAGCCACAATAAACACAGCACTGGAAAATATTCTGAAGGGAAACAACTAAAAGTATCCGAAAATGTCTTTCTTCACATATTGCTGTGTTCTGTTTCTCAGTAAAATAAAATCTCAATGACCATCCGCAGGAGGAGTTATTAGAACTAAAATCGCTGTTTCTAAGTAAGATCCCAAGATACCACTGCTGAAGTGGAAATTCAGGAATTCAGATCTGATTACACAGCAGCAACCAGTACTTCTACCGCGTCTTTTTCAAAGAGAATAACTAAGCTCTCCAATCTAACAGAATGTACTCACTACTTTAGATGGAAAAACACAAATACTGGTAACTCAGTTGTGATAATTCAACTCCTACAGCGGAAACTGTTTTGACAACCAAGCTGTACGGCACTGATGCCATTCTCTTTTAAATCTGCTCAAAGAGATGATATTTACCTTGCTGTCTAAACCCAATTCCTTCAGCAGACATTGCTTCTTGACCCCTGTACTGGGGGACTTTCTCTAGAGTCTGGACTGAGGATTTGCTGTCAATGAGATGTCTAACCCCAGGATACAGATATTCAAGAAGGTCACTTTCTGTCTTGCATCAATAAGCTGTTTGTTTGCAATGAGGCCAAACTAAAGGACCTGTTTACATAGCTGTAAGGAGAAATTGATTCAGGAGAAGCCATCCTAACACAGGACTGGGTGGCAGTTTGATAAACTGGATTGATGTCAAGGTCTTTCATATGCTTTTCACTGATCTGTGTTTGCAGTGAGAAGAGGAAAACACTGAGATAAATGAAAATGGTGCATGCACACCTCCACCATGCTAGAAACTGCTTGAAAAATTGTATCATCTCACAAGAGACTATGAGATGCCACTATAACCTACAGGACACAACTCCAATTAAATCTTCTTGTTAGAATAAAGAACTGGAAATTTCAACTGTCAAGGCTTGTGGTTGCTATATAACATTGCAATGGCCCTCGCAGACACACAGGTGGCAAACACAGGTTCTTAGTAAGGTAGTTTCTCTGGAGGCACACCAGAAAGTAATCTTCTGAGGTAGAATCACCTTTTCATGAATTCTTAGTCTCAAGATTTGTTTAAGAAAGAGATTAGTGATGGTCCACATTTGGCCAAACTGACAACTTACATTCTCACCTACTAGGTATTCATGTAATTGAGAAATGTACCCAGACAGCCATGCATTGTAATACCCATCATCTAGTAAACCTAAAAAAACCCCAAACAAAACAAACAAACAACCACCAAAAAAACCCCCTAAAAACCTAATAAAAAACCCTCCTTTTGGATTTCTTCTCTTTTGGGAAGGTTGGTTATTGGTTTGTTTGTTTTTTCTTCCTTTTTACCATGAACCTCTACTGATCTGGGAAGAGACAATTTGGCTAATTACATGGAGTTCCATTTTTATCTTAAATGTCGCGGTTACCTTTAGAGGTCAGGACAACTTTATTCTAATTCAGGTAGTCCTTGCATACTACACTTCAGTACTGGCTATGGTGGGAATTCTGAAAGAACCCTTCTTTATGGAAGCAGTAGAAAAATTTTTCTTCTGAGTGGTACTATTTCATGTTTCGAATGGCCAAGCCTTATTATGAGAAAGTCATGATGAGCTGAAAAAACTGATTATTCCTAGGCATGAAAAATAAGCTACCATAAACAATTTTCCTAAATTCCATTTGCAATTCTGCTGTAATTTTCTGGCTGTGAAAGATGTTTGGAAACCAGTACTGTTTCTCCTGTGTTAGCTTTAAGATTGCTGTACTCAACCTGAGGACAGAAAGTCTTATTTTAGTATTAATGAATCAGATTGTAATATTGGAAATCATGCCTATGGCAGACACAATTTATTTAAAGTTTAACTTACATCTCTTTTTTATCTGCACAGAGCAGCCTCAAATCATAAAGTTTAAAAGTTTTGCACTATAAACACACTCCTTCCGGAATGCTAGCTTTGCTGTTTCCTCTCTGGTCCCCTTTCTTAACTATATAATACATTTGGGAGCAGAAGATGCCTATTACTTTCATCAGTGAGAGATAAGAGTTGTCACCACAGAATTAAGCTTTTGCTATACTTAATCACAATCCTCCTATCACTTAAAAAAGCAGCTGGAGATCTTTCTGAATTAAGCTATTAACTGGGATTCAAACACTGGATTTAGTCACAGAAGTTTAATTGACTTTCAAAAAGAGATGAGCATCTATTCTATTTAGGCTGTTCTGATAATACCACCCTTAGTAGCTCAGGTTTATGTATGCAATGTTTAACTTCAGAAGGGGAGGAGCTAAAAGTACCAATTTATAAAAATTGCTATCTTATTCTGTCCTCTGTAGGAAAGTTTATTTAAAAAGCAAACAAAAAAACCAAGAGTTAACACTCTCTTCCTATAAAATTATCTTAAAATTAAGAATTCTCAAAAGAATCTGTATTCAATATACTGTTATCTTTGTACTGATTTTCTGCAGTATCACACTGAACTGAAAGGGTACTCATGATTTAATTGCAATATCATTTCATTTGAACTTCTAACATGAGTTCCAAACCAGCCTTTATAACTTTTTCTCTCCCTTCTTTAGGTTATATTTTTATTTGATCTTTTTTCTCATAGTCCCATTTTATCTGTCCTCCCTTTCTCACAGCCCAAGGCTTACAAGGTCACGCCAGTGACTCCCATATTGAATGAGACACTGAAACCAGGTAACACACAGTGCAATTGATCCCTGATGAGTAGGGGGATATTTCCATCTAAACGAGCAGACTGAGCTCTGTGGTTCCCATTAAGGTTAATGGAGGTTATACAGCTCAGTCCTGGTGTATCATAACAAACGCTTACCCCCTTAGCTAATCCATTTCAATCCTTTAGTTTTAATAGAGGAATTTAAAAAAAAAAAAAAAAAAAAAAAAAGACAAAACAAAACATCAGATTTAGAAGCCAAATTCAGACTTGTTCAATGTTTCTTCACTAACTTTCAAAAGTGTTTAAACAGCACATTTTACCACTTTCCACTTCATCTGCAAAAGTATTCAAGTTAGGGAGAGTTCTATGAGAGCCATTAAAAATCTGTCAGAGAAGTGCTGGTCATGGCAAAAACATTTTTCAGAAGCTGTCAATTTGCCCAGATATCCGCCAGTGCTACCAGGCACAACAAGGGATTCCTCATTTAGAAAGTGTCAATTCTTATTATTAATGTCATGATGAAAACACCTGCTAAGTGTACGTGTCTGACAAAGTGAGGCTCAGTCACGGGAACGAGAGGGTGAACGCCACTCAGATCAGTGAGCAAAGTGGAGCAGGAAACATTTTTTCACACTTAGCTAAAGACAAACAACCTATCTTTATCCTGCGCTGGGGCTCGTTAAAGGTGGGTTACAGAGAAAGCAGTAAGGTATAACTGATGAAAGATAACGCGAATCTAATGTATTAGGTAAAATTACATGTTTGGAGAGATCAGGTTCTTAGTCATTCATTTTGTTTGCAAACTCCAGGTATAATCCGTATGAGAAATACTATACAGTTCATGTTACACTACAGATGTTGGTTGCTGTCAAAGTGCGACTGTAGCTCCTAAGGACACACCAAGCGAGTTTGGCTGCTTCTAGCAGTACTGCTACAGCTAGGTGGAGGTCAGGGCAGCCAAGCTGCAAGCACAATCGTCACAGGCACACACAAATTTCCAAAAAGCTCTTTCAACCTACGTGAACCTCAGGATGCAGTGCCTTGCCTGCTACTGCTAGATAGGCATAGAGCGCTGCAAGCTGTGCTCTGCTTTTAAATAGCACATAGAGAACAAATTTATCCTATGCCTCACTACACATTCTTGTATATATAGATATAGACAAAACTGAAATGGTAGCTGCTGTCAGTCTTTAAAAAAAACAAAACAAAACAAAACAGAAACAAAAAACAAAAAAACACAACACAACCCTACCCCCCCACCCCACCCCATCCCCAACCAAAACCAAAAAATATGTCAATATTGTAGCCATGGAATTATGTGAGCTACCAAAGATGATACCATTTGTGAAAAGTCTTCCTGTGTTTCAAAGGCAGGGTTTGGAAGAGGATTTCAGACTTCTCTTTTGTATTAAGACAAATCATATTCAGTAAGAAAGGTTGCCATTAAGGAAACTATTCAACGACTTCTCTCCTTATTCCTACATCCATGACACAAGTTGAGAAAATACTTTGAGGTAGAAGAAAACACTGTAAACAACAGTTGATCCAGCTGGCCATATGCTGACAAACAGCAAAGTTGCCCACCATGAATCAAGTTTCCTTTCAAAGCAATTGCTATAACAACATCTCGGCTGGCACCAGGCAGGTCTGCATTCTGATGCTGACACCACAAGGCACTTAAATATCTGCTTAACTTTAAGCTCAGGGCTTTAAGCACATAGCATTAACCGTAATGAGTGTTCTTGTATTCTTAATCACATACTCCGATTCACTGCTAGAGAAGGCATGAAGAAATAATGGGCCATATCTTCAGTTTGTGTAGATTGGTGTGACTTAATTGAAATGAATAGAGTTGTGTCAATTAATACCAGCTGATACCAGATCCCAAGGGTTCAAATTCTCGCAAAGTGTAAAGTCAGCCTCCAGCGCAGCTGTTACTGCAGAGTTGTTGCTCTCAAACTATCCAACTCCTCCTTGCCTTTCCACCAAGCAGGAGTTAATGATCATACATCTCGTTTTTGAGATACTGAGAAGGATAACTCCAGTCTTAGCCAACACACTTGTTCTCTCAGTAAAAAATTCCATTATCAAGGCTTGTGTGAGTTATTAGAGCACACTTTGGCTATCATATTTCACTGCAGAGCCTGTAAAGTGTAACTTACTGTTTAGCTGGGTGCCTTAAAAGCTTTTGCACACGACATTTCAAATAGAAAACAGATTAATTTGCTTTTAAATAGACTTCATTTAGATTATCTAAATCTTATCTTTTTTTTTTCTTGTTGCCTATTTTAACAGTCTCTCTAATAGGATCAATGTCATCTTTTTTCTAGTCAGTGCAGAAGACAGTTTAGCACATGACTGCTGTCCATCCTACTTGCACACTGACCTGGTATTTCTGGAAGAAAAGTAGGATTTAAAAATTTGTAAAAATTAGATGTCACAACTACTTTTTTGCAAACATTCTCATGGGGAGAAACAAAAAGCAAATTTTTTTGGACCATGCTACAGGACAAAAGTTTACAAAAATGCCTACAAAGAACAAGAATGGTTATATTTAACCAAAATATAACTTATTAAAGGAGGGCAGTTTTTAAGTATTCAATTCATATGATGTTTTTGCAGGCACCCACCCAAATAAAGACTCTAAACCTTGTTTTCCCTAATATTTAAATCTGATTAATCTATTTCCCCATTAAGAACTTCACAATTAAAAAGATTTCTGTTCAGCAAAGGACTGAACCCAATGCCTAAATCCATCTCATATCAACAGCACATGCCAACAGAAAAAAACAGTACTTTGGTAGAATTTCATTTCATAATTAGAAGTGCTGGTATGCATCACTGCATTTTGACCAGAGATCAGGTGCATTGGAGGTCTCCTACCAAAGCTATGTTATTCAGTCTGGAGCACTACCTTATATTAGCTCTTGATGGAAAAATTAGATCTCACCTATATCACATTTTGCAATTAAAATAACCATGCTCTGAAATACACACAACTAAATCTTAAAATATTTTTTAAAAAATTATGAACCATGTAAACTTTATCCATAATTCTTTGCTTGATCACTTTTACCAGCTAACTGCTCCTGACAACAGTCCAGATTATGCTTAATAGATTTTGGGTTTTTTTCCAGATAAAACTTTCACTTACATATTGTTGTACAATCAGTATTTATTTTAATGGGAATATATACACTTCCAAAGTTTTTAGTTTTTAACTGTAACATGTCAGTACATAAACATTTTACTAAATACAGATATTTGGTTTTGGGGGAGGAAAAAGCTTAAAGCAAAATATTTCAAATATTTCAGGTCCATTCATGCAATCCTAAGCGCTGAGCAGGAATTTGCAAAATCCTCCAGCAATTCCTGCTTCCATACATAGTCCTTTGGCAAAAGGACACCAAAATGATTTTCTGTTCTAATGCTTCAAACAGAAAAGTGGTACCAGTGAATATTTTTGGGGATAGTAACTAGATTTATAACACCTACAGGAACCATGGGGTAAGGATGGCTTGCAAAATGTTTCTTCTGGCCATGGTATGAAACAATTAATTAAGACAGTAACGCTGCTGAGAGAAGTGACTGCAAGTTTTTTAAGTAAGGGGTTCAAACATAAACATTTGTCTGAACTAAATAGGATTTGGGACCTGTTGTCACTTTCTTTCAAGAGAGTTGTTGCTGTAGTACATAGCAATATTTTCTGACTCCTGGTAAGTGGCTACTTATAGAAACCAGAGCAAGGATGTTCTGTAAGGTCTAGTAGTGGCCATGCTCCAGGACAGGAGCTGCTGCTTTCCCAAAACCAACATTCTGTCTGAGAGAGGCAAGAGCTCCTAACTCCCCTGTGTTCCAATTCCCACATGATCATTATCCCAAGTGTACTGGACACTTTTCCTCTCAGAGGGTGACAAAATTTGATACACTCCTTCCCCCACTTACTAGTACCGAGAACCTAGATTTATAGCACAGGCATTGAGCAAAATGTCTAAAGTCAAATATTGGAACTCTCCTATAGTAAACTGTTTGCTTGGCTTCAAAACAGCTAGTAGATAATAACTTAATGAGCTACATATGCTGCTATAGTAAGGGGAGAAACTTAGAATTTTAGTGGCCCAAATTCCTCTTGGAAATCATCCATGGTACTTTCATGGAAACAGAAAGAAGATGGTGGCACTCTGTTACATGGTGAAGGCTGGAATAACTGAGCACTGCTTTATCTAGCACAGGTTTGCTGCATCCAGACAAGAGCAAGGAAACTTCCCATGTGTCCAGCAATAAAATGTTGGGATGGGGAGACAAAGACATGAAGAAGAAACTCTTACAATTTAAATTTTATAAACAAACTAGTTCATGTCTTCCTGTTCCTTTAAATCCTTTGGGTTTTGTAGATCTAACCGATAACCTCTAAGAAAGCACCATCACTGTGCTTCTTGTGGTACCACATCTTAGATGTTTAAAAAATAACCACCAATAATGAGCAAAGCATTATTCTCACTTTTCTGCCTTCATGTAAGAGGTGAGGTGTGAGACCCAGCCTCAATAAATACACACAAAATATTAACAGAAAAATAGTGTGCTCTTAATGCATGATACTTGGCATGAAATGAACACTGAGTTCATTCATTTACTCTATTTATATTTCAGTTTTAGCTCCTCTCCTCTCCACTACTTTTTTATATTACTTCTTTAGGGAAGGGATAGAACAGGACAAAAAAACTAAGGCAGCTTTGTTTACTTTTGTTTTGTAAAAAGCTAGAAAGTTTTCATTAAAACACACATGTATGAGAAAATAATCCTTTATTGTGGAAAAGGTTTAAGGATAAACAACATGAACTAAAATGCCTGAGTAGCTCTACAAATTTTCCTACTTCAGGCTTGGGGTTTTTTTTCTGTCCATGTTCAGTACTTAACATTACCCTCTGTTTCTGCAGCCCATCTAAAATTAGATCATAAACTCTTCAGGGTAAGGATTGTGATATGTTCTTTGCACAGTGCCTACTGTCATTTAGATGCTTGACAAAAATAATATTGAAATGTTATTTTTCCACTTTCTTGTCTAAAACTCTAAAGTACTACGAAAGTATTACCCAAATAATGTAGATGGCAGAGATAACAGCCTGTTTTAATGACTGAACACAAACACTCCAGATGTTTTGCCTGTATTATTCGCTCACTGCTTTTGCTGTTTTCTTTACTGTTTATAAATCCCTGTTGGTTTTGACCATTATATCAGTATTTCTTTCCTAGTTAGCCCCTGAACCCAATTCCCATCAGAAAAAAATTGAGAAGTACACACCCAGTATACTAACAACCACTGCATCCAATGCACATATGGGTTCTATTGTATGAGTCACTACCCTAATGATAGCTAAGCATATTACTGCCTAGAAAATTAACTCACACACTGTGAATAATCACAGAAAAGAAATTTGTTTTGCTACAAGGTTGTTTTCCAGCTGTTTTAACGCAGACAATTTTTTCCTGAAACACAAATTGGGGGAAAAAAAAAAAAAGAGAGAGAAAGAAAGAAAAAGACTTTGAAAATCTGCATAATTTGAAAGTGCTTAATGTAAATTAGATAGATCAGCCTAATTTTATTTCAGTACTTTTTAATTGCATTTATAATTAGTAAAATACATTAATGTGCTACACAGAAGGTCAGGAGTTCTGGTGAAAGAATCTAATTAAAATGCTCTACTGCATTTATGTCACACATGCGCTTAGTAACCTTGAGGCCTTTCTGCAGCAGCAAAGGAGTTTTTTGTACTTCTGTTATTTATAACTTTTGTCTTCAACAGAAAAGCCATAACTGTATGAGTAGCACATGTAATGGGAGTCTTCTAATCTCTCACCCTATCAGAACAACATGCTAATTATGATGGCTTAGTCCATTTCATATTGTACTTTTGCATGACAGACTAATAAATAAAAACAGGTTGGCTCCCTTTATAATGAGGGCTCCTAGATGCCCACCTGCTGCCCAGTCTTTCCCTCTTAGCGGCCCTGAATCAAATTATACCACATATAATGGACAAACAGAGAAAGATCTGAAGTTTGTGCCAGTCAGAAATTTGAGTATATGTGATGTTAGGTATTTACCCCAACACCTGAATCCACTAGCAGCATGTATTTAAAAAAAAAATAAAATATTTTTTTGGAAGAGCTTACAGCAATAATCAGCAAGCAATAATTAGTGATTATAATTTTTTCTACTTAGAACTCATATTGTGATTTTATTACATTTAAATTACACATGCTCAGGTGTTCAAATGCTCTCCTTTCATCACCCTCTTAGGTGGTAAAACATCATTAACATCCTTCTAGCAGCAGAATGATTACTCAGTAAGATTACAGATCTCTGCCTTGCTGAGTTTTACACATACTCCTGTGATAGGCCTGAGCAAAATCTAAGGGAAACAAAAAAGGGAGGGCAGACTTGAGTGTTATACATACACTGTTATTCCAGCTTTTGTCTCTCTACTAGTAACATAACTTTCAAGTTTTGGAATAATCACTGGAATAATAAATTAGTGAATGTCAGCTCTGTCTTCAACCAGAAGAAAAGTTACCTCAATCTTTAATAAGAAGGAAAACCGCAAGAATGATTGCTTCTTCTCAGGATGGAACACTGAAGTTTTCGAAGATTTGTTGCTTCGTACCAGCCATAAAGGTCGGTCAGTGTCTGTAATCACTATTTATTGGCCTGAACATCATTGGAAAGAAAACAAGCTACGAGGCATACAGTGTAAGTAGACTGAAACTTATGTAAAAACAAAAAACATTCATTCCTTTCTATTATAACCTCTCCCACCAGTTGTAAAGCAGTCACCGGGTCCTGTGGACATATCTCTAATAGTTTTGTAATAGAACAGAAATGATTCATTTCTCTTTCTGCTTTTACCTATGGGGTGGAAGTCTTTTCTGAAATAAAAGAATGACAAAAAATGGCAGGGCTGCAGGCTTGCTCGGCCTGCTGGGACTCAGCTATTAGAAAACCTGCCTGCCTACGGGACAGGGCTGGCTCAGATGGCCAGCGAGTTGGACACAAACTTTTGAGAACTGGCAGCCATGAATGCAGAACATGTGAATTGGCAATAGAGTGTGAACAGAATATACTACAAGGACTGTGTTTGCAGAGCACCAAGAGAGGAAGATAAGAAATCTCGGGAGCTGTGGAGCAGGGAGAGAACTGACATTCGCTCACTTAAGTTTTGCTTTGCCACTCTAATGTAACACTAAATATTGTATTACAGCTGGCAGATAAACACTGGCTTGCTTTGAAATGTCTGTCCTGAATTGCTGGCAGTTCCGTCAACCATATCGCTTCCTGTTGGCGTCCAGCATCTACCAGGGGACCAAACTCATTTGGATTCCACAAAGAAATGAAGGGATATTGAAGCCAGATGGCCCAAACCCAAAATAGTTCAGCTTCATGGCTTGCACTTTCAAAGACACGGAGAGCTCGGCACTATTGCAGAGAAGGGGATGTTCCCAGGAGATCCACAGGAAGGCTGGGAGCAAAGCCTGCTACCCCAGACCATGAAAGCCATCCACTCCATTAACCTCAGCCGAGGACCCGTCTTGCCTCTGCATCAGAACTGCGGCAGTAGTTACATATAGTTGCCACCACCACTGCATGATGCATGGACATGGAGAATCTCGAATCCATGCACCTTAATGAAATTCTCCTCTAATCCTAATTCAGACAGAGAATCAGACAGCTACTGGAAAGAATCAGCAGCACGGAGGACCTACGGCTAGTAGGCAGCAGAAAGTTGATGCTCATAGTAATGGCTCATTTTCCCTAAGCCAAATATTTTTGGTTGCTGCCTGCATTGCAAGATAGTTAATATGCAAAAGGGGTTGAAGCTGATGTCAATGGCCAGTATACTAATGTGCTGGAAATTAAATGTATTTGGACAATAGCAGCAGAAAACATCTCAGTGCTGTACAACTTATTTGTAATTGCTTACTTCATCTAAACTGGCCGAGGAATTTAATTTTTTAACTGCATGTATATTGGGCCATATGTAACTAAAAGCACAAACTGTACCAAGAATGTTTTAATCCTTATTCTTGTCCTTTAGACCACAGAGCAACAAATCACCAATGCCATTCCTAAAATTATTTATCAATTACAGTATATAAATTTGGCATTGCATACATTTGTGAATGACACAAAATATCAGGTTTTCAAATACAGGTCATCTTCTTCTCCAGTATTCAGAATTCTTGTATATTGCAAGTCCTATACAGAATTCACTGCTGATTATGCTTGCTATTTCAGACAGGAAAAATAGTTTTAAAATAATTATACTTCAATTATATAATATTCCTCAAAGTGCTGAACAGTACTCTTGGGAGAACTAATCTCAACTCCATACATTTATTCCTAGTTAAGATTGCTCAGGTAGCTTCTCTGAAAGTGAAAACTAACCTCGAGAAAGTATCATATCCTGCCATAAGCTCCATGGAGATGTTTAAATCTCACATTAAAAAAAAAGAAAAAAAAAAAAAGGGGAGTGGGGTGGGTGTAATTTTCATGACATTTAAAAGTATCAACATAAGGCAGACACAGATTATCGTGAAGCCTTAATTGTGCTAAAACCCATGAACCATGTGCTGAAATTTTGCAAGGATCTGTTTTCATGGCAATCATGAACTCAGAAAGAATGATACATTTAGGGAAAACACAATTAGCATCACAATACTCAATAAGCTTATCACTTTACATAAATTAAATTATATATATTATATATATATAGATTAATAAATAAAAATCACACTCATAGCAAGAGCGTACAGAGATTTACAGAACAGAGAAGGAAGTAAAACTCTTGGATTAGGCAAATGTAACCCTCCCAACCTTGACTTTGCAGTCCATAATATACACAGAGAGATTAAGATGAAAAATAAAATCTGACACATATAAAATATTAGCTTTTTTCCTAATGATTGGTATTCATATTATTAGCATTATTGTCTCCATTCAAATCTAGATGTCAATTTCTCATTACACACACAGGGGCCAGGTCAATGTTACAGTTAATGAATATCTGCTGGTGCAAATGCTTATTGTATCTTAGCCTAATTCTAGTAAAATTTAAATGGTCTATTAATTTTCTTAATAAATTTAGATATGGCTTCTGACTGCAATCTGTCTTTGATTAGCTAACAAAAGTGTGCGAAGATCCTGCCAAGCTGATGGTTCGGAATATTTCAAGGAAATCATCATCTACATCAAAAAAAAATTAAAATAAATTTTCATTTCTCTTCCGTACAGGCTTTTAAAATGGGAATGATCCTAAAGTTTGGTCTGCGCAGGCCTTCTCAGTCCTGCTTCATCAGGACTTTTGAAACATAAAAAATGTTACCACTGTTGGAAAGTCTCTTATATGCATGTACTTTCTGGACTACGATTACAGTCCATTAGTTTATTTGGACATATAAATAACTTCAAAGATTTTTTCATCTTTGGACCCAATAAGGCTTAACCTTTGCTAAAATCAAACTCTGTTCTACCCTGCCCAGCTGAATGGCCTGCAGGTACAGTACCACCCGGAGCACAGAGCAGTGCTCAGTCACAAAAAAGATTCTCTTCTGCTGACTTAAGACTTCTACGGTGGTTTGCATCTCTTCATACTCAAAAAAGAAGGGGGATATGTAAAGAGCAATTCACCTGACCTGTTTTAGACCTGTACCTCAAGGAAAATTTTATTTATGGAAAAGCTACTTCTGGTTTGACTATGGAAAAAGGCAATCCAATCCAATGTATACAAGAGAAGTTATCCACCCAGCTGATTTTTTCTCAACATTTATATAGCATCGGACTGAAGTAACAACTGCATCCATGAAAAAGGATTGCAAATATACATTGTTATTTAGTGGTTTGTGCTACTTCTGAAGTGGCAATACAGAGGAAAAAATATCATCATCATGACCTAGAATCATCAGGGGAAGGACCACTTCCTTGTGACATCATCATGAATTTAGCTTGTTCACAAAACAAAAACACAGTGGGACAATGTCTACTGAGAAGATATACCTGGAAAATACCCAAGAAAAGTGCAGACCAGAGAAGGGGAAAAGCTATTTAAACTAAATAACATTGTGTAAAAACAGATAGACAGTCCAAGAATAAGTTCAGGATTCTTGAATACGTTCAGTTTTCCGAGCACCGAATGAGCAAGCCTCTGACATGGCCTTCCAAAGCAGCAAATGGTGGCGTTTCCCGAGTTTATAAATATATGACCTTTACCTGAGACTACAGGGCTAGACCCTTCTTAACACTCTTTTCATTTCAGATCAGTTTCTAAAGATGGTAACACACAAATCCAAGGCAGTAGAAGCCAGGGATGTAAATCTGCTAGCTGTACAAGACAGCAGTACAACTGGTCCCAAATGCACACGTAGTGAGAGAAAAGTCCAATGGTACCTCTAAAGAGACCACTGCAAAATTTTGATCTTTGCTTGCAAAGCACCTAGGTTCCTTCAAACATGAGCAGAATCAGAATAAAGTATTCCTGTGACATACTGCAACACTGAAAAATCCTATAAGTATTAATACAAATTATTCAAATGTTATCTGTGTTATTCATCGAGACAAATCTGTACTAAGATGGAAATGATGATCTAACCCCAGATCCAAACAACTCAAGGAAATAGATGTTTGGAGACATAATATTCAGCTTTCCTCGGCACAGTAGTACAAAAGTTCACTGGAAAATAAATGTTTTGCAGCCTTAATTATCTCTGAACTGTTTTTTGTTTCTTGTTTTGGGGCTGGGTTTTTTTACATTTTAATTACAGTTGGCAACCGAGTGTCTCCTGCTGGTAGCTGTAATCAAAACTGCAAACTGATTAAATGATGCAATCTATGCCACTGGGCAGTTGTTGGGGTCTGCAGCGGGTGTGCAGACAAGTTAGTTGACTTCAAAGACTTAGCCTTGTACCTTTAAGACAGCCACAAATTGTCAGGTATATAAACAGGGTGTGAAGAATCGGAACTTAGAACCACAGCATACGGGCACCTACAGCAACAGCAAATAGCAAGCAAGAAGAAGGACACAAAAACCTATCAGGGTCTAACACCTGCACTGTCTAAGATATATAAATGGTTTGTATAAACAATAAAGGCCATTTTGTCCGAATCCAGCCACGCAGACACAGTGTTTAAGTCCGCCTCGACTTGCGTCACCACAGGCAGTATTATTAGATCCCAGTGCAAAAGACACTAAACCAATCCAATATTTAATATACAAACAATATTACAGCTCTCTTTACAGTAAATAGTTTGGAACATTCAAACCAGGTCTCGCTACCTACCCAGTCATATATGAGTAACACCATGCCACAAAGCAGTCATCTCTGGATTCAGTCGACTGTTCCCATTACATACCAACATTTCTATCCATTACAAGCCATAAAAGCACTGGTGTGTGGTAAAAGCTGCACACAGCACTGCAAAGCACCAGGCTGCATTGGTCAGAGAAAGCCCCATATGTAACAACATTATAGACTCCTGAGTGCCATCTACTGGCACTTTAACTGTTAACTAAACCTAACAAAATTTTAAGTTCCTCATCAAAATTTCTGATACATGTATATTCATTTTCATTCCACGTCATCCCATATGAAGTTTAGACAGATTTTGATGCATACTTTTCCCCACATTTTGCTGTATTCACTGGAAAAGAAATGTTACGACGTTATCTAGTCAGACATACATCTCAATGTCAAAATCAAGTGAAACATTTTACTTTGTCTGCATTCAAGACTGAAATATGTCTGGCTGCACTGATTTGGTGCCTTATGGAAGTGAATTGTTTGCCCATCCTCTTATATAAACCACCATTCTCCACTGGGCCTGTGTACACCATGATGGGTCACGACAACATTTTTAGGGGACGGTTTGATGTTTTTTGTAAAGCATAGTGCAGATTAGGAGCCAAGGGAGTCAAATGGAGATAAGAATAGTAGAAATTGCAATCCCTGTGGACTAATATTTAGGCAAATAACATATACCTTATTCAGGAATTGGTAGAGAGGATCTCAGGCATTTCTGAGGGGCAAAAGAGCTCAAAGCAGCTGGCAGATCTTTTAGGACAAAGCCCTCCAAGCACAACAGTCCATCCTGGTATTCAGGAAAAGGAATAGAGGTAGCAGGACACTGGCTAAGCAGGGAAGTCATGACTGATCTCCAACAAAATAGGATGTACACTGGAGGTAGAAGCAGAGACAGGCTACAAGGAGGAAGATAGATGAGCTCATTGCTCAAGCATGCAGGGAGGGTGGCAGGAAAGCCAAAACCAGGAACAGTTGCTGTGGATGCACAAAGATAAATCATACCTGACCACACTGACTGCATTCTGAGCTAAAATGACTAGGGAGTTGGACTAGGGACTTACCACAATTCCTTCCAACCTGAATAATTCCATGATAATACATTTTTTAGAAATGTTGTTTTTCAGATGAAAGAAAAAAAAGTATTTTTTTAGAAAGCACGCTGTAAGGTAAATAAATAAATAATAAAACAAAACAAAACTACCACCATGAGAAAACACACACACAAAGAACAACAAAAAACCCCAAACCAACAACTAACCCTCAAAGAACAAAACAACCCACAAATACCTTCACTGTTTTTAAATGGGAAAAAAAAAGGATTTTTCAAAGCTCACAAAAAAGGACCTATCTGAGTAATTTTCTGACTAGCAGTAACTGGAGAATGCAGTGGAGAACCTCCTGCCAAGCATTTCTCAGGATTATGACAAGATATTATTCAGCCCACCAGGATGATGAAGATGTCTTATTTAGTGAAAGTCTTTCCTGTGTGTAAGCTCATCCATGACCAGCAGTCTTTTCCACAATTTCTTATATCAAAATGGCAGATTAACAGATGGATTAGGGGAAAAAAGCAAAACCCTTCAAGAGCGAAATTAGTTTACTTAAAAGATACTCAGTGGTTCCTCCTCCATTCCAGCATACCACTGAATGGGTGCCTTTCTCAGTAACACTGTATTTGTTACAAATAGAATTTAATAAATATGTTGATTTCTTTAAAGTGGTCTTAATCATGGGAAATGTTTGGTACCTTTCTCCTCTCTGGTTCCATACAAAGTACATCTATTAACTAGGTGTAAAGCATCCAACACTAGAGTTTCAGGAACTGTACTTTTACTCAAGCTTCTTGATTGCCAAAGGTAATCAGGTGCTAGTTACTATGTCAGTTTGCAACTATGGTAAACAAATAGTAATTTCAGTGGTTTGAAACAAAGCAACTTCAAAAGACAGCTATAACATACTTCCAAAGAAGTGTTCTTGACTCAGCAGTATGTGAACTCTCAGGAATTTTAGGCAAAGTTTGTCCGAAATTAATAACCTCCTCATTCTCAGCCATGACACTAACATCTTACCATCTGCTGATCACAATGAAAAATCTCACACAAGAGGAATTCTGTCTCTGTAAATCTTGAGGGCATCCAAAGCATCAAGAACACACAAGCTTTCAGTGTAACTGCATGGCCTCTTAATCACCAATAAAATCAATGAATCAACAGGCAGAAAGGTAAACTGTAAAGAAAGGAAACATTTTGTGCTCACACTGGAAACCAGAAAAGCTACAAAAGATGGCTGCTGAAATGCCTGGTAGACCCACCATACAAGTCAAATTTTGTTCAAAATATACGAGAATACAAATGTAATTATACATGCTTCATGTTTTGAAAAATATATTTTAATTAGAAGACTTGGAGTTAGAAAGCCTTAGGAAAAAAAAAATATCGAAAAACCTTGTCTTGATAGGAAGAAAAATAAACTGAGAACAAGATTAATACAAACCACAAGGGCTGCTAAAAAGATTTTCCTTCGAAATATCTTTCCCAGATCTGGATTACAGATGGAGCAAAAATTTTTAAAGTATTTACTTTCAGTGGAACATTAAGTCTTTGGTTATTGATGTTCAAAAACGAAATGCCAGAAACCTGAAATATTTCAGTTTAACTATATTCTAAATCCCCTCAACTCCCTAGCATGAGAATTCCTACATCAGTTCTGTTCCTTTTCCTCCAACGTAACAACAAGCAACCACTTCACTAGCAAATCTAAACAAACTGAAAAGACATGAGCACCTACACAAATTTGCCTCTAAAATTCCATTTCTTGAAGACAATAGGACTACTCTAAAACTACAAGTCTTATTTTTTTGTATCATATTTATCTTTGCAAGCTTAACGATTATAACATTTGATTGCACTAGCTGTTAGGAACTGATACCTAACACATGGCTGTTTCTGCTGGACTGGGCTGGGAGGGAGCTAATTTTCTTCACAGGGGCTGGTACGGGGCTGTGGTTTGGATTTGTGCTGAAAACTGTTGCTATCACAGGGATGCTTTCGTTATTGCTGAGCAGGGCTTACACACAGCCAAAGGCTCTTCTGCTCCTCACCCCGCCCCACCCCACCCCACCCACCAGCAGCATGGGGGGCACAAGAAGTTGGGAGGGGGCACAGCCGACCCCCACTGGCCAAAGGGATGCTCCATACCATATGGCGTCATGCTTAGCATATGCAGCTGGGGGAAGAAGGAGGAAGGGGGGATGTTTGCAGTGATGGCGGTTCCCTTCCCAAGTCACCCTTACGTGCGATGGAGCCTGGCTTTCCCGGGGATGGCTGAACCCCTGCCTGCTGTGGGGAGTGGAGAATGAACCCCTGTTTTGCTTTGCTTATGCGCGCGGCCTTTGCTTTCCCTACCAACTAAAGCTTCTTTATCTCAGCACACGAGTTCGCTCACTTTCACCCTTCTGATCCTCTCCCCCATCCCACTGGGGGGGAGCGAGCAAGCAGCTGCGTGGGGCTTAGATGCCACGTGGGGTTAAACCATGACATAAGAATACTTCTTTAACACATTATTTTAAAAACAGGCAGGTTTTTTAAGCAATTAGTCTTATAATACAAGCACATTCCATAGCAAAGAATGTCCAAAGGAAAGTCTAGTAATCTGTAAATAATTTGGTCCTAGTCACTCATTATAAGCAGTGCTGCCTACTTTCTCTTAGACCTTTTAGAGTTGCTTTTGATTATTTTCCCCCTTTAGTTGGGTATGAGGATACTTACAAGGCATAATTAATTCATACTTTGGACTCTCAGGATTATGAAGTATTATAGGATGGCAGTGCTAAGACAAAATGCTTTAATTCACTAGCTGTCATGTATTTAATTAGAGATTTTGATGAATCTTTCCTACTTAGATGAGCTTTCATACTTTGCGTTCTATTAAAAAAAAGGTGAGACAGACAGACAAGAAAGAAAGAAACAAAAGACGCTTTTAAACAAGGACTCTAGGACTCTGATAAACTTTTTGTTAACATGGCAGACTTATCTATCACATTAATGTTAGACCTGGAGTCAAACAACTTGTCAACTGCCAATGCTGACGTTTTCCACAAAGCAGGAGTGAGGGTGCAGGCTCAAAAATGAGGCTTCTATTATAGAGAGAGACAGAGAGAGCATGGACAGAACTCCCTTTCAAAAAGCTGGCAAACCATGCATTTCCAACCTCCCCTATTTTGCATCATCCAGATACTCACAAGGGCAAAACAAACTTCTTTCCCAAAAAAAAATCTAAAAATACTTTCCTTTATGATCTCAAGAATAGTTTATATTTTGTATTTTCCATATGAAATAAGGCTATTCAGCAATAATTAAAGCTATAAATATAAATATTTAAATGGATCTAAGAGTCACGGGTTATCTTTGCGTACATCGTATTAGCAGCAGCATATAGAACACAAAGTGTGAAAGATGAGTTTATAAAACTGATTCTTATTCATGATATTGTGAGACATCCTTTAAACATTTTTCCATAAAAATTTCTCTTCTTATAATGGTAGTGTATAATGCACCGTAGTATTTTCAGTATCAGTGTCTATGTTAATAAAGCACTTCTATGACACTGCAATGCAGTTAACATTGCATAAATATTTTAATTTTTAGGGTTTTTTTTAAACAGGTTATATAGTATCCAAAGTATATAATAAATTGTTGCAGTAGAAAAAATATCCTACTATAATTCTATCTTGAATCTTATTTCTTTATTCAGCATGCATATTAACGAACCGATTCAATGATTCACCTTTCTAAAAATCTTCCATTTTATTTAGGTTTGGCAAGCCTGACTCCCCCATGAAAATATAAGTTCTTGATATCCATTTCAGTTAGATGGCCAAATGACAAATCAGAAACAGTGATAGAAGGAAAAATCTAGAAAGTTTTTAGAGAGAAACTTAAATATTGCGCGTCATTTTAGTTTGCATCTATTAAATAGCCCTACCAATGTGAGGTGGTTCTTGATGTACTGCATATTCTTATCTTATGTTAGGCTAGTAATTATTTAGTATTAATTATTAATTAATTAGCATTATCCATCTCCACTCCCATTAAAGTCAATGTATGATTCAATATTTAAAAGGAGAAAAAAAATTGAAACCTGAAGTATTTCCTTGCCAAGGGACCACGAGGGGAAAAAACAAACAACAAAAGGGTATAAGAATTGTTCTTTAGTGAGTCCCTCTGCAATAAAAGGATAATGATTGCGGAGCGCCAAGCACAAATAGGTACTATTTTTCTGGCTGCTGCCTGAGATGTCTTATCGGTGTGGGCAGAAGGAGCTTAAAGGAGATCTTAAATTTATGATCATTTTAAAACAAATTCCCTGGAAAAATTACTCACCCAATTACCAAGGCTTTGTAAATATAAGACTAGCAGCACAGTACAGGCTTGTAGAAATTAGATTTCTAGTTCTGTGAACAAACTGAGGTTTAAATTTTGAGCATTCTGTCACCCCAGACTGGAACCGTGTCCTTACTCCCCTTCCTTCCCCCTGGTGCTCCCCTCTCACCGCAGGGCTCAGTGGCATTGAGAGGTCTGAATGCCCATTTTGCAGAACCGAAGATGACAGCTTTGCAATTATCTATGTAACCGTTATGTGGACAAACCACCGAGCTTTCTAGCACCTTGGTGCCCTCAGCTGCTTCTCATACAGGTATTGGACTACCAGCAGCACCCCAGACCCAGCCAATGAAGAATCCCACAAAGTCTACATCAGGCTCCCTAAGCTCTCCAAACTGAGCAGCTACGGAGGATAATAGGTGTTTGGCTGGGAGACAGGCTGCCAGGAGCCCTTCACGCGAGATGCAGGGTTTATTCTAAAATCTTTATTGGCTAATGCAGGAGGGGAATGGAACTGGACAAAGCAAGGGAGATGATAAAGCAGCAAACTATTTGCCTGTATGGTTTCTCTGAAATGTTTTAGTAGAAACACCTTCTCAGCTCTAGTATCTGATTAACAGCACTACTAATCATCATTGCATCTTATGGCTGATGGCCTCTAAGACAGAGCAGGACTCAGTGATATTACAGAACAGCACACGTTGCTGTAAGCCATTCAAGGCCATTTTGCCCGGCCCCTGACTAACTGGCATAGCTGGACCTGCTGCTTCCAGCACCCTGCAGCGCGAACGGGCACCACTGCTACATCAGCAGCTGCCGCAGAAAAAGACTTGCTGCAGCAGCACCCTGAACAGGGAGGTGAAAGTTATTGGAATTCATTTATTACACGCTTGAGCAATGGCTGGAACAAGAATTTGGTTGGGGCCAAACTACTTTCACAGCAGGGCCAGGTGATGGTCAAGGAGAGCAGTTCAGCCTTTGGCATAGAAGAGATGTTATGCTCCACTGAAGAAAACGTCTTGCCATCATTATTGACTGCTGAGAAAGAAATATTGTTATTGGGCATTAATTCAGCAAAGCAGCTTTACCAAGGCTAGATTCTAATTGCACATGATGACTTAGAATCACTGATTGTATTTAGCTAAATGCAGAAAGATTTTCATATCTGCTTTTGTTTTACAAATGAAAATATTTTCCGGTTTCAGGTGTCTGTGAGGACAGCATGATCACAACAAATTCTTGCATACTGCATTTTAAATAATGCAATAGGTCTATTAATTAACTAGTGCAAAATTTTTGCCACTGAAAGACTAATCCATGGGCCACCACACAGTCCATGCCCCACTCATACCCCAAATACTCACTTGTAGTAATGGAAAAATTATGTTTTCACTAAGGAAAAGAGGGGTTTTTTTCTTTCTGTATATTATATTGAGTTTCCAAAGCATTAAATCTGTCTAAAATTAAGAGCCATGTACCTTGCAGATAATATATTAGGCCATCTCCTGGAATCCATATGACAGGACTACAGATTATGGTGCCATATAGAAACATGGCATCACTGAGCTTTTACTGTAATGCATCAGAAAAAAAAAAAACCAACACTTTTTAGCATGAAGTTAGAATTCATTCTTTTTATTAAGAACAAATCTTTTTCAACAACTTTTGACTTGTGTTTCCAATTCCATTTCTTATGTTCTAGATATACTATGAAAGTCTAAAATACGACAGGAGTATTTTCTGGCATAGAACCTCCTCAGAAAGCTGTATCCCCCTGTTCCAGAAAAAAAAATTCCATTTCTTAATCTATTTTTACCATATCTGAAACTATTATTTCTAAAGAAAAAGCAGATTTGCTGCCTATTGAATTCTTCATCAGGCTCAGAACAATGAAACAACTGGAAGCTGAAAATGGCTCTTCAGCCCATGATATATATCTATAAAGGAACACTTACCTAGTGTGCAAGACATTTTCACTTACAATTTAAAATATGTTTTCTACTGACTGAAAATAACAAGGAACTATATATACACATATAAAGACATGTCCCAATTTTAGCCAGGACACACCATAAAACATAACTACGTCACTGAATATTAGAGATTAGTCCATCTCAAGTATTAACACATGAATTCATCTGCTTTATGAAAATTTAAATTGCCCTTTTGTTCCCATGGACCCAACAGATGATTCAGTCAATGACAAAGTGTAGCCCAACTACCCCCAGGTCCTGAATTTTGAGTTTCAGCGAGAGAATCACCTCCAGGATTAGACTTCAGAAAGTCTAACAGGCAGAAAAATGTTACTAAACAATACCCCACAGAGTTTCCAAGAGACATCTGATATTCTTGTATCATTTAATAGTCTGATTACTACTGCTACCATTTTTCCTGCAGTAACACCACATGCAACGTTCTTTCCCAGATCACTGTATCACATCATATATTTAAACATTGTTCTCAAATACTTATTCTCAAAATGTTATTCACTTCCCCTTCTCATCACTTGCCCTGCTCCTTGTCCATAGTATGCGAACCAGCAGTCCTGGAACAGGATAGTTTATTATACTTTAAAATAAACAAATGTGTAATTTGTTTCCATGATGCAGTTGGTAATTTGCATCACAAAAGTAGTAAATCTCAAAATTTTTTCTACAAATCTGACATTAAAAATGCTCTTTGCAGTATATTTGAGGACTAGTTGGACTGACAACCCCTTCAAAGGAAATGATGGCCTCCAATTAGTTCTCACATAGCAGACAGTGCTATCAGAAACTATGAATAAATGATTGTCTTTAATTTTCATGACCCCTTTCATGGGGTATTTGAAATTTATATTTTGATAGAATTATGCCTATTAAATGAAAAATAGCACACCATTTTGCAATTCTATCATTATTTATGTCAGCTATGGGCACTTCTCAAAATACAGAAGTTCTGCAGTGGAGTTTGCAGCACCTCCGCAGGACAGAGATAACACAGCTGAGCATTTCCCTGAATCGAGATCACGACCCTGGGAGAAGCTGAGGGACAGAACTGCTGCTCAAGTATTGCTCTGACAGTACATCACAGCAAAAAGGACCTAACATGCCTGCACGCATCCTCCGTTTCTTTATAAATTGATATGAAAGAAGTTTAAAGAACAAGACATGATTCTTACTAGATTTGGAAAGTTTTGTTTTGTTTTTTTTTTTTAAAGGGAATGTATTCTACAACACAGCTGTGCTTGAACAAGGATACTACTTGGAAATACCGCAGTTTTCTTGAAAGGCGTATGCTTTGCTGTTTTAGTGAATAAACACAGGCAAAAATTGCCTCTTTATAATCCTTTCAGATTTTATTGAAGAACACTTTTGATTGATTAACATTTTTCTCTGAAGTGCAATAAGCAAATCCTTATGGAAGAAAACTTTTTGCTTTGCTATCCTCAAAATAATAATATTGCATGAGAATGCTTGTCTGCCTCTTGATGTGTTTATAGAATAACAGATGATCAGAGGCTCCAGGAAAAAAAAAAAAAAAAAAAAAAAAGAAAGGAATAATTCTTTGAAGAAATAGATGAGATGGGTTATATGTACGATCACAAAAAGATTTTTTAAATGCACGTAATGAATTTTGTGGTTTGTAAAATCCTGACTCTGAAAAATAATTGGTTTATGCATAAATCATCTTCAGAAATATTTATGATGAAGCTTCCATTCAAAATAAAACAGACAAATGTCTTTAACCTAATGAAATTGCATAGTAAATTATTTCCAAGAACATTCCAATGTCAAGGTAACTCACTTAATTATCCATTATCATAGAAATGTAGACATAATGTTAATTAAAATGAAGGGGCAAAACCATTTCCATTTTTTATTAAGATCCATTGGCCTCTTGAACAGCTATTAGCCTTGCTGTCAGGGTTAGGTGGAGGACAAAATTTGCCCTGGTAGGTAGACCATTGCAAGCTGATTTCAACAGCTTCGGAACTGCAATGTCATAATGAGAGGCAATTGAAAAACTATCTGCAAGCCATTTGTATTGACAGCACACAGGAAGCTTTTGTACGACAACCATTATTTCTGCAGTGTACTTTGCAGCTGCAGTGCACAGTCACCTCAAACAATGAAAAAAATTATCCACGCTTGCAGCTGAGAATACAAATATACCTGCACATTGTTGGCAATTCTAAGTGACAATCTGCAAATAAAATTTTCCAGCAATATACTTGTCTTAGTTAGAACTTTGTCAGATTAATTATACTGCTTGTACATGCAGATATTTATTTTAGGAGTCAATTATCATATGCTGTACGAAATTTTACCTTCAGGGCTTAACAGCGTAGAAGAAGGAGAGTGAAAGGCCTGTGTACATTAGAATGCGCATTATACAATTCTGGTTAAAGTCCACTTGGAGCAAAGTAGCTGTAGAAATAAAATGGCACTTTTGGGAAACTTTTGTATATACTTGTGTCTGTCTGTACATTCAATTACAGTTCCAGAGGAGAAGCATTCTACATTTGTCTAACACTGTTATGATAAATCATCAACCATCTGTTGCAAATTAGATGCAGACTGATAGAACACATAATGCTGCTCTGCCCACCAAGACACCCCCACACCAAGGTGGTGTGTAATAGCTAAAACAACGAAACAATGATAGTACATTGACTCTGCTGGCATGCTGCTGAAGTTTATTTTTCAAAATATATTGTCGTTGATAAAATAAATTCACAGAACATGTATGTTTGAGACACAAATGCCTGTATAATTCTGTTTTACATTCCTTTCCTTTTTTGTGCCATTCAAAGACTTTTATAAAGCTCCAAATAACATGACTTATGGTTTTATTAAGTAAAATATTTGCTTAAGTGGTTTGAATAATGGGGGCAACAGCACTCAGTCTTGTGCAAAACTGATGTACTGCAAAGAATGAAATTCAGTATTTTTTGTTTGTTTGTTCCACATTTAGTTCCATGTCATTTTATCCTTGAATCACATTTATTAGTCTAGAATCAAATTCAGATTGCTACTGTTATTTTTCTGACTTCTAGTTTTCAAGTTATACATTGTATAGTGAAATAAAAAGGAAACGCTGATGTACTTAAAAGGACCTAGTCTTGATGAAACTGTTGTCAATGTCTGTCTTCACATATGGAAGTAGCTTATTGTAATTCAAAACTTCTAAAGTATTTACATTACATTTAGATGTTTGCTGTAACAATACTTGAAATATGTCAATAAATGCTGTAGGTGAGTGCTATATACCACATTATGTTGCATATTATATGTAAAAGTGTTTAGAGATATACAGATTCAAGATCTTGTTCATAAAGCATACTTCCACGTTTTCACTGTCACAACTTTATTTTATCACACTAGCTAAAAACCTGCTCACCTTATGCACATTAACACGACTCAACATCATTGGGGATTTTCATGAGTAAAGTGTTTCATGAAATTTAAAACATATATTACTTCCTTCAGTCCTTTGAATGGTGAATTATAATTGCTTTAATAATTCAGAATGACATAAAAATGAATCTAAGGTAATAACCGGCTTGCATATTACCTACCACATATTGCACTTTAAAAGGAATCAGGATAGATTAATTAACCAAATCTTTTTTCTGACAAAAAAAGGCACAGTCGCTGGCAACAGAAAGTTTCACTGAAGTGTACTAATGTTTCCAAGTTGTTTGAATAATCTTTTTCCATATCCCTAATAAACCTGAGACACTTCAAGAAATTCAGCATATCATAGTAATTTTCTAAATGCCTAAACTTCTTAATCTTTAATTCAGAATTACTCTTCACCATTATCTTACAGAAGTTAAAAATAAATTTAAAAAATCAAAACAATTTGTTTTCTTCTTATCCCAGAATAAGCTTATGTTTGGCTTGGGATTTTTTCCCCCAATTTTGTAGTTAACAAATTGCCTGGATTTACTTTAGAATTCTGCTAAAATAAGGAGTAGGACAGGGAAAAAATTGTATCACATCACTAACCACAGTGTTAAAGCAAACCTGCACATGAAATAGAGTCTTCTAAGAATTTGGATGCTACTATGCTGCTAAATATAATTTTAGAACGAACAGCAATTATGGAAATAGATAATGCTAAAAATTTTCAAAATTTTTGCATGCAAGCGCACCCACGGTCTCAGAAAGTGCAGGAAAACACATCAAGGACCCTGAAAAACTGAGCTAGAATAACAAAAAAAGGAATTAATGCTAAGCAGGTTCCTCCCAGCTCTCCTCATACCTGTTCAGGACATTCTTTAATCTAACAACATGACTGGCTTTTGTAGGAGGGAGAGGTCCTGTCCTCTCTTCTTTCCAATAATCCCACAAGGCCGGAGGAGGTAAAGCAACAGTTATCTTCCCAAGTACTAGCAGTTGCTTTCCAACGAGCCGACTGACTCGCAGCAGCTCAAGGAGTTCCTCAGCAGCCACCCCACTATCCAAGTAGATCTTGCACCTTGGCAGCTGCGAGGCAGGCGCCCTGCACCTTCTGAGCACTCGGGCCTTTGGGAATCGGGGGCAAACCCTGTATGAGGTTTGCATAGCATTTTAGCTCTAATAATCAAGTTAATCACATCTGAAGGATTCTTACAACACTGTGTTTAGGTCCTCAGTTTGTAGAGTTTCTGTTTCCATGGTTACCCACACAGTCCACATTTCAAAACTGCCACAATAAAACAATGATAAAAATGAGCCAACTTAGCGTAATACAAGTCACTGCACATCTAACAATCTTTCCCCTCCTTTCATCTCCCCTCCCTGCGCTTTATAAAGCTCTCAGATTTCTCGATATAAACAGCCTCTCAAGGAAAGCAAACACCTCTTTTATTGAAAATGCCCAATTACTGGACAAATTTCTTCTCTCCCCCCAAGTAACTTTACAAGTCCTGTAACAATGAGGTACAACGGTTACTATAGTAACATTATTCTGGGACTAAATAACAGTATTTCTTCTGTTTCCTTTCAACAAATAAAACAAAAAATATGAGCACACTCTGGATTAGCGGCATTATTTATTTAGAAGCCTTGGTGGATTGTTATTTATATTCAAAACCACTAGCTAGTTTTGGTGCAGCATTCTGTCTTCTCTGAGTAATCAGGGCTACACCGAATAAACAAGATCTTCTAGTTGCACTAGTGTTATGATCTCATTTGTCAGAAGGTCATGACTGACAGTGCTAAATTGATGGAAAAACATGTTACACGCCTTGAGGGCATCAATAGGTTTTACCAGCCCTGAGCAACCCCACCTGGGACTAACACCCGGGGGCCCAGGAGCTCCCATCCAGCTTGGGCCCCTGATCCTGCCTCTTGCCCCAGCTGATTCCAGACAGGCTGACAAGACGTTGCCAAATGCCTTGTTACACGTCTGGTTCCAACAAGAATCATTCTTTTCTGGGACTGAATACCCTGAGGGGGAATCCTGCTTTAAACTCAATTGCAGAATGTTGTTACTGTGGCACAGACACTCGCGGACTGTTTAAAACCAAACCAAAATAACAACAGACCTGCTTGTTGGGAGCTCTGCATAGGGCAATGCTTGCCTGGGGAGCCAGATTGCTTGAACAAGACCAGTGATCTGTGTCATGAACGGAGTCTCCACTGCAAGCATGCTGCAGCTGCATCTCCAGGTGGACTGGAGCCCACAGAACACTATTCTGCTGAATTCTTAGGTGCTGCTGGGTCCATGGTCCTGTGTGACCACTCCAGTACCCGCATGATCTTAAACTATATACAAAACATCCAGCTATCCTAATTATGTACAAAAGAACTGTCCTAATGTCACCATTCCTGCATCTGCAGGACCAGTTTCTACTGGCTGTGTACTGGTATCTTACGTATACAGCTTGGGTCACTTCTGCAGCAGGAACTCCTAAGAAGAGGCTCTGGGACTGCTAGACTCCCCGCCGGGGAATTAATCACACACTGAAGCACCAAGTTGGTGTATGCACTGCAGGAGCTGCCCGAAGGAACCTGAGACTGTCCAAAATTCCCATCAGGAGGGGTCCTGCAGCAGTTAGTCATTTGCTTTACTGGAAAGGTGCCATGGTGTTCAGTCAATCAAGTCACCCCGACCTCTCAAACCATTCCATGTTCTCACCCACTGATGACTACGCTGGGGAGTTCCTGGACCGCACAAGGAACTGAGGACTAAAGAGCGCCAAATGCACACGTGCACAACCCTGATACCCAGGCACACCACGAGTGTCACTACAGGACCAACCTGAATTTCATCTTTGTATTTCACACAGTGTAAATGCTATGACTCTTACCACACCTCCTACACTAATAAAGTAAAATTTACATAGAACAGGGAGGCTGGAAAAAAGTATATTATTATCGCAGTGTTTAACTGAGGTTTAGTTTAGATTAATATTTACGGAAGAGGGATCTCAAAGTAATAGAAACTGGAGGTTGTATCAGAAATCACAGTAAACTTGTGGTAAGGAATTTGCCATGGATGAATCATCCATGTTATTATGGAACCAAAAATGATTCTCCACATACTAATGGTACAAACAGTACAAGATGGCCACCATTACAGTAATTCCGATTGTTAGGTTTTGTTGCATTTTATCTGCATTTGTCTAGTCAGTTTGCATCACTCTTGATCCTCTGCAAAGAGGGGAGTTTCACCCTAAGGCAAACTCAAGGCTCTTTGAAAATAACATTACTGTTTTTCCACACGAAAAAATACACTGACAGACAGACATCAGCTTCACTATGGTCAGCTATTGCACTTGCCAGATACAATCCTTTTCACACAAACGTGCAAAGAGTAATTTGGCAGTTCCATACACAACTTTTCAAAAAAACAGATAACTGTAGAAAGATCTGCTTGCATAGCTTTCTGCCGTAAATCCTCTCTGCCCATATGTATCAGCAATAGAGTGAAAAAGCACATTAAGACAATGAGTAAGTGTTGCAGACAGCCACATTAAAACCACTGGGGATTTTGCAGAGTATCTTGTGATCACAGATTGAATGTGATTTTTAACTGAATGTGATCACAGACTGAGCATGACCCATTGGACTCAAACGTCCAGCAGCAGATAGGAACATACGAGTGTCAGAGTCCCCTTGATTATTGAATCTGGTCTCCTGCTCATAATAAACAGTGCAAAGGACATCGGAAAAGTTCAGGAAGGCATGCAAACCCCTTTTTCTACATATTGCTCCTCAACATCAGCCAAAATTTCTTCCCTGGCAGCCTACAACCCACTGCAAGATGATCTACAAAATTAAACTCCCAACTGTAAGATTATACAAGAGGAAAGCAAGCTGCAAACTTGGACAGTTAAACTCATGGGAAATCAGCTCACCATGAAACATATAAAATAATTTAAAATATTTAGTTTCTTAAAAAAATAATCATGAAAGTTTAAAATTTTTAAGCATAGTCCATTGGAGTGAAAATTGATCAAAACACTAGATGTCCCCTCAGAATTTCTGATGAGTTGTTAAACATAAGTTCAGTATATGCAAGACAGCAGCTCTTGAAGGGATAATATACTGGATTGTTTGCAGTGAAAGAAAAGTCTGATCAAAATAAGTACAAAGAAAAATACCAGCTGATTTCAGAGCGCTGTACACTTTCAGTCCATTTCAAATATCTCCAAAGCCTGGAATTTAAGGTTGATGCTCTTTTACAAGAGTAAAAAGAAAAGTGCTGAGTTTCAGAGTATTAAAGATGCTCTACTTTTCTTTTTTTCAATGCAAACCCACTAATACCAGTGTCTTTGCCAGCCTTTACACTCTCAGTTGGGAACTAGATGAAGACATGTCCTAAAGCCGAGAGGAACAAAAGCAGCCAATGAGAAAAGCAAGCTACAAAAAGATAGCGTATGTGAATTGTTAACCAAATTGAACAATCATATTAGCTTTCATGTCCAATTCCAAAAGTCCTTGTATTCCTGCTCACAAAGAAAATAAATAAGCAAGCTATGTCCAGGAAAAGTGCAAAATAACTGATATTGCTGCAGATCACAAGCACCAGGGTTCATTAGAGGCAATGCTTATCACAGTTATGGTGAAGGCATATCAAATACCACCCAAAACACACATTTCAAACAACAGTTGCTTCTCTCCCTTTCACGAAAGCCAAATCTACACTTTCACCAATTTTGAAATGTTTCCAAAGCCTTTTAGACCGAAAGGACCAGGCCATTTTCTGCCCAAGCAGCCTCATTTTCATGGAAATGGTCAATGTCTTCATGCAATAATTTGCTGAAAAACACCTTTATCATTCAAATTTTTCCCATTATGACTAATAAATTCATAAATAAGAGGTGCGATGAACATTCCTAAGACATGATTTTTTCTGTCTTGAATGAAGTGAACAGTTTATGACTCAAGCAAGGTATTGGCACTAATAAATTATAAAGGCCTCTCCTCATGAGTGGGATTAATCTTACATATCATAAATACTGATTAGATATTCTATATGCAATATGGAAATAAAATGATCGGTTTATTCATCCTAATATTGTGAATTATGTTCAAACGGCTTTAGAGCCACATGATATAAAATCAGTAGGCCGTGATGAGAAAGCATTTCTAAACAAGATACACATCATAGTTGCAGCAGAAAGCAAGAGAAGCCACTGACAAACCTACAGGACCCCTCATCTACTGCCAATGAAAAATGATTTCATTCACCACTTGCATCCGCACTGCCTGAGTTGAAAAGGTCATATCCGTCGCTGAACACACACATCAGGATTTAAGGGGCAAGAGGGCAGGAAAATGCTATCATTAATATAATAGAAGGTAATGAAATTAGTGTTGTACAAGCTTTATCTTCCATATAACAAATACTCCCTCAAAACGCTTAGAATTGCCCTTTAAAAAGTGCCCACACTTGGCTGTAAAAGAGATCCAAATCTGATTTTAGCATTTCTAACAAATAAAGAACTCTCTATAAGATTTCTTGGAATATTCTCCCAAATTACTAATCACATTTAAAACCGGAAAAATTACTTTTTTTCTCCAAAATGAACTCTTCCTGTTCCAACTTCCTGTCAACAGCTTTTGCAAAACTTTATTCTGGTAGGCTGGAAAACCTCTATTAGCAAAGTTTTGTTCCTGATGTTACTTATGATTTGTGATCCTATAACCTCCTCCTGGTTAACTTCATCAGATTTTTCTCCCGGAATCTCTCACTACAATTGAAACTGAAGGGTAATTTAAGTTGGCTGAAAGTAATTACATTGGTTAGTCAGAACCATAGCACTAACAAGCCACTTTGTATGGAAAGTCCTTGGCATCATTAATGACCACAAGCCCTCTAGGTCTCTTTGACTCAGGAGAGCTTTGAGTAGCGCAGCACCTCTGTGAACTGTACTGGGACACAGGTGTATTACTCTCTAATTTTGTGACAAAAAAAGTTCCCTTTCCTGAAATCCAGCTTTACTTTTGACTTTGCCAGAAGCACTTGACTGATCTGCCTTTCTCTTTAGCTTATGAAGCTTCCAAGTTGCGTAGCTGGGTGAATGTTTAAAAAACCACACAGTCAAACTATGATGACAAACGCAATACCAGGTTCTTGACATTGAAATATTAAAGTAGTTTTACAGTACATTTGTCGCTTTGTAGCATGCTTTATCACCACACTGCAATCTCTATTTTCAGAACAGCTCATCTCAAACCGTAGCATGAAATAAAGATGATAAAATCTGCTTATGACTGTCTTTGTGAATATTTTACTTTTTCAGTCTTTCCCTTTGCTTCACTGTTGCAACTCTCTCACCTTTCTCTCATTGACTATCAAATTTGTCCACAGGTATATAGAAATACCACTATTGGTAAATATAATGAAAGATGATTGTTAATTCAGCTTGATTACTTGATACTACACAGGAAATCTTGTAACTCATTGAGGTTTTCCTAGATGTCACTGGTGTAGCTTTTGGAAATCCTCCAATGCTGACACTTGCACACTCCTCACATACTATGTATAAATCAATTGTACGCCTTATCTATATAAAAAAATATATTTTGCATTTTGTTATGTCTGCAGTTAGTAATAGATTGATAATAAAAACATTTCTAGAATTCCCATTGGATACCATGATTGCTCATGAAAGCCAGCAATTCCTTGATAACTCTCCTGATCAACAACTGTAATCCCCACAGGATTATTTTCCTCCTTGACTGTAGTCATGATTAGTTCACTCTCTGTTTGGATCCAAGAAGTATGTGTTTGTGCTGGATCCTACTGAACCTTCAAATGTAAAACAGCTCAGGTCAGAAGGCAGGCACTTCCTTCCAGGGTGAACTGCTATAGCAGCCAGTACTGGTAGATGTTTCACCAAGTTCCAGACACCATCTAAGTCTACAGTCCTACCCCCTGTTGCATTGCCATGAGGGATGGTTTTGATGGTTTTCAACCCTTTGGAGGGGCTGGGATTTCCAAGCAGACACCTCTTCGGCAATTTCTTTGCAATCTTTCCTACATCACTAGTCTTTTCCACTCCTTCCCATGTCAAAATAAGTTACCTATGTGGAATCTAAGGTGATGCAAGGTAAAGGTTAACTGTAATTTTGAACATTATCAAAGATACTTTGAACTGCCAAAACATACTTTTATTTTTTAATTTCTATTAAAAAACACTAGCAACAGGAAAATCAACTTGCTATTCACTTGTGCTTTACATTCAACTCCACGCTGATACTTACTCAGCAGTCTATTTTTTCCATGAATAAAGAAACTAATATGAGACACAGAGAGAGAGGTTCCTGCCTGATTCTGCAATGATGTGGAGGAGGGAAAACATTTTTGTTTCAGTGATGATTTTATGCTGGTTTATTTCAAAGCCTAAGTGGGCTTTAGTACCCACAGAAATGATGGCAAAAGGTTTGGGAAAGCATTCCATGTAACTGAAGCCCTTACAAAGAATTCAGGGTGAAGGAAACCTTCATGAAGGTATGAACTACACCAGTAGCTCTTTCACTTTGGAAAGCTCATAATATGCTACCCTATGGATCAGGCCCTATTCTGGATTCAAGAGGGATAGACATACAGGTTAAAAAACTTATGTGCACTTTTACCAGGAGCTATTTTGGCGCTGTATTCTGATAGCTTTTCTGGGTAAAGACTGCAAGAGAGGCTCTATGTTATGAGGGGATTACATAAGGAAAAGTCCACCCCATAGGTGAAAGCTGACGTTTACAAGTAACTAGCAACTCCATCTCACTCAACACAGTAAAACCTGAAGACTAAATGATCTTGAAATAATCTTAAACATTCAGGATTCAGAACTGTCATTTTTCAATTTTCTACTTAAATCTTATATTCCCACCCTATGAAGTGTAATATTAAGACATCTGCCAAGACATAAACCAAAGATCTTCAGGTGTAACATCTCTGTAATCTCTGCTGTATGCTCCCTGCCCCCCGGCAGTTTAGCAGGCAGTGAGTGTGTCATGACTGCACAGCCCAGCTCTGACCCTACACACCTGCCTCATCTCCACTGAGACCACCGAGAAAGAGCTGTAAGAAAGTCTGTAGAGAGATAAGGAAGGTAAAAATCAAGAGAGATGGTATGGCTGAGGCATATTCACAGATTCAAGAGGAAAAATGTCAACATAGAAAAGTATAAAATCCCAATGTGTGTGTGTGGGGGGCGGGGAATAAAACATGAAGGCCAGTCAGACCAGTTAGGACAGGAAGAGTTGGGTAATCATGTTGAGCTGTCAGCACCATCAGTTTCGACTGACCTTGTGGCAGAGAGCAGCTTGGCAGCACTGACTGTCCCAGAGAGCAGTGGAGACCAGCCTCTCCTCTCCTGACTGGTGCCTGTTGGGACAGCAAAGACCCTTCAGGTGCTTTAGGAAGATAAGGATATTAATTTTTACTTGAATAACTCATTACGTACCGTCTATATTTTGTGTGTCAGCCAGTAAATAATCACTTTATAATTTTGTTCCATATATTGTGCTTTACTTTGAACATGTTAGAAGTGGTCTGAGCAAATGAAACCCAAAAGCGGGGCATAACAGTTTGTCTCACCCAGGTTATTGAATTTATTGAAAGCAGGTAAGAGCTGTTTATTTCCTTGCCTACATCTTAAATTTAACAAAAGTTTCTACTCTAAGTTTCACTTTCAGTATAAAATATGTCCTTGTGGAAGCTGTTACAAATGTCAACACTTTAAGGAGCATGAATTTATGGTGGCATTGAATTTTAATGGCACTATAAATGTCTATAGTAATGGTGATATATCTATTGCAATAAATTGCTATGAAGAAATATAAAAATAAATGTAAGATAAAAGATTGTGTATAAAATATGTTTTTACATACTCTTTAATGATTAAAAATCATAGAAAACTAGAAGTTATAAATCACTGAAAACTGCTGTTCTATTTTACATGCTGTTTCACATTTACAACATACAGATATAATTCCTTGATCAGAAATTGCACCAACTTTAACAAGGACAATCTAGATGATTCTTTTGTTGACTTGAAGAAAATCTCATTGACATTAAGGATCACTGAAATACTGATATTAATGACCCTCGTTACTGAAGCCATGCCTGCTATGAAAGGGAAATTTATGGAATTTAGCATCAGTGGTTAGTAATGCTTCCTGCCTGGTCCCTTCCCTCACACAGCTCCCCATTATTCACCACAGCTCATCTCATTTTAGTTGAGGAGAACTGTTCATAGGACAAAGGTATTTTCACATTATGGTAAAAGGGAAACTTGAAAAAAAAAAAAATTCATAGACCTGCAGAAGAATAGACAGTATTTTCTCTGTGTAGGTCAGAAGTAGTGCTTGATATAATGAATGATCAGTCTACACTTCCATTAATTCACTGCCTTAAAAACCTTTATGTTCTTGATTTATTTTCTTAAAAAGGGGGCAGCCAGAAGTTATGAGATTGCTCCTTGACAGTCACTGAAGTTGACATCAATAAAACCTGTCCATCCAGGAATATCAACGGGGGATAGGAAACAAACAACAAAACAAACAAACAAAACAAACAAACAAAACCCCACACACAAATGGAGTTTGTTCAGGAATGAATACTTGCCAGGCAAACAACAGAAATCCCAGTAAACACTCTAGGCTGGGGCAGTGGGGTAGGTAGGGGGAAGTCACAAGAAAATTTTGTTTATTTTATATATATATTACAGTCACTTTAAATGCAAGAATCAGTTTTTCTCTGGATTGCAGTAGTAAGATATCTTAATAACTCACTGAAGTCCCTGAGATATGAAAGCTGACCTGGAAGATTAAGCGATGTTGCTATAATTTACATGAACAGAGATTTGTAATGACTGGATGAATCTGAGTCCATGTATTACATCCATTTTGCACAAGGAGATCTGAGGTAGAAGCAGCTGTAGATAACGGGGTATCAGAATACTTCCAGCAGCACAAATTGTAAACCTGATCCCTGCCTTTCCCTTCATTATGCCTAAAACAAAAGCAGGGACTAACGAGATTAAACTGTCCATGACCTGATTATCGGTGACACTTCTGTTTAACATACATAAGCAAGACCTAAGTGCACAATGAATGGAAGTAGTCTAAATGTTGCCAGCAAAATAAAGAGCTGCAAATGAAAACTCTAGCACCTGACGCAGCATTGTCAGCTGTCACCAGGTGCAGGGTTGCAAAGAACTTGGTAAAGGGTATTCCTGCAGTGCAGCAATCACAGCCAGGAGGATGAAGCAGTAGGAATTTTGGACTAAGGACTGTGCTCACCTCACAGTGTTGTAAAAGCACCTTCTGTGCAAGTGGATTCTGCAGATACCTATGGATGTGGATGGAGAAAGAGCTGCCAGAAAATGGCACTGGAAAAGTATCTGTGAAAGTCTCCCAAGAAGAGATAATCTCTGGAGACTAGTGATGATGTTGAATCTGCAAGAGCTGATAAATTGCCAAATCTGTCCAAGGCCACCAGTATACACTAGCATCAACAACAGGTTGTACAACTTGATGTGTGTCCGTGAGGACAATGGCTGTTATATGCATGCAAAGACTACAAGATTATACGAACACTTTACAGAAGAAAGGAAACTGTGAGTGACGTCGTGAACATGTACTTGCAAGCCACAAGCCTTCCATGTGATGGAGGTTATTTGAAAACTTTCTAAGCCTGAAGTATAATTTTTGTTCTCCAGCATGCTTCTTATGGGAATTACACAGATAATTTTGAGGAATCCCTGGAACTGAATGAATGATAGTATCTTCATGTTATATCTTTAGGATGAGATATTCAGGGCTGATTTAACTTTAGTCTTAAGAAAATTAGGAAAGCACAATGTAACAAATGCAAAGCACTTTTTAAAATTTTGCTTTGGTTGTTTCTACCCCTAAAAACAGTGATCATTGAGACAGAGACCTGCAGTCAACTTATGACAGGTACAGTCTCACAACAAAGATCATTGCTGACCAGTGGGTAAAGGTACCGGTTAAAAAAGCATGAAGGTAATAAAACAGAGGTTCAAAGAAAACATGTAGGAAAGAGCAAGCTTAAACTTTTTAACAAATACTCTCTAGTAAAAACAAGTTGTGGACTTACTGAAAAGTCTGCAGATATTGAGTTCAAATGACTGTTATTTACACTGCATACTCTTCATTCTCGTGTGGGCATCTGGTGCTGCATACTTTCTGCAACCTCATTGCAACAGAAAGAGCTCAGTACATGTAGAACACCACATACTCATTTTCCATGTCAATCATAATCTCCTTGCCTCTTACACTTCTTATTTCTTTTCCATCCCTTTCAGGAAAAGGAAAGCAATCATATCACTTCAAGACTCGTTATACAACTGAGAAATTTGTATTTGGGAAAATTTTTATATTATGTATTTCCTTGTCTTACCCATTCTAATTGATGCTCAGGGCATACTATAAATATTAACATTACACATTTTCTCCGGGGAAACGGCTATGTAGAAAACCTGAAAGAAATATCCACCATTTATCTGCTCCTTTGTTTTTTGCTGCTCACCTCTCAGCAGGCTGGTGTGGCCTCCCTGTTTCCATCAGACACCTCTGAACTCAGCATGGGATGTTATTCATTATATAAGTATTCAGCTTACAGAGTCATTCAATTGCAATATGGTGCAAAACACCTGGGCACATTAGCTTTCTTGGGCTTTTGGGGGTTTTTTTGCCCTTACTTTATTAAATTCTTATCTATGGTTATTATTTAAGCATTTTCTTTGGTTTCCACTGCTTGGGGTCTTTTGTCTTGGAATGACAAAACATTTTCTTGACAGATAGCAAAGTTTTAATTAGTATACTCCTATAAGAAATGATTTTAACCGTTTGTTACATTTTAAAACCAAACATTTCCCTGCACCATTCAGCTTCTTAGTGCATTTTTTTTCATGAACAGGATACAACTTATGTTATTAATAACTTAGATTTAATTTTATCAGTATGAGATACAGACATATTCTTATTACAGGTAAAGAGAAATGGATATCTGGGCATATGGAATGTTTTATTAACACACCGCAGATGGCACACATCACCTTTCACTGCTAAATAGGCATCATTTCCATGCTGAGAGGTGAACTTTTCTCACAAAGTTATCACATGAGTATTTCAAACACAGTAGCTTCTCCTTAAACTAGGTTCTTCCTTCATGCATAAGAATTCCAAACCAAGAGTGCAAGATCTTTGAAAAATCTCTCCCTGTGCTTGAAGAAAGCTCATGCAAATATGAAATATTACATCACAATCATGGCCTTGCTATTATTTCTTTAAAGATGTAGAAAAAGGTGATAATATAGGATTTTCTTATTTCAGTAACCTATTTCATTTTGTTCACACTTTCATCAAATTTTGTTTTCTTGAACACATTAATATTTCCACACACATGCACTTTACATAAAAGACAAGAAGGGTCTAGTCACGCAAGATGAAACACATCCAGGGAGGGAGATGGAAATGGTCATTGTCAGAGAAATGGATAAAGTATAAACTGTTATCCTTACATGCACAAAGTTTTTTTTAATACAACATAAGAACTGGTTGGTTTGTTTTTTTTAAATGCACATTGTCAGTAAAACTTTCTACAAGATACAGCCACTTGGAAATGATTACAAGATCTTCCATTCCATCACAGGAAAACAAACAAACAACCAAAAAAAAAATAAACCAACATGAAAAAGAACACCAAAAAACTAAAGGTGAAAAAGAAAATCTATCCAAAACTACTATTAAGTTTTGCCATAAATAGCAACAGATGGGAACTGTAGCTTTACCCAAAGTAATTGAGATCACAGACAAAAAATATCAGCATCACTGTCAAAAGAGTGAACAGGGAGTTTTTCCTGCAATTCTAAGCCAATAAATTGCTGCCATCTAAGTTTATGCATGGCACAAAGCAGCAGTCAGTTTGGGTAGGACAGTCATTGTAGTGATGCATTTGAACCACCTGCTGCCATTAACCAAGCTGATGCATCTTGATGTAAAGCAATGTGCTAAGGTTCCTGCTAGAGCTTTTAAATAAACTGGTGTTGTAGATCAGCCCCTGTAGACAGCTAAGCACCACCCAGCTCCTCACTCAGTCCCCTGCAGTGGGGTGAGGGAGAATCAGACAGGCAAAACTGAGAATAACTTGTGGCTTGAGATAAAGGACAATTTAATAACTGAAGCAAAAGAGCACACCAAGCAAAGCAACAGAAGGAATTAATTCACTACTTCCCATCTGCAGGCAGGTGTTTTGTCATTTCCAGGAAAGCAGTGCTTTATCACATGTAGCCATTACTTGGGAAGACAGACACCATAACTGCAAACATCCCCCCTTCCTCTCTCTTTCCCCAGCTGCCACTGCTGAGCACAACACCAAATGGCCTGGCAAATCCCTCTGGTGGCTGGCACCAGCCGTCCCAGTGGTGTGTCCTCCCAGCTTCTTGCTGGGAGCCCCAGCCCCTGCCTGGGGGGCAACCCCAGAGGCACCAAAGCCCTTGCGGCTCTATGAGGACCATTCAGCAGTAAATAAAACATCCCTGTATTATCTACACTGCTTTGGTAACAAATCCAAAACCTGTTAGCAGCTATTATGAAGAAAATTAACTCCATCCCAGCCAAAACCATTACAAGTGGATAGTCAAATAATGGGACATGACCTGTGTTACAGAACCAAACTTATCCTACTTTAAAAACTACCCTTAAAAAAAAAGGCATGGGGGCTGGCGGTGGGGGGATGAGTAAGGATTTTAGATAATTTTTGTGGTCAGGATCTCAATTGCTCCATGAAGACAGCCCAAGCATTTTGATAGAATGTTTAAAGATGTGGTCTAGATAGAGCATGCACAGATGACATTTTAACTTTTAATTCGTCTGCATTCAGATGTAATTATATTTTTTACTACTGTTAGCTAACATCATAGTTTGCAAGCCTAAGAACAGGTGTGTAGAAATTTATGTATGCACATCTTTAATTTTTGTCAAAATCTACATATATATATTCTCATTCAGTTGCTAGGAATCTGTCTAACAACTTACATCAAGAGTGCTGGTTTGTTCCCAAGTATTATGAATACATGGTAAAATTATAAACAAAGAAAGTTTAAGATAATTAGTTTTGCCTTTCCTGTGCAACAGCAAAAGACTTTTTTAAAAAAATCAATCTTTAAACAGGATGCAACAAGAGTTACTACCATATTCTCACAGTGGCTGCAATTAAGTGCTTACCAGAAGATTTACTGCAAGATCTAAACAAGGGGGACATATTTGCATGAAGAAAGACCAGAAACTGTCTTTGTTTCAGAGCCTTTACCTGATTCAATTTCTCTCTTAATTTCAAGAGAAACGTTCTGCACATGTCCACATTTGACACATTTTACTTCCCCTGCCACACCGACCTGTGCTTCACAAAGGAAAAAGGTCAAGTCACCGTGCTCTCAGTTTCCTTTAAGAAAAGGAAGGTAGTAGGTTTGCAAGAGCAGTTCTTGGCAGGAATCCCTAAGAAACAAGGATCTTTTTTCCATATGAATAGGCAGGTGTCAATTTAGCTAGACCAATTTCCTGAACCAACTGCTTGTACAAACTAAAGAAAGGGCATTTATCTTGCATTAAGCTTAAAGAAAACTATACAGTTTTCAGTAGGTTAAATCCATAACTGACACTGACTGCTAACCTTCCAGAAAACTGTGGCACTGACACAGGTGTATGTGCATCAGCTTCATCTGTATCTGCTCATTCTATGTGACTGTTTTTCAATTGCTTTATGCTTGAGCATTTATTGAGTCAAAACAGTGGGAGCAAAAAACAAAGCTCTAAGCTGTAAAATCTCAAAAAAACCCAACAAACAAACCCTAAATACAAAATCCCCCACAGCTGGACACACCGTTATAGCTTTGTAAAGTGACAAATCAGTAAGTAACTATGAAAAGTCCACCTACAAAGAGTCCACAAGAAGGATCTAGATTTTCATTTTGGGAAACATTTTCAGGTAAAACACTAAATAAACCATACTTGAAAATGTCTCTTTCATCAGTTATGCTACAGACTCAAAATTGATTATAAAGTGACCCATTTGATGGCAGTTACAATAATTTCTCTGGTACTCACATAGCACAAGAGTTCTTCGGATGCTTGCCCTAAGATCTGCATTTATAGAACACCATCTGGTACTTCACACTGATCAAGTTTCGCTGTTACCAACATACTACAAGGTCTTGTTTCCCTAAATATAGAAGTGTTAAAATTATCCACAGTGTTATTCATCTATTACACTGAACTAAATAGTGCTCACACTGATTTGTGATTTTTGTTATTGTTTTCCTAAAATGTGCTCAACATTATAAAATTTTGCCATTTCAAGAGAGTGTGTGATGATAGCTATACATAGATACTCTTGGACTGCTAGTTTCAGCAGTGTCTGAAATATAAATTCCTAAGCAGCAGAAATAGAAATTCTTAAGTGGCACTTTGAAAATCAAAATTTTGGAGGGCACATGACCAAAGCCACATGACCACAATGAGTGCTATTTGCAGTTTTGTCTCAAACTAGAATGCCCTCTTGGTCAGAAGTCACAGAAACACCAAAAGGTCAAAACAGAGAAGACTTAACTGTACTCCTTTCCACAAGGCACAAAAAGACAGATGAACCATCCTGGATCAAGAGCTCTGGGTTCTGCACCTTCCCTCAGAAAAAGATTGAGAAAAAAATACAGCACAGAACACTATTTCCTAAATTCTTAGTAATACTGCTCAGACACTGTGCCACATACAGCAGCAGTCAGAAAGTGGACTGATACAGGCTGGAGAAGTGAACTATGCTGGTACAGTCATGATATAGCCATCAGCCCGGTGATAGGTCCTGTGTTTAGTTATACCAAGATACAGAAGCAATGCATGAATAGAGAAATAAAGAAACTCAGAGAAACTTCTGACAAGTTGCAAGAGGTATGACTAAAGTGAAAATAGCACAGAAGAAAATGAACAAGTGGTCCACTGTTTAAAGGGAATACCCATACTATCATCCCTCCGAGTCCTGACAGGCTCCAAAAGTATCTAAGGACCGACAAGCCAAGTGCTAATTCCATAAGGAGGCTACAGGAATAGATGCATGAATTATCGCTGAAACACAAACGCACAAGGAAAAAAACAGGAAGTGCTCATGATGAGATCATTTACAAAATGGAAAGTCTTGAGGGAAGAGAGCAGCAGGTGTCAGAATGTGATCCAGAGACTCTCAAAAGAGACAGAGGACAAAATACCACCTTGGCCTTAAAGAGTGCTGTGGCAGGGGCTGCAGTTCCACTATGCTGCAGAGCATGGGCTTCAGTTGTAGGAAAGCCCCTTTGCCGCTTACGACAGGATTAAAGGTCCATAGAGTTAGAGTCAGACTCAGACAGCTCATGGCTTTGTTTTGGATACAGCTGGGGATACATGCCACAAATACGCTTGTCAGCCTATCGGTATTGACATGAAATATGGATTGCTTCATTAAAATAAGTCAGATAATCTTTTCCTATGTGCAAGGCATTCCATATTATTTCCCTTACTAATGCAAAACTTTTCAGAAAGTACTTTGTGTTTGAAAGCAGCTGAACTCAAATGTCTTCCAACAGACAGGTTTCCCAAGTTGTTTTTGTTCTTTTCTCCATGGAGTAATGATCACAATTTGTGAGCTGGCTAAAAATACACCTATGAGGAATTTCAGTGCTTAATAATACAGTGTTGTTATCACCACATACAAAACACCCAGGATTATCTCCAATGGTAAGTCAATGGATTTTAGTTTGATTGGTGATTTAACTACAGCCTCGAAAGAGTTTTTGAAGTTACTCATAGCTGAATTCAGCCTGATGTACTAAAAAATATATCACTACTAAAGTACAATGATTTTTTTCAACATTGATTTTAAAAGGTCAGTTTATGTATTCTCTTTAGGCTAGTAAAGTTCCTTTTTTTCAGCCCTAGAACAAGCTATAGCAACACTGTAAACACTATTCAAATTGTATCTGGTGTTCTACAGATGGGGCTAACATATGACGTATGTTAACATCAGGAAAAGACTGTTTCTTTCAATTAACCTTTGCTGTAAGAACAACCTGAGTAGTCACTCAAGGAGAAACACAAGGGATTCACACTTTTCAAGCATGTAGCAAAGCAAGATTATAGCCTCATATCCTCTGACCTACTAGCTACAAGAATCACCATTATCCACACAGCCCTACACATAATCTACAGGTGTGCTTACTGTGTGAGACAAGGCAGTATCTTTTGAGCAAGGAAGAAAAGGGAAACGTATTACCGATGTTAAGAGAACCACATGCGACCCCATGGGGTACTCAGATGGTGCACCTACATGGTATTTTGCATGAACAAAGTCATTTCACCTATATTTTGAGATGGTTAGAAGCCACACTTATTAAAGTGAAAAATGAGATTAATTACACCTCCATGACTTCCAATAAGCAATCAGTTTTAGCAATATCATAGCTGTCTCCCCACTACCTCAATATTCCTCAAAAATAACTGTAAAGTTTGCTACCTCAATTTTGGGGTTTCCATCTTGGGGAAGGAAAAAAACCAACCACAAGAAGTGAATAATTTAGAAAAGTTCACCCGTCAGAGTAGTGAAAATCATGATCATTTGATATAATAACTAAATACATGACAATGATTTCAATGGCAGTCTTCTCAGTCCTGCTCTGTGCAGTTTTTTTAGTGTTATGACATTTCAAAAAGTCTACTTTTAATTCAGGAAATGTAAAGTAAAAAAACCACAGTCATAGTACTTAGATTCATGAAATAAAGATTAACTGTGAGATCACTGGTTTATTTTAATCAACAGACTATGCTAAATCTGTACACGTCAGCAGAAACTGCAGCCCAACTGTGCCTAATGCTGCATGTTTTATGAGAGATCCCTTTCATAAAACAGATCTCAATCTAAATAGACATGAATAACATGAGACTTCCTGATCTCTCAAACTGTTTTTTTTTTCTTCTGGACAATGGTATTTGGTTCTTACGTACAATGACCTAACAAGTGTTACTGCATTAAAGTGAAGAATGACACAAGCCACAAAACAAGAGTAAGCAGTAGATATACAATAAAAATTCAGTAATCAATGAGGGAATACAGTAATGTGATCTAAAGGAAGAGAAGAAAGGAGAAAAAAAAAGCCCAGTTATTAAAAAAAAAAAAAGTAAAAGGAGAGAGGTATGATTGAAAACACACACTCTGGGATTATTTAATGCACTTCCAGCTGCCTAGATCAGTCAGAAAGTTAGAGACAGGCCCAGTGGGATATATTGAAATATCATTTATCATTTTTTGCAGCATGGAGATCATTCTGGCAGGTCTACAATGCTGTATGCCTACTCACTGCAGAGCAGTACATGGTACAACTGATAACAAAACAGAAAATAAAATGCAATTAAACGTACGTAAGACCTGTGGGTTTTAAGTTACTTCATACCAGCTGACCAGCACTATTGTACACAGGCATCTCCAGTTTTCCCACCACAACACGTACAACAGGGTGGTACACAGCCCTATTCTGACTGGAGTCTGCAAGCCCCCTCAGGTGGGTTTATTTATCATGTGTCTGGGGGCAAACAGCCTGGATGTGAATCAGGGGACACAGCGCTCCTCTCATAATAAGCGTATTTCCAAAAGAACAACCGTCTGATCTCACATATCTGATAAGTTTCTGATAACTGCTGCTTTCAAGGCAGAATACTTCGGTAGGCTTTTATTGAAAGAGTTTCCTTTTTCCCTTAATCAGAGGTTAGTGAATCACTTGATTCTTCAGCAATATGAAGATTTTTGAGGTTTTTTTGTAATCCACATGCTGATGTTCAAATCTGGTTAATTCTGCTAGAAAGCTGAGCCCTAGTGTATAGTCCTTTCCCAAATGAATCTACAAGAACTGATCGTGAGTCCTTCACTGACACTAATGACCTCAAGACCTGACCTACCAGCTGATGGACCATTATATCATGATATCCTTTCCACTTTTCTGGTGATTCCCTGAGTTATACAGTGCTTGCCCTGTGTGATAATGAACTGAAGGAAGAGTGGTTCACTCCTTCCTGTGAAAACAGACGATTTATGAGGTGATGACTCTAAGTTATCCAAAAAAATCCTTCTAGCAATGTGATTGAACTATATAAATCTAAAACCTCAAGACTCAGCATCATAAAGTCAGCTTTGTTTAGAATAGGATCCTTTCAAAATTGCTTGCTAGATGGGACAACACAGTTGCAAAACCATTCTTTAAAGTACCTTTTCAGATTTACAAGGGCACTATCAATCCTTCTTTCCTAATTTTAATTCTTTACACACAAAAAAAACCCAAACCCCCAAACTCCCTCCAAAAAAACCAACTAGAAGATTCTACCAAAATCTATTTGCTGAGCATCCAGTCTTGGATATTATTTACACTATTTGCACTTGTTTGAAAAAAATATTCTTCATGATGAAGCACTTGCAGCAAAGAATATATGATTAGCAAAGTACATAAGTACATGCTTACACACATGTTACCTAGGAAACACTTATGTTTGTAATATAATTTAGTTTGATGTTTACAGTACTTTAATCACGTGCCTAAGCATCTGAAAATAAGCACGATGTTGCTTGGATGTTTAACTGTCATAAAACCCATCAAGCCTGGAATATTTCATTTAAAAGTGTGCACATGTAAAGTTTCTATTTTATTCCATAAATAATGTGTTAGCATTCAATACTAAGCTATACATGACAAACAGCTTCAAAGGCAAGCTACAGATGGTGCCCCTTGACTCGATTACACAAGAGAGAGTTTGAGGTCAATATGCATAAATTTACTGGCACATTTAGGATCCCTCCTACCTGGACTCCAAACTGTTTTGTGCCAGTATCCCTTAATGATTTAAATGATTGTAAAATTGTATACTTAAATACAAAGAAACCAATTTTCAGGTCTGTCTTTAGAGTCAGTGGTGTACTCTTCTCAGTTTGCAGAGTGCTACTATAAAATAATCTACCTGAAGTTATGCATCAACTCATCACCGAGGTTCCTAAAGTTGAAATCCAGTCAGCTACATTTTCTGTTCTTTAAACTTGCAAGTTTGTTTTTAAAATTTACTGTATTAAAAAAAAAAAAAAAAGTTTAAATTTTACTGGGGAAAAATTATAGGCTGAAATTGAATTTTATTTATGTGCCTTTTTCATTCCTGGTTACTATTTAGATAACAATGACCATAAGAAGAATTAAACAGCAATCATCATCTAGTCTAGGTATCAGAACTGGGTTTGATTCATTGCACATTCAACTGTGTTATTGATTTTCTTCTCTCTAGCGGGCAAGTATCTGACAAATCCTAAATTTAAGCATGATAACAAAATAAAACAATGACAACTTCCATTTAACAAACCTATAGATTCTTCTGATTTTTCAGGAAGTACTTTTCCTTTTTCTGAGATAAAGTAAAATTCATATTTGCACAGCTGCTTCTCAACACTATCCCCATCCTTATGCCTGAATCCTGCTGCCAACTGAGCCTTTGAAAAAGCCGTCTCAGACACTGCCCAGACACAACAGTGCTCACAGCCAAGTTCCCTGGGCAGCCTACACTTTGGTGGGCCCTAAAGGGTTTGATTGTACCCAGTAAGTGCCAACAGAACAAGATAATCCAGCACAGATATTGACCATTGCTATACTTACTCCAGCTACTCCACTTCTTTTTCCAGAGAAGGATTTTCAGGGTATCATAAAATCAAAAATGTGAAAGGAACGTGGTAATGCACAGAAACAAAAAAGTAAAGAGTAAAGTGGAATAAAAAAAAAGGAAGTAGGAAGGCAAGACTGAAACCAATGAATCCTTCTACAAATGTCCTCCTCTTGAGTAAGAATGCAATCAATACTATGGCAAGACCATATCCTTGCCTGCTATATTACCAAGAAAAAAGCACTAAGGAGCAACCCATTCCCAATACTGCAGTTTCCTTCATTCTTTAATTTGCTTTCCCTACTTTGAAAGATAATACCCAGGACAAGGCTAAAGGATAGATTTGGCCTAAAAGCCATGAGAAAACTGGGGAGAACAGACAGTGCACACCTGCGAGAAAACAAAGCGTTTGTTTTTTACAAGCGATAGCAACCAGAACATTAAAAAATTGTTTCATTCCAAGTAACACAATTTCAGTCAGGAATGACGTACTTAATGCATTTCAAAATGCCATTCAGATCATTACCATTCAGATTGATTTACAATAATTGAAATCACTGTTGTGTATCTGATCATTGTATATGTCTGCATGTGTATAAAACCCTACTTTTTTTTTTTTTTTTTTGTCAGGGCTTCAGCTTTTCACTGAAATAATTATACTATACTGATACTTCATGTAATTCCCCTCCAGGTATAAGCTGAAGAGATAACGTTATTACTTTGGAATAACACTTAGAACTGTACACTCAGGAGGGAAGAGCTGCTTCACCATGATGAAATAGATAAATTGGCACTACTGAGTGTGCAATCAAGAGATACGATACTAAATCTGCATCTATTACCATAGCATCAAAATCCTGTGATATCATCATCATTGTAGCAGCCCTCTGATGTAACTGTATTCCTAGATTATAGATAGAAGACCAAAATTGAAACTCAAAAGGAAAAAACTGCAATAGGATTTAAGAACCTGGAATAAGACTTAAATGGAATTTACATACTTAAGTCTCAGGATGCAAGCTTAAAATCCCTACCCAAAGGGGGGAGGGGTGAAAGAAAAAAAAAAAAAAAAAAGAAAAAAAAAAACCACCAACAAAACCCGACGATAAGTACAAACAAAAAAATCCCAATAACTAATCAATTAAATAATGAAAAATACCCTTTTAATACCTAAATTTTCGCTGGTTTTGCTGTAAGGTTCTCTAGGCCTGGAGAACAGTTGTGTGTTGGGTCTGATTTTGTTTCTTGATGCTGAAGAGATGTGCTCTATCCCAAACCTAACTCCTGTTTTGATCCACAATCTAGGTTTCCTATACATGTCACTGCTTTCTCTCACAAGAATGTTCATAGGGATTTTCTAGCTCACCATGACCCAACCCCAACAACTGTGATACCTGTTCCCAGTTTGAGCCCCTCAGCTATATCCCACCACTTTAATGTGCCAGCCCTTTAAACTACTGGGAACCCAATCAAGACACAAGGTGTACAAAAGTGTTGTGCTGCTCTTGGCTGGGAGGGAGCTAATTTTCTTCACAGGGGCTGGTACGGGGCTGTGGTTTGGATTTGTGCTGAAAACTGTTGCTATCACAGGGATGCTTTCGTTATTGCTGAGCAGGGCTTACACACGGCCAAAGGCTCTTCTGCTCCTCACCCCGCCCCACCCCACCCCACCCACCAGCAGCATGGGGGGCACAAGAAGTTGGGAGGGGGCACAGCCAACCCCCACTGGCCAAAGGGATGCTCCATACCATATGGCGTCATGCTTAGCATATGCAGCTGGGGGAAGAAGGAGGAAGGGGGGATGTTTGCAGTGATGGCGGTTCCCTTCCCAAGTCACCCTTACGTGCGATGGAGCCTGGCTTTCCCGGGGATGGCTGAACCCCTGCCTGCTGTGGGGAGTGGGGAATGAACCCCTGTTTTGCTTTGCTTATGCGCGCGGCCTTTGCTTTCCCTACCAACTAAAGCTTCTTTATCTCAGCACACGAGTTCGCTCACTTTCACCCTTCTGATCCTCTCCCCCATCCCACTGGGGCGGGAGCAAGCAAGCAGCTGCGTGGGGCTTAGATGCCACGTGGGGTTAAACTACAAGAAGTGTCAAAACACATTTCAATCTTCATGATAACAGCTCTTGCTCCAAAGACTGTTTATGTATTTGACCCACTGGGTATAAAATCCACACACAGACTGGAACAGGGACTGCAGCTCCAGCCCTCCCCTCTGCAAACTGCAAACCTACCAGTGTCTCTCATCTGCTGCCCTCCTGCCTGTCCTAGCCCAACTGGGTCTCTTCTCTATAACCCAAAGGTGCTCCTGTGGCCTTCCCTATCACCCCCTTACACCCATACATGCAGCTCCCAGCAAAAACAGAAACACTGAGCCTCCTCATGAACATCCTCAAAAACATTACTAAATTACTGAATAAAATTTGATCTCTCTGTAAGTGTCCCACTTCAAATGAGAGGCTTCAGTTTTGATGCCCGTCTCCAGGACAGAATGTAATCATCACGGCTTTTGAAAAGAAGAGTATGCTTCCTGGTACCTAGGTATTAACAAAAGTTGGACAAAAAAGGGCTGTGATTTCCCATAAACTGCCGGGCCCCATCTCTCAGATGAGACCACTAACTTCTGTAGATAGGAATCGAATACCAGGTACTTTATAAGAAAGCAGACATAGGGCTTGAGTCTCTCCTTCAGGCAGCAGGTGCATAAAAGACCTTCACTGCAATGACTAAGTTTTGTTGCTCCAGCAACCTTTTTGAGGATTTGAGTCTACATGACCTTGCCCGGGTCACAAAACACTTTCCTTCACAGCAAGAAGTAAAGGCTGACACCATAGTAACCCAAATTTCTGCCTGAAACCATGGTAACAGGATCATCTTGCTTCAGGCATGCTGCCTTAGGTATTGAGCACAATTTCAAAATATTCAAATTGAAATAAAACACTTTCAAGCAAATCAATTTTCTGACACTGGCTCCTTCAAATTATTACAGCATAGATTTTCAAGATGCCCTGTAGCTCCTCTTTAAGGGTAAATGCTTTAAAATGGCTGTCCATTTATCTTGATACACCAAAAAACAATGGGTAGTTAAGAAATTCTGTCCAAAAATTCCCTTGAAAAAGTGGTACAGAAAGACACAAGGGTTTCCGTCTGTTCACCTGTGGGTGTTCTTAAAAGCCTTTTCTGTGAGCTTCTCCTTTAATACAGAAAAATGCTACAGAAAGCACTACTAGTTGAACAGTCTAACCAAAATGAAGAAAAAATAGGAAGAAAAAGCCTTTTTGCACTGACCAGCTCCTTTCATTTTCATCAATATTAAGGTTATTTGTAGCACAAATAAGTGCAAGACTGCTGCTTTCAGTTTCATTAATCTTAAGGTTATTTGTAGAAATAACAAGTCCAAGATTTTCTGACAAAAAAGTGATTTTCATGTGGTGTTTTTCCTCTAAGCAATCAGTAATGCAATAAACAAAAGAAAATATAACCTTCTCTTCAAGCTTTTCTGCAGGCTATATCTGAATTTATGACTGATATGCCTACATTTTGTCTGTCATGAATAAAATAATGTGGGGATCACAGTATGCTGTGTCTCGTGGACAACCACAGAATCCTAACAGCACCATACAGAGGTTTCCTAATTGAAAATGTATCCTAAATGAGGTTTCCTAATCAAAAGATTCTGCGTAGTGAGATGTGTACACACCAGTTAGGAAGCAAATGGGACAGAAGGAACAATACTGGTCAGAACTCAGCTGATAACTAATTTTTTATAATCCAGTGACCTCTCATTTGAATGCAGACATCATTTATATGAATTTAAGCAGTTCATTAATTACAATGGAAGAAACTGGTTTACACAGCAGTATTTTCTATACCAAATACAGTGAGAGTTCTCAATAACTTAATGCCAGATTTTTTTATAAAGTATTTAACTGCCCAGCTCCAACAGAATTATTACAGATCAGACTGCCAGGAGGGGCTGTCTTCCTCACAATAGTTGGTATATGGTTTTAAGCAAGAGAGTTTCTTTTAGAAAGCAAGTTTTAAAAATATCTAGTGTAACTGTCAATATTTCATTATCCACATAAATGTCAAATCCTTTTGTGAATATTACTATTTTATTGGCATTAGTATTCTGACAAGCTGTAACACATGTTAATTATGCACTGCATAGTATTTCCTTAATTAATTATGGCCTTTCTTCTTGATGAATGTCCTTGGCTTCTTATATTGTTAGAAAGGGTAAACAGCAGCACACTATTTCACTTTACACTGTTCATTTTAAAAGTACATCTTCCATTCTGTCTCTTATCTCTTTTTTATACTAAGTAGCTCTAATGCACACTGCCTATATGCAGACTTAATCAAATGCACAAAAGATTCATCTCCAAAAAAACAATTTGTGTGAAGGAATACCCATTATGTAGAAGTGGAAAGAGAACTTCAAATTCAAGTCCTTTTTTGAGTATGGAAGTACAATTTGCCTGTGCAGTTCATCAATGGCTAAAACACCTGAAAAGCAAGACTATCTAAGGCTATTATTTGGGGATTTGGTGAGAATACATTCTGCTCAGGAATAAGTAAAAGAAAGAAAAGCTAATTTATTTTTTTTTTAAACCCTATTTCCTGTTTGTCTGAAACACACACCAAATCGCCAGCCAGGCATTCAGTGATACTCAGAAAGAATATTGGACTGAAGCCAACAGTAATATTAATATTACTACCTGATTAAGAACAGCTAGAAAATATTAATTCAGTAAGGTACTGGAAAACTTATTCCCCTCACAGACTTCTTCAGTTCTATGCAAAAATGTAAAATGAGAAAGAGCATCTTCAACTGCACAGTCCATGCCAGTAAGCTGGGATAAGCCTGGATTGTGCCCATTGGAGATGTGTACACACACAGTTTTAACGTGTATATCTACATGCACTAAAACCAAATAAAATATACTTTGACTGTGACCTAGCTCTTCAGCAGTACGTCTCCAACCGCAGTGGAATCTGCAGCAAAGCGCTACCCGCAAAGGCCTATGCAGTGTGGCTGTTCTTAATGGACCTACCAGCACAGCTTGAGTTGACACCAGGGGATTACCAGGACTGTCCTCCTGACCGTGTGCTACACACCAGCCCGCGCCACCGATGGCACGTCCCGGGAAGCTCAGCACATTAGCTAATTTGGGACACTTTCTGCTGGTGTCAGGATGTTTAAATAGTGTATGAATACATTGTATATGTATAAACATATCTATTAGTAGCTAAAAACCTTCCCTCCCTCCAGATAGAATGACATTATACCCATTTGAGCTCTTTTTATATCACATTTATTTGCAGGTAAACATGAAACAAACCTAATGATTCTCTGACAAACAAGGTGTTTCAACCAACAATGAAAAGATATTGCAATCCGACAGGTTAGCTCTTTTGCTCAAGTTCTGAAGCTGCTATTATGGTTGGGAAAACATTTATGCAAACTGCTCAGAAATTCGCCTTGGTCTACTGCCCATCCAATATCTTATTACTCTGATGGAGTCTCATTTCAATGTAATCATATTCCCAGTAAAAATTGGATAGTGCAGGAATGGGAGATTTTGACACAAGTTATTCAGTTCAAAATATATGAAACACTATTAAACTTGGCCATAAGGATTTTCAGGAGAGAGAAGGGAATATTTACTTGACTACATTTAAAATACATTTTATGTGAAGTTTTGATTTTATAGCAAATATCTCTGCTGATCCCTTTGTTGCTTCCATCTGTAGTAAACATGATCTGGTGGAAACATAAGGCTTATTTCAAATCCTAAAAAGTAATTAAAGCTGAGACAGTCCAGGAAAAAAAGAAAAAAGGAAAAAAAAAAAAGATCACCAATGGTTTCTCTGTGCCTAAGGGAAGTTTTAATTAAAAGTCACAGGAGAATAATCTGCAAGAAACAAAAATGAGATGGCTGCTGCTAATTTGCCTGGGTCTCAAGCAGATAAACAGTAAATAAGCAACAACTAAAGTTGCTGTGATTGTGCTCATTTTAACACTTACTGGGAAATGTGTTCCCTTGTCGTCTTCCTCCCGAGTGCTCCTCGGCAAGGCAAAGCCTTTGCTTTCCCAGCCATGGGGCTGCCAAGTCCACCACAAAAAGTTTTCCTCTTCTGTAGCATGGGCTGAGCAGTGGGTCCAATGTCATGCATTTTCACCAGTGTGCCGGTTCCTCTGGCATGAGGAAGGATTCCAGCTCATCATCCACAGACATCCGTAAAAAAAGCCCTGGAGCAAGCTGGGGAAAGAAATCCCCTTTCCTCAGGCTAAACCGCCTGCTGAGGCCCTGCTCTAGCTATTGAACACAGTCCTGGGCTCTCAAATTGCCCTGCAGAAAAATGGCATAGAACAGCCTTCCTCTGATCTTTTTTTCAGAGCAAAAGGGGGAGGTTTCTCCCTCTTTGCTGTCTCCAAGTTCTCTAATTCCCTTCATCAGTCAACTGCAATTTGCAGCTCTGTGGCTCCACCAAGTCCCCCACAAGAGATGACAAAATTTCATCTGTTGATGAAATCAACAGGGTAAGGACAGCCTTTACCCTGTCCATGCTCTGTTCTAAACTCTAAGCTTACAATGGTAACACAGAATACAGGTTTAACAGTGTATATCCATCTGCCCACCACAGATGTCAACCTCAGGAACTACGGGAATAACTGTTATCCTTTCTGCTCCTGGTTTGCAAAAGCCCGGCTAAATGTCAGATCAAGAAAGTTGGGATCTAGTCTTCATTTTAGGAAGAAGGAAATACGGTGTACTGTGTACATACGGAATTACCAAAGCTACATTCATTTGCTAACTGGATGAATAGCTGCCATATATTCCATTTCTTTCCTCCAAATGGCAAGTTGCATCATAGGTGAAAAGTAGCCATTTATATCTGCTCAGAGCTCTTACCCCAGCTTCCTCCTGACTGACATCACAGATAAAATCTAGTAAGACAACTCCTTTTTCAAATTAATCTTTAATACTCTTCCCTGCATTCGTGACAAAGAAAATCACATCTATTTTGGGTTTTCTTCTTGTTATAGAAGTAAAAATCTCTACTCCCATTTATCTACCTACATCCACACTAATTTTGAATTTTAACAGGAGGGCAACTCCACTTGCTGGAAATTCAGACATTTCCAGATAAAATGAGCAGAAAATCAGTTCTTCCTACAGTGCACGTTGAATTGTGCTATTATCCTACACACAGCAGGTGCCAATTTTTACAAAATCATGAAGTGTCACAATTATAAGCAGAATTACTTGTTAAAGTTTAAGAAGCAAATAAATAGCAACCAGCAACGTTGATTATCCAACAACGGTAGAAAAAAAGGAAAGGTATCTGGGTCTGATGAGACCAGTATATTTTGTTCTAAAGGGCAAGATGTATTTCTTAAAAATGTAATGGTTGCTTTAGAATATTTTTAGATACTATTATTTTAAGTGTTTCTTAAGTTACCCATACAAGCATTTTTCCTCAGAAACATTTACAGATAATATCATTAACAATTTTGGCATTAAAACCGGAGATGCTACATCCACTTACACTGCTTGGTAGTTATGTTTAGAGGAACCTGAAAGTAAGGTGGAGAGGCAGCGTCTGAAAAGTGGTACTGCCATACCTTTCTATCCGCTAGCTATTGTTCTTGCCTTCCAGCCATAAGACACCTTTCACATGGAAAGCCCTGATCCCAGAACTGTCTGTGTGGTGCAAAACTGATACAGCGTTTTGAAAACACTGAGAATAAGGCAGGTGCAGCTGAGGTAAGAGCCTTGCTGCTGCTTCTTGTCTACTGTAACCACTGTCCATCTCATGAAACAAGTTTCCTGAAGATGGTCAGAACCGTAAACGATTTGTCTTTTATAGCAACATTAGTAAATTGTGTCACAAGTATTGTTATTCCTTCAACACCCACAAGAAATGAATCAACACAAGACAGATGTAATAACAATAGAATTATCCTGCCAAGTGCCTGCCCTACAACAGTTGCCATAAGCCTCCTCCTCTGCCCTGCTCTCATTGGATCCTCCAGCTCTAAAGGGACACCTCAGCCCGGCAATAAAGTCTCTGCTCCTGTGCAAACACTGCTTACTCATATATATATCATATATGAGTATGAAATATATGAAATCTCATATATATATCTTAGGTATGTGATCATATGCAAGCACATTAATATTGCCACTGAAGTCTCCAAGAACGTTCTAATACCTAAGTTATGACAGTACCTTCCTCCTTAAACCCACTGCCTTTACCAGTAGGCACCTCCTATAACCCACTCCAATGGACCTCCATTTTACCACTTGTTTTGGTCATCCCTACTGTGCCCACTGGAAAGGTAGAAAGCCCTTCTCCATACATTCCAGTCTCAACTGACTTCTGTCCAGAACAGACTGTTTTGGTGAGATCAGGCCCCTCTCCTTCTGTCATTTTAATTTTATGAGATTCTAGTTTCTACCTGAAAATTTTATTAGCCTCAAATTCCATTGCCGTTTTATGTCACTGTTTTATTCTCTTTGTATTATTTATAGGTGGTGTTAATGCAGTCTATGTTCCTACTTCTGAAAAAAATGCATTTCCCCAGCATTAACTAAAAAAAATCAGGTGCTAAGAGATGACATTCTTGCAAAAATTATACTGACTATAACACTCTGAAACTCTTCCTGATCCACTACATGCCTTGCAAAGCCACTGTATATGCTGGAAACTGTAAATATAATACTTGGACAATTACCAGGGCTAAGTGATGTAAAGGTCATTTTGACACAATTTATCACCATCAGTTTAATGCAGGAGGTGGCACAATGTTGCAGACCAAAGTCTTATGTATGAAATGACATATGACTCAATGACGTTTTTCCTCCTACAGAGGAAACGCAGGATCTGTATAAGCACCTCAGATGGTGAAACAGGCAAAAAAGAGTACAAATTCTTTATAGGTTTTTAACCATCCCCTCTGAAAGTAAACAGTATGATATTTACAGGAATAGATTTCAAGCTAAATTGAAACCAAATACAAGATGCAGAAATACCAAAAAAAAATGTCATATTGGAGCAGATCAGCAGTTTACTCTCCTGTTTCTGCTACTGGCTGTCAGTTGTTTTCGGGAACTGCCTTTTGGATACACATCCCTTAAGTGCTTAATTGCAGACTTGCCATGCCCACTCAGGAAGTCATCTTCCTAACTCTGTAAGAAGGAATCCTCCACTACACTGTAAAAGAACTCAAAAGGACAAACACCATCCTGAAAGAGCTCAGGTTTAAAACAGTTCTTAAAATAATAGTTTAGCTCATTTTTGTGCAGTCAGGTTTGGAAAATACTGCAAGATTCAAGAACAGGAGACACTATGTAAATATAGTATTCATGTCAACTTTTTAAAAGGCTGACCACACATTTAAGTCTAAAGCTACATTTCCCAGTATGGGTGCAGCTGTAAACAAGTGTTACCAGTTCCCTTGACCAAGAAATGGTTACCTGACGTTGGATAAGGAACACCCACCCATCACAAAACTGAACTGCTTAGCTATATACTAATTCAATAAAACACAACTTCATCTTCCTATATGCACTGCAAGCTAAGCAATACATGGTCCATAGAGTACACCCAATAATTTACTTTCAGTTGCCTGCCGCTGTTTAACACTTTGAGATAAATAATTGTGGTGGGTTGGCCCCAGCTGGCAGCCAAGCACCCACCAGCTGTTCAGCCAGTCCCCCGGCCGGCCCCCACCACACAGGGCAGCAAACAGGAGGAATGAGAGCAAGAAAACTCATGGGCTGAAATAAAGACAGGGAAATCACTCACCAGTTGAGGTTGCAGGCAAAACACACTCACCTTGCAGAATTTGACTTAATTTATTGCCAATTAACATAAATTATCTCTCCCCCCTCTTATCACCACAGGTGACGCTCAGTCCCAAATGTATAGTTTCATCTCTCAGGTATACATCTGCCATTATTACATGGTGTATATTTTCCCTGGAAAAGCAAAGATGACTGAGCTTTCCACTGTTCCATGGTAATATCAATTTTTGTGTGTGACTTTGGGGTTTTTTTGTTCATCCACTTGCAGTCTGACAGGAATGAGAGAGGCAAATATCTTCAAGCAAAGCAATTTTAAAAATAAAGCAGCAGATTACTCCTATCTTTATAGACTGTAACGAATACACAAAGGAAGAGAGAATCTGACAGAAATAGAGAACACATTCCTGAAAACTGGAAACACAGCAGAGAAAGAAGGCTTCTGGTCTACAAGAGCTGATACCTTAATTAGGCAATTATAACTATTAAACATTGACAAAGCTCCAGGCCTAGATGAATTACAACCAAGAAATCTGTAGAAGAGTGGTAAGGGGAAAAGGAAAGCCCACGGCAGGATTTGTGATAACTTAGTAAGGAAGGGAGTATAAGAGAACTGCAGTGGCAGTTAATATCATTCTTTTTATTTTAAAAGGTTCTGAGACCCTAGAAAGCCCAAGCTTCTTATCCTGGACTCAGTTATGCAGGAGACAAAAAATTATTAAACCACACTTAGAAATGCATGACTTGCAAGACCATGACAGCAGGCTGAATACGTACAAAAAGGAGGTCATGACAGACAAATTTACTCAAATTCTTTTATTATGTTACCTACCTGGAGACAACAGCAATGTAATAGACAATTTATCTGGAATTCAGAAAAGTGTTTCATACCACATCACAAAGCAGATTGATTTGAAAAGGTGGCGTGTTTTTGAGAAGAGCTGACAAAATAAATTCAAATAGATTCAAAGACACATATCAGAAAGAAACAGGCCAGCTGTTGAGTGTGAGAAGAGAACTGGAGCTGCTGGGAACATTATAACTGACAAGTTTAGATTATTTTCTAGAGCTGTGACCTTGGAAATGTTATGTTCAAAATTACTACGTTTGCTAATGGCACACTATTTCTAAAGGCAACAAAGAGGAGAAAGAGAAAACAATTTCAGAATGACGTGGATAATTTAGGTTACAGTCTTATTCATGGCTGACATAGTCCACTCTAAAATACAGTGAGAGCAGCCACCTAAACTAATTCCATAATACTGGAAAGTGACCACAAAGAATAAATATAAGTAGGAAACCCAAGAAAGTATTGTGCTTAACACAAAAAAAAAAAAATCATCTTCTAACTGATTACAGAAAAAAAGCAAACAAGTTGTGGGTTTTTTACCATCAAAAGCATACAGAAAAGAAGTGGAAATTATTCTAGAAATGTACAGTGGGGTGTCATTTGAGAGGATCATATCCACGTTGAGAAATGACCAAGAAAGTTATTGAGCTGTTTCCCTGTACCAATACTGGCTGATAAACCTGTAAAAATAAAATACAACTTAGATTAAATGCTCAAGAGTTATGTGCTTTCTGGACATCAAGGATTTGTGAATTCTGTCCAGAAATCCGCCAACCTTTGTACTTGAAATTATACACACTAATACTTCAACTTCCATACTTTGGATGAAAATTACGATTATTAAATTACATGCTGCTGAATTCTAAGTTTTTTAAAAGGTCTCATATTTGGTTTGATTCTATACTGAGCCACAATTCTGGGGAGAAAATTTTAGGTTTGCCCAATTTATACAGGTATGAGATGAGAGATAAGCGAGACAAAATAATAGATTCAAGTCTTTAGCACCGTAGCTTAGAGGAAGATAATTTCTTAGGATTACTGAAGAGAAAGCAAAAAATTGATGTAAAAAACTGTGACTGGAACTAATACAGAAAAAATAAAAACTATGGCAGCTTTTCTGTTGTAGTATAACATGCCGAGAACCCATCCTTTAAATAAATCCAGCATGAGAACAAATGAGTGAATTTAGTGAATTTAAGATGAAGCTGAGTTTGTGGCTGGAGGAGGAGGAATGATGGTTTTGGGAATAAAAAAAATTGGTATATAAACCAAACTGCCTCTGTGGCGGAAAAGGCATGCTTTGATGAATCTATAGTATTTTCTTGTCCTATAGAGATATTACTATATGTTTCTGATTTTCACATGGCAAGACAATAGGATTTCCTGCCAAAGTACCACAGAAAACAGCCAGCGAGCTCATTTGACCGGCTGGAGGCACAGCCTCTGACTGTGAAGTGAGGAATTCATTAACTGCTAGTAAAAGACTTCCATCCAAAAACATTTTAGGGGAGATTTTGGATTACTGGATTTGCAACTTTGCACATATAATTATAACTTTCATGTTAATGAAATCCTTGTGCCATTCAACTGATTCATTCAATAATTGCCATGTATTAGAGTGGACAATCAGAAGAGAAAGCTTAACCTCCAGCAGACACCATTAACATCCAAGTGGCAGCTTTTTGCTTTTATGTGAATATTCAGGTTGTGTATGTATGTGAGTCTGCTGATTTTACTGTTTATTATGTCCTTACCTTCACTAGTAAAGCTTACAGTGATAATTTTGGCAGAGCTGTTGCCTAATGACTTTCAAATATAATTAAAAACATATTTTGATATAAACTGTATTGCCAAAGTCAAACATATACCAGCTAAGTGAAATTAACCTTCAAGTGATACTTGAATAACAGTAAACCACAAGGGTATGTAAGAGATTAGATATACTGTAGTTTAATTATGTTACAATAATTCACCTCATTAATCTCCTAGGAAACAATAACCACAACAGTTAAATACTGTAATTAACAAACCTATTTCAAACTTAATTTTAATTTTATACGACTTTGCAATATTATCCAGCGCAATTATATAAAAGACAAACAAAAGATAGAAGCAAATATCAAGTTCTCTGGAGAAGACATTAAAAATATCCTCACCTCTGCAACCTGTAATGGGAAAGAAACAAGGCCAGTGCTACTCTGACTTATTTCTGTCCCAATCTATGCAGCAGTGGTTCCACTTCACCTGCAGATAATCTCAGGATCTATCAACTCACAGCTTCTGCTAGGTCACAAGCACTCTGTGGACGTTTCTGCTTCTCTCTGCTACCAACATTCCTAATTCAAATAACACTTCCCTGTGAGAACTACCAGTTTGGGTAACACACTGTAGCTTAACAATGGGGATTTAATGTGCATTTGGGGTTTTTGCCGTTATGTTGGACTACAATACTTTTTTTAAAAATTACATGCAGAAATAAATCTGTCTCTGTCACTTGCCAGAAGCCTTAAATCCTTCAATGCTTCTTCAGCTGCTCATAGTGTTAGAATTGCTATTGTAGGCACGGAGAGAAGCAAACGGCGAACTTCATGGGTCACAGGATTCCACCATATACACAGAGAACGTTCCTCCACACCTGCAGTGCCGCTGCCTTGGGGCAGTATGGGGAAGCTGACATTTTGCATCAGGAATGCTGTGCCCCAGAAGACAGGTAAAATTCACAAGAAAATTCTTTGGTAAAAACATCCCTACACCATGCACACCTGAGGATTATTGCCTTACATAGGGCTCTGAGGGCGTGGTCAGGAATCACAAATATAATGGTACATAGAAAAGGAAACTGATACAAACGAGGCACCTCAAATTAGCAAGGTGAGCCTGGCACCTTAACCGTTATAACTCAGATGGTACCAATATCACAGAAACAAGTTCAGTACAGAGTTACAGGAAAACAGCTCTTGGCTATATCAGACAACACTGAAATATCAGTTTCTTGGGGATCTTCTGTCTGTTTACAAGGTAAATAGAGTTAGCCTTTGTATTTAATGAGCTCACAGTCAAAGTTCATAACAACTGCAGGTATTTTCTATGTGGATTAAGACAGGTATCGCTTAGTTTACAGCTGTAGATCGAACCCCCATTTTTAATAAACTTTGGTATAGATTATATTCCTCATTCAATTACAGTGCCAACTAAGAGATAGTTTGTCTTGATTACTTTGATCTTAGCTTTTTAGCAGGTGTCATCGTTATTCCACAAAACTTCTGTGAAATTACATTCTGATTACGTATCTTCTGTCTTTTGACCTTTTTTTCTTTACAGCTCTCCAAGGAGAACATGAAATATCTTTATAAAATCAGTGAGTGATAAGAATTTCATGTTCTCATAGAACAAAAAAATAACAGCATTAAGAAAGCCATGTGCAAAAATATAAATGTTGCGGGCAGAATAAAACTCATTCATTTATAACATTTTTCCATTAAAACAATGTAATGACTACTGAAGTTCAAATGATGTATGAGTGTCTCCTTGAAGAAGCTATTCTGTACATCTGATAAACCATAAATACTATAGAATGTACCTCAGACAGAACAAGCACATCTTTGCGTGATCCTGGAAAATATACAGTGTACGTGAGGGTGAGTAATGAAGGTGTACAAATGTAATATATCTAGCTGCCCGGTGGACACCCACAATTTGTAATTTAATTATCCACATGTTATGGTGTATTCATAATTGTATTAGACTTTGGATAAGGCAATACTGGTTATATTAAGCTTAAAAAATAGCCCACCTTTTCAGGTTTATGATAATTTATAAAGGAAAGTATAGTTATAAACAAGGTGAATTAAAGCATTAGAGCTGCACCAAAAAAGACAGTATATTGCAGACACATTCTTGAATCCACAACATATAGCGACATTTTTATCATTGTCATCTTGTATATATTCGATTTACACAAGAAAAACCCTAGTATTATCATTCTGCATTACTGCCAAGATATTCTTATTAATTTTTCTCTGTAAGATATTCTTAAGAATATCAAGACTTTCAGAGTGAAAAAGAATTGGTCAGTCTTGAACCACTACTTGACATCTAGAGGCACAGGCATTATACCTACAGAACCAGATCCTGGCAAAATTTGATTATATCAGAAACTCTATTTTACATAAAATAGTTTAAAAATCACTGAACTAGATAGAGAAGGTTAACTTCATATTTTGATGGCTTATACACTCACCTGGAATAAAGCACAATGATTTTCCACCTTTTTTTTTATTTATTTTTTTCAGCGAACATCTCATTATTTAAAAGAAAAATGAAGCATTTGCTTCTAAAAGACTGAGAGAGATCATAGTATAACAATCCAGGCTACTGCAAGTTTTTGGAAGTAACAAACCTTAGTTCAAATCTCTAAATTAAGCAGATGTTTAAACATGATCCTCCTTTTCATATAAAGTTAAACAATATTAGCAACAGAGACTGAAGGAAACGGTTCCTTCATGCTGCATCTGATCATTTTGTGAGCAGGACATCTTTCTGTGCACTGACAGACATGCTAGCCCTCTTGTGCATGAAAGTATTGGGCCCCTTGCACATCCCCACATTTCACAGCAGAGACTTCCCTCAAAAGGAACAGCAGCAATAGTAGCTTTGAGGATCTAGACCTTTATTTTCTCTGCTTTGCTCACAGGTACATTTGCTCTTGTCATGGGAGGGAAAAGAATGCTATTAAATAGAATTCCTCATTTGAGTAAAAATTCTTTCTTTCAGACTTTTTGAGTTGTAAAAATTATGAAGAAAACATTATTTCAGTTTGATTTTAACCATTATTTTTTTTTCCATTTTCAGCATTAACACAGAGCAAAATGAAGGAAAAAAAACAACAGGAGAAAAACATTTGTTCATGTAACAAAGTTCATGGTGTTCTGAGCGTGTATTGATGTGGGTGGAAAAAGGGGAGATGCAAAGGGCACTGAGGGCATGCTTTCATCTTTTCAGTGGTTCCTGGATTATTAATTTACCCTGAGGATCAAGGTTATAAACTGAAAGAGGAGGAAAAGGAGAGACCTGAAGGATAGCAGGAAATTGGCCTCCTTCACAAAAATTCAAGCAAGGAACTGCTCTCTGATTTTGTCAGTAGAGGAGGGCTCTCCAACCTTCTTGGCTTGCACAATCCCCTTTCTGCTTGAGAATCATGTCCTCACCAACCCCCTTGCTCACAGGTCTGAAGTCTCTGCGACAAGAGTTGGGCAGTGATGTATGATGGGCTGGGTTACTCTCAGTATGCTTTTAGCAGACATTGATAGCAAAGACTCTGAAAGCAAAGAGGTCTCAACTGAATTCCCTCAGCAGTGGAGTGAATTAGGTGACTGGGAAAGCCAGCATGTGTTTACCAAAGACAACTCATGTCAGACTAACCTGATCACCTTCTACAACAAAACATTTTCTGTTGACACAGGGGGAGCAGTAGATATTGTCTACCTGGTATTCAGCAAAGCATTTGAGTTTCCCACAGCCTTCTCCTGGACAAACTGGCGAGCTATGGTCTGTGAGATGGGGAGGAAATTGGCTCACAGGGCACATTCAGAGGGTGGTAATCAATGGTTTTTATTCAGGCTTGCAGCCTGTCACAATTTGAGTCCTCCAGGGACCAATACTGGGCCCCATGCTGTTCAACATCTTTATAAATGCAGCATCACCAAGTTTACTGATGACACTAAACTGGGTGGTGAGGTGGACCCATCAGAAGGGAGAGCTGTCTTACAGACCTGGACAGCCTGAAAGAGTGGGTTAGCAAGAACTGCATGTTTAACAAAGACAAAAGCAAGGTCCTGCACCTGGGATAAGCAAAAGGCACAGTGCAGGCTTGGATCTGTGTGGCTGGAGAACAGCCGTGCTGAAAGGGACATGCCAGTCACGGTGGACAATAAGCTAAACATGAGTCAGCAGCAAACAGCTGCAGCAACAAGGCAAATCAGATGCTGGGCTGCAGCCACAGGGGGACTGTTAGCAGAGACAGAAACATGATTGTCCCACTCAGCACTTATCAGGCTGCACCTGGAGTGCTGTGTCCAGTTCTGGTCTGCATGATTCAAGAAAGATGCAGACAGACTGGAGAGGGTCCCAAGGAAGGCTGCAAAGATGATCAAAGAGCTGGAGAACCTGCCCAGTGAGGAAAGGCTGAAGCAGTTAAGACTTTTCTCCCTGGAGAAGAGACAGCCTAGGGCAAACCTAGGAGACATGGAGAAGACAAGGGGCAATAGGTATAAGTTGCACCAGAAGAGGTTTCATCTTGATACAAGAATGAACTTTTTTTACAGTGAGAACCACCAATCCCTGGAACAGCCTCCCCAGGGACACAGTGGAGTCCCCATCACCAGAGTTCTGAAAACGTGACTAGACAGGGTGCTAGGTAATCTCATCTAGGCTGGACCAGACAATCTTTGAAGATTCCCTTCCAACCTGAGCTGTTCTATATTTCCTCATTTTTTTCCCTCAGAAGCCAGCAAACAATAAAACAGATGACATTCTTTCAGATGCTGCAATAAAAAAAAAAAAAGGTAGCTAACATAACATTCCTGTTAAATCTCAAGTCTTCTTGCTCTGTTATCAGTGAAAGCTTCAAAAAAAAAAAAAAAAATCACACTATAACATAAAGCCCTCTCATTCCTCCCCAAAAGACAATCACATAACAAGATCTCTAATAAAAAAGGAAAAGATTAATTGGAGAGCTGCCTTGAGAGACCAAACGTTCCAGACCTGACAGTTTTATAATGTAAGTAATTAGGGCAACATTATGAGTTATGTTATCAGAGCCAGCAGCATGATCAGCAATTGTTTGTATTTCAGGGTCTATTCATGAGTAAAGTACACAGAAAGTAGAGCACTAAAAGCAGATGAAACAGATGTTGATGGAATAGAGCTGACTTGAATGCTGTTCTCACCCTGCCAAAGCCTTCAATGAATTTATCTTCATTAAAAGGAATGTAATCTTCAATAAAAGGAAAAACTAGTAAACTTCTGCTTATCAATGCCGCCTGTAGAAGTTAACACAAATAGACTTCTGCAGGTGTCAGATCAAGTCAACTTCTTTTGTAAAATGAAAATTAAAGATGAACACAGCAGTTTGGGGCAGGGAATAAAACCAATTTGCACTATCCTGCACTCATTTCCACAATTGTACCTTAGCTACCTTTCTGCTAGTTGTCTTGAATGATCTTGGTTCCGGTGGGGGAATGTGTGTGGCTCCCTCCCTCGGCATGTGGCTACACAAAGTAGAAAAGAAACAAAAGCCTAAACACCCAAAACTGAGAAAGCGCGTGCCCCTGAACTGGTAATGCCAAAGCCCTTGATCAGTTGCCAGGTTAAACAGTAAGAAAGGAATTGCTAAAATTAAAAAAAGAAGTCAGCTCAAAAAGAAATATCCAAGCAGCATGAAAATTTATAACAAAGTGGAGGGAGAAGAGGGCAACACATTACCAGTTGGACATTAGCTTGATATTTGCCAGAGGTAACCCCAAGAGCATCAAAACCTCCACGAAACTTGAGGGAGGTAGGGTCTTATACCCCACAAAGAGGATGGAGAGAGAGGTGTATGCAAAACAGAACAAGCATGTAAGGAGAATTAGACACTTTTAGGGATTAATTAGAGGAGTGTGTAGAAATCTGTAGATACATATTAATGTTTCACAACTGCCAAGTATTGCTTATCTGAAGTATGAATAATTGTTTCTGAATGTATAGTTCACTGATTGCCAGTTAATTACATGCCATTAATAAATCAATAAACTGCTTTGTGATTTAAAGAATACAAATTGAAGTTTTCCTCTGACAGCTGTTTCTTCATCAAATCATAGCATTTACTTATTTAGCTTTTTTTTCTTCTTACTTCTGTACTTGTTTCAGACCGTAACTGGTATCATATGTTAAAAGACATTAATTTCAGCTCAACTGAAACTTGTTTTGTAATCAATTCCATTTTTGGTTTTGTCAAATGAAAACTTGGCAAACACCATCAAAAGGGTCACAGATACAGTAAAACATTGGATGCTTATCAAAACCAGAATTAAAAACACTACACGTAATTTATCTTCCATCAAATAAAATAAATACCATATATCTGACCCCAAATCACATGAAAAATTCTACAGGTGCATGTAGTGCTTCCGTACAGCAAGAGTAAACACACCATCACAGATAAGAAATAACACATGACAGGGATGAACACAGGCTGGAATACACTTTGTCCAAAAAACATGCATTAGTGGTACTTCCAAAAAGCACTAAAAGAAATCACCATTCCATCTCAAGGTGCCTAGTGTGCAGTGGGAAAGGCTGAACTTCCTATTCACTTTGCCATAGGTTTCTGAAATCTCTTGTCAAATACCTGCTTTTACCCTTGATGGGCCATTGACTTGATGGATTTTTATCAATATATAGTTTTGATGAAATGTAAAAATCAAGGGCAAGAGTATTGTTCAAAGAGAAGATTCCCAAGCTTCCTGAAAATTCTGCATTATAGCCAATCCTTTTATTTCTGTGCCATGAAACAGCAGCAAGAAATTTCATTTAGAATCCTACTTCACTTTCAGCAGTAACAGAGTTCTCACATGGAGAAAAGAAGCATAAAACATTGTTACTACATTCTCACTTACTGGGAAAAAGCCTAGTTCCTAATATCTGTTACTGTATTGAACATGTAGTTTTCTCTTTGGAATAATTCCAACCCTGGCCTCACCATTTCTTATATCTTGACAATCAAATGAAAAAGTTACAATACCAGAGGGAGAAAAATATTAAATAAAATTTTAAAAATCCCAAAAATAATCCCTTGTTGGAAAACCACAACTACCTAAAAAGTAGCTAATTGGTGTGGTTTAACCCCAGCCAACAGCCAAACACCACGCAGCCGCTCAACCCGCCCCCTCCCGCCTCCCTCAGTGGGATGGGGAAAAGAATTGGGAAAAAGGTAAAACTCCTGAGAAAAGAACGATTTAATAGTTGAAATAAAGTAAAATATAACAACAACAGCAACGAAAAGGAGAGGGAGAGGAATAAACCCCAAGACAGACAAGCGGTGAACACTGCAGTTGCTCACCACCCACTGACCGATGCCCGGCCAGTCCCTGAGCAGCAATTGGCAGCCCCCAGCCAGCTCCCCCAGTTTATATACTGGGCATGTTGCCCTGTGGTATGGAATAGCTCTTTGGCCAGTTCGGGTCAGCTGGCCTGGCCCTTATCCCTCTGGGTTTCTTGTGTCCCTCCTCACTGGCAGAGCATGGGAAACTTAAAAAGCCCCTGACCTAGAGTAAGCACTACTTTAGCCACAACCTCGGTGTGTAATCAACATTATTTTCATCCCAAATCCAAAACACAACACTGTACCAGCTACCAAGAAGAAAATTAACTCTATCCTAGCCGAAACCAGGATACTCATTTAAGTTGATAAGGCAATTAATGCTCCAAAATGAAAACAGTATTGAATTTACAGCTGTACTTTACATTTGAGGAAAACTCCATGTAAAATTAAAACAATGCAAGTTTTAATTGTTAAAAGCTGACTTTTCTTGCAAAATATTCTAGTCAAAATAGTGGTATAAACAAACTCCCTGGGAAAATACAACTTTAATGAAGAACTTCTATGAAAACTACATTTTAAATCATCCTTCCAATATGTGATTCATTCTCTCTAATCTTATTAACAACCTAAGGAAAACATTGGGGAAATAAAAAGATATGCTTTATGCTGCAGGAGTAACACAGGAGCCAGCATCTTCAGGCTGAGCAGAGGTGAGAGACAGAAATTGCTGGTAAACACATGCATTGACAGTTTAGGCAAAGAGGCAATATCTAGTACCTGTTCAGGTAAAGGACAAGTCTAGGACAATTTAAGGTAAATGCTTGTATTCATTAAAAATTTTACTTACCGCTCAATACAGAAACAAGCCACACTTCCAAACTTTTATTGTTTCCTGGGCTGTCCCACAGATTTCAGTCCCACGGTATGACGTGTACTTTAGCATGTGCACCATGAATTCAACTGAGTTATTGACACATGCAATGGTAAACCGTTCCTGAAGCACTGCACTAGCTTGGGCTGGGATACTGAGTGTCAGACAGGAGCAAGCTTCCAAATGGCAGAAAAAAGTTTCCCTTTATGGCACATGAAAAAGGAGCATTGCTTACAGTGCAGAAATCTTTCCTTCCTCATGTCCATCCATCTGGAACAACCTGCCCACATGAGTACTTGCCCAGCAGCAACTGCTGCTCCTCTGAACCAAGCCGAGCTATAGGCTGACACCCACATCTGCTGGGTGATCAGAGCTTTCTATTAGCCCACTGCAGCCTGGCTTGCACAAAATCCTGAACCACATGAAAAGGGATCACGAGTTGATGGGTTTGGGCAGGGTAAATCTCATCTCACCTTTTTCACTGACAAAACAATTTAAACTCTTTAACAAGTTATGTATGGTAACTCATGACAAGTTTTAACACTCTGATCTATATCTAGTATAGAGATTGATCTTTGACTTCTACTACAGACACTGAAGAGGACACCCAAGTGGATAAATACCTTTTTTACACCAAGTATATAAATTTTCTTATCAATGTAAAGTGATTTTTTGTTCCAGAGAATCAGATCCTAAACAGCTGCTTTAATCCTTGCATTACAGATGGAAAAAATATCAAGGTAATATGTATCACAACACCAGTATAGCCTTGCTTTATAGTTGAACTAAAGGTTCAGAATAATTTAAACAAAGTAAATAATGTAGCAATGATTCATCTCAAAGGAATACTACTGTAACCACTGAATAATTACAAGCATCAGTATTTATTAGTATGCAAAGGAGCAAGATCTGTTCCCTTTCCAGTGCAGCTCAAAGGATAAAAAGCCAAGGAAGCAGCACACATTATAATAAATCACAAACAAAACCTCCCTCTTTGTTTCAGCAAATATCTTTGCTATGGAAGCACAGAGTACAGAATTCTTCTTAAGAATTAAAAAAAAAAGAATCTGTTTAATTGCCATTTTCACTGGTTAATCAGAGTTCCTTCAGAGCTCGTTCAATTGAGAAAGTATGAAGGCTTCAGTTTACAGAAGTTTTGTTAAAATTATTACAGAATTTGTCATGCATCAATTTCCAAAACAATCTGTGTTATTTTCCTCTTACGATCTCCTTGACATTTTTAGTTCTTCAGTGGTGACATAAGTTTCTATTTTCACAAGAGTGGCAGTGTTTTATCTGATAAACAGCAAAAGTTAGAAAAAAAATCACAGACATCTGTGACTGCATTGAAAAACCAATACTGTTAATTATTTTGTGGTTTTATGTATAAAAGCATACATATAGAAGAAACAAATGAAGTAACCAAGAGAAGAAAACATTTTTAAGGTGTTTTAAAGACACTGCTTCTCATAAGAAATCACTGAAAAACTCATCTTTGCCTCTTGTGTATGCATCTTTACAAACCCCTTTTGAGGAAATGACAGAACAAAAATTATATGTGCATACTCTCAGAAGCCACACAAAAGAAAAGAGAACGGTGAAGTAAAACCTTAAGAAACATAATGAGTCATTCTAGCAGGACATGAAACATGATATACCTAAGAAAGCATGGTTCTACTTCATGACAATAAAATAAGCAGTTAAAACATTCAGGTCAACTATTTGCCACTGGTCTTTTGTTAAAAAGTGTCAAATCAAGACATTAGAGATGGAGGGGGAGCTAAAAATTGTCTATACATAAGGTGTTGTCTCCATAAAAATAATGAGAAATGAATGTTTGCAAAAAAAATGTAAATGCCTGCCGTCATCTCAGAGAAACTTTGTGAATAGCTGATCAGATCCTCAAAGATGCCTAGAGTGCAGTTCCCTTACATATTAATGGGCAGTGTATCTATCAGAACTACTGCCTGCACTACAAATCTGTAGCCTGTCAAGACTAAAGGAAATCTCAAGGGATACACATACTGCTGTGCTTGTGGGATGAGTTATTCGCTGTCTCTAAGTTGAAAGAAAAAGAGCTTAGAAACATCTTGGTACTTAGAATGTTAGCACCAGACCTTAGAGATGCTACTGTCAAATTAGCCTTTTAAAACAGAAACTAAGGAGACTTGGTTTCCCAAAGCTGTCCACTGGACAAGTCACTCACACTGTTTTCCCAGTCTGCCTCATTCACCTTCTGCCTTCAGAAAGAGCAGAATGAAATAGTTGCTTTCCAGTTTCCACTTTATTCCACTTTCTTTCACATTTAGACTTGCTTTCACTTACAGTTCAGAGAATCACTGAGTAACCCTGGGAATAAAATCACAACAGCATTAGCAAGTTGCCCAAGTACACAAGATTTCAACAGGTTTATACAGTACACCATGGAAGTGCAAATCACCACATCTTTATCATTGTTGGTACTGCCCTGGATGAAATGCACAAGACACAGCTCTACACTGTGCTATGTTAAAATCAGTCTCCAGGTAGAATATGCTGACCTGCCTGCAGCTGAACAGGGGTAGCCAGATGAAATGGCCAGCACCACCAATTTTCCACTGATGAAATTGCAGATCCAACCCTGGCATATACTTCTGTTGTGTGGCCAAACAGACTTATTGTCTGGTAATTCTCAGTGGAAAGAACTGACCATCCCCTTCCTCCAACACACGATCAAGGAAGGGCACCTTGAGCTAACACATTTACACCAGTTTTTAAAATAGCAAATACAAATGAAACCAAAGAACCCCAAGACAGAAACATGGGAGAGGCACAGCTAAATCCTGTTATCTGCACCTAAGACTGTCAGAATAATGAACCAGATGAGAATTCTATAGCCAGTAAATACCACTATTCTTTGAGTTTTAGCAACTGTAAATATAAAATGCTTGTGCACATGCTTATCAAACACTTGTATTTCTAATATACTAGAAGCATACTAGTAGTATATAGAAGTGTGCTAGTATACTTCTAGTAGGTAACTAATCACCTGTATTTGTTGTTTTCACTATATACAGGTATATATGGCTCCCTGTTAAGCTCAGGAAGGAATTCACTGAGCTTCAAGTCCCAGTGACCACTGAGAACAGCTGAAGGATTTCCAATATGTTTCATGAATTACAACAGAAGTAAATCAAAGCCCTGGTTAAGAAACAGCTGTATGGGAAGTCTGCAGCCCAAGCATAGGCAAAGAGTGTGGGGAAGCCTTTTCTGAGGCATACTTAGTTAAGAAACCAACAATAGGGTCTGCCTTCCTCTGTGAAATACCATTTTGGCCTCTCTCTCTAACGTTCCACAAAACAACGCACAATCTTAAAGTTAACAGAGATCCTTTCAAGCGTGAACTTAATGTACTTCTTGCAGGCTGGGACACAGGATGCCTCTGTTTGGCCCTGTACCTTCCATAGTCTAAAGATGCTCACTGCACAAGTAGGCTGCTGAAATTAGTATCTAAGTGAAATTCCTGCCATGCTATTCTTTGCCATGGATGAAATAAATCCACAGAGCGGCACACTGGAACTGCCTGCTTAGAGAAACACAGCTAAACCCTACAGATTTTGTGCTCAAGTCTTCGCTGCAGCCAAGAAACAGAGAAGCTTGCCTTTCCCACGAGAGTCTCATCTGAAAGATAGCATACTCCCCAAACAGGTGAGATAGAGGAGGCACTTCCTTGTAATTATTTAGTGCAATTGCTTCCGAACACAAGCCAGATAATTACCAAATGTTAACAGAAGCTGTTATTTTCTGTCCTGTACCCCAAGTTTGTACGTGGCTACAGGCAAGAGCTTTCCTGATTATTCTTCCCATTCTCCCTGCCCCTAAAAACAATAACAACAAAAAAATACTTTAGAACATTAACCAAACAGATTCTCCTCTTTAATGCTCGTGTACAGATTTATACTGGCTTCAATGGGGATTCTATCATACCTCAGAACACCCATCAGACTAAAATTACACAGGTTTGCAGGAAAAAAGATGATCCAGTACACACATTTGCCAAATGACACGTATATAAAGGGAGGGTCTATATGTGGGTACTCAAAGCTTTAGAAATGTAAATAATGGAAACATTAGTAACTTAATGGCAAGACAAAATACTAATAATTAAATTAATTTAATAGTATGTCAAGATGAGGAATAACAGCCTTGAGAAAAAAGACTGGTAAATTATTATCCCCCAGGCTTGTTCTACACGTTGTTGAACTGTGAAAAAGACAATATGCAAACTCCTTCGCCATATATGTAGCTTTAACACAGAATTAGTGCCTGCAATTTCAGAGCTACTGTCCTTCAGGAATTTTGTCATTCTCACCCTTCTGGATCAACCAGACTGGTGAGAAAGATTTAGAGACAAGTAAGTACTAAACGTGATGGGTATGTGGATTTTTTTAAGACCCTAAAATATACAAATAGGATAAGAAGTTTGCCTCTCTACAGAAATATTTGTTTCCTTGTCATTTCCCAATACACATTTGGGCATCATATTCAATATTACTGTAGAATAGACAATGAATTATGTGAATAAATAATAAGCATGTGATGCATAGTTATTGAAAAACACACTGTTACAGATTTTCTGTTGGG